>NC_056631.2:222596047-222911047 GCF_002870075.4 Lactuca sativa | reverse complement strand
TTCTCAAAACCGGGCTTCGATGAAGTAGAGCTTTTTAGCCGAAAGCTCTTCTTCTCGGAGCCTTCGGGCGCTATGGGGCTTTCCTCTAGTCCCTTGAGGCTACTAGGGCTTTAGGAGAGTTTTTGGGGGTTTAGGATGTGTATATATATATATATATATATATATATATATATATATATATATATATATATATATATATATATATATAGAGAGAGAGAGAGAGAGAGAGAGAGAGAGAAGTGGGTTTTGGTGTGATGAATGAAGGCACTATAGCATGGTATTTATAGGCTAAATATATCTCAACTTGTCGAGTTAGGTGCCATATGTCATCATCTAGTGGCAAGACTTGGGGAGAAAGCAATGACTCATATCGCGCCACGTCACCCCCTTCGCAACAGCACACTCCCGACTTCTAAACCCCGTAACTTTTGCATACGAGCTCCGTTTTTGACATTCTTTATATCCACACGTAGGTATTGACAAGATCTACAACTCTAGTTATGACTCCGTCAGCTAATTCTCAGCCGATTTTAAATTTACCAGTATGAGAAGATTACACTTTTAAATGACCGTGTACAATTCATAACTTCTACATACGAACTCTGTTTTCATCTGTCTTTTTATTGTTGAGCTCTTATTTATGAGAGCTTCGATTCTCATCTAGGTTGCGTTGGCAAAAAATCGATCGATCTAGAATTCGAATTTCAGGTTGTGCACTTCTATGCCAAATCTTAGAAAAATCATAACTTCCTCATACAAAGTCAGATTTGGGAGTTCTTTTTATGTATGTTCTCAGTTTAACGTATACTAAAACTTTCATTTATATCTATAATTCTAAAAAGTAGTTTATCAAAAAAATCACTTTTTACGATTCCCGGTGTGCCGATTTTGCTGTAAAACTTCGACAGGTGATAACTTCTTCGTTATAACTCGGATTTCGATGTTCTTTATATGTATAGAACCCTTGTGACATATACTATAACTTGTTTAAGATTATTTATTCTAAATAATCTTCTATTAAAAAGTCATTTTTGACGCATATCGTCTCTAAATTGACAATCCCGAATCTGCAGGCGTTATATATATATATATATATATATATATATATATATATATATATATATATATATATATATATATATATATATATATTTGACGCTTATCTTCTCCAATAAAGTCTTTACCTTGGGTCATGCATGTCAAATGGACAAGCATGTTAAATTGACTTTTACTTCATCTATTTCTGTTTCACATATTTCCGTTTGAATTAGGACATTCTGATGTCTGGACATATCCAATTGAAAGTTTGAGTGGAATTAAATATTAGGTCATTTTTCTAGATGATTTCTCTCATTATGTTTGGGTCTACCCTATTCGTGCAAAATCTGATGTTTTTGAAAAGTTTGTGCATTTCAGAAATTTTGTCAATAACTAATTTAAAATTGATATCAAATCTTTTTAATGTGATAACGGAGGTGAATATGATAACCAAAAATTGTTGGGTAAGTGTCTAAGCCCATAACTATTATTGGTATGTACTTGACCCGATTTGGCATGGGAAAAGTCATGGGTATTAGGGTTTATATGGATGAAACCCTAACCCTCCATACTATATAAAGAGGTCTTTGGCACATGAAATGGCACTAGTGTGTGAGGATACAAGAGTGGGTCATTTCTAGTGTGCTTACTATTTTCTCAAGTTTTTCCAAGGTGTTCTTGGTGATTTGTGATTCCGCTTGAGGCTTCCACACTATTAGGGCTAAGCTCTTAAAGATCAAGACTTCAAGCTTCATCAAAAAGGTATGCCTTATAACTTGTTCATATTACCCAAGTATCAAAGATTGTATGCTAGTTAGGGTAATACCTTGGAAAGTTCAAGTTTGCATGTATAATAGAGAAAACATAGATCCAAGGTATTTAGGGTTGCATGTACACCATAGGAGTGTTAGCATGCTCAAAACCCAACAAAATTCCATCAATTTTTTTCTCACAACAGTACCCAATTTCTTTTTTCGTGTCCTTACACCTCTCGACAAAATGAAAAATCTGAACGCATGCTTCGTACTTTAAATAATGTCATTTGCACTCTTTTATTCAATGCTTGGCTTCCTCCCACTTATTGGATCGAAACACTTCATATGGCCACTCACCTTCTCAATATTCTTCCATCCACCACCATCAATAATGACACTCCATTCTATACCTACAATCATTTACGTGTGTTTGGTTGTCTTTGTTTTCCTAATATTGATGCTCCTCATAAACTATCTACAAGATCCACTCCATGTATCTTTCTTGGCTACCCAACAAAGCACAAAGGTGTAACAACATAAAATTTCAAACCAAAATTTTCAATTTAAAAACACATTTATCTCAATAATAAACTCACAAAATGTCACAATGTCAAATTATCAAATCTCATATCAAAAACTGTTCATATATCAGAACTCCAGGATCCTCCAAATCATAACTCAATCGTTGATGTGTGTGTACAATCAAGTTGGCCCCATCCTATGATCCTTAGAAGTACATGGAACACATAACACATAACACGGTAAGCACAAAGCTTAGTTAGTTCCCCAAAATACCACACAAAGCTCATTAGCCACTCTAGGCCATAACTCAATAAGACCCTCTAGTCAATGTGTCTCAGTGGGACCCTCCGGTCCCAACTCAGTAAACTCATAATAACAATATTAAACATAAATCACAAAGACATAATGCAGAATATTAAGATACACAAGTAAGCACAATAAACATCTCAATCACACAAAGGTACCACTCGTGGTAAGTATAGTGAGAAGACTCACCTCGTAAGCTGGCAAGTAAAAGTATCGTACTCAGAAATGTCGAACTATCCTCCGCCTAACACACAGGTTAAGTATCTGTAATTAATACCGTACTCATACTCAAATATACCATAGGTTGTTCTCTCTTTCTCTCTAACTCTTGGAATGGGTAAAAGACCTTTTTACCCCTCCATGGTATCCTTGACTCATGCTGACCAAACTCTAAAGTCAACAGAAGTCAAACTTGAGTCAACAATCCAGGTTTGACCTGACTCGCCGAGTGCACTCTTGTGACTCGTTGAGTCGACTCGTTTCTCAGAAGTCTCGTGAAGGTCCAGCTCGTCGCGTTAACCCCTAGCTCGCCGAGCTATAGCATGGCCAGCTCATCGGGACAAACCCTAACTGACTCGTCGAGCCGGCTCATCGACTCGGCGAGTCCATTCAGACTCATTTCTCATTCAGACGATTTCTTCCCAAACTCTAGATCTAGACACTAAAGGCTCGTTAATCACGTAAAGTCATGAGATTTTCATCCATGCATGGTACTTTGGGCTTGAAATGCAAAAACATGCTCTAATAAGGTTTTTTTTTTCACTCAAGAGCTCTATTAAGGTTGAATAAAGTAAGGACCTTTAGATTATAGGGACCTCACAAGGTCCAGATATGAAGTCCAAACCTCCATATGAAATCAATACCCTCAAAGTCCCAATAATAGATAGAAAAGAAGCCCTAATCTCCAATAATTTGAGATCTACCTAAACAAATGAGGAAGGTATAAACTTTATACCTTTAATAGGACCTCTTGGATGAATAACAATAGATCTAACAGCCTCTTCTTGCTCCTTGCTTGAAATCCTTCTCTTCTCTTCCAATGATGCACCAAAATACTCAATATTAGCTCAAACACTCTCTCTATTAGCTCAAAGGACGATTAGGGTTTGTCTCGGTGAAGGCAAGCTGCTGATGAGCCACAAATGAGGCTATAAGTGCTCTTAAATAGGCCCCAAACCTGAGGATTCAGGGTTTCTCTTCACTGCATCTACTCGTCAAATAGATTATTAATCCCACGTGGCACATCGCGACTCTACTCGATGAGTTGTAGCACCGACTCGTCGAGTAGCTCAATAGTCCTCAAAATAAATGAATAAACAATATACCTAGAAGTCCGGATGTTACAAAAGGATACCATTTTCTGAATCTTGACATAACTGAAATCATCATATCACAACATGTGGTCTTTGATGAAACCATTTTCCCATTTGGATCAATGACACCAAATAAAACACCTTCATACTCCTTTCTTGATGATTATGACTTCATCCACCCTCTTCTTACAACTCTGACACCTATTCTGATGGGTTTTGAGCATTCTAACACTCCTATGGTGTACATGCAACCCTATAAACCTTGGATCTATATTTTCTCTATTATACATGCAAATATTCTATATTCCAAGGTTTCATCCTAACTAGCATAATATGAAAAATATTCAATACAAGAATCTAGTAGAATGACATACCTTTTGATGGAACTTGAAGTCTTGAATCTTTAAGAGCTTAGTGCCTCAAGTGTTGCACCTCAAATGGAATCACACAACACCAAGAACCCTTAGAATAACTAGATAATAAGGATACTTGCACCAAATCGGTTTTGCCCTCGTGTGTACTATACACTAGTGCCCATTTCATGAACTAGAGACCTCTTTATATAGTGTGGAGGATTAGGGTTACATTCATGTAAAACCTAACACCCATGACCTTTCATTTCCATAGGATCCATGGGATAAACACTCCATGGACTATCCATGAAAGCTTAGCCCAACCTAAATGATCTTGGCCCACACACACACACACACACACACACACACACACATATATATATATATATATACAAGTCCATATTTAATTAGATCCATTTTTATCACTAAATTAATTCTTGATCAATACTAATTTAATAATATGATATCATATTAATATATTAGAACTTATAATATATTAATATAAATCACTTAGTATCCTTTTTCTCATTTTGTCTATCCAATTGTTCCGATGCCATGCAACCCAAATGGACCATGAAAAATCGGGTCAAGTACATACCAATTACAGTTATGGACTTAGACACTAATCCAACAGTCTCCCACTTGGATAAGTCTAAAACTATTATTACGTATGACTCCAAAACCCGGCTAGCAAATCAGTCCAGGCTTGGCCAAATCAAATCAGTCCAGGCTTGGCCAAGCACTTAGGAGTGTCATCACTAAATCATTGAGGGGCCCATAAATATCGCTTTTATCCCTCCAAGGATAAAAGGAATGGATAAACTTCGACTAATATGCTTGTTCTACTACTTGTTGAGTCATACACAAAGGCACGTTTTATAACATCGAGTTACCAATGCGTTTTTGTACAATCAATGTATAACCAACTCATAGTTAACAACTCAGATCTCTAGGTTTGAAGAATATAAGATATTATCGTCTCATGATTCACTCATGATAAAATCCATGAAATGATTCAAATGAGTGTGGGTTGAATCTGTCACACCCCAAAACCAAGAACGACGGAAACGTTCTGGGGCGGAGGACGTCATGTACAGTATCACAACAATGAAAAGTAGTAAACAAGAAACAACATCATCCATTGCATTAATAATATAATTTTAATACAAGTGTTATGTCAAATTATAATAGACACTAAAGTATAAACAAAATGAAAGATGAGTCTTGAACGATCTCCATCTTCTCTAAACCTTGCATCGGTACCTGTCTACTGTTGACTTGAGGATACAAGTTATTTTGAAAGAGAGTATCAGCTTTAAAGCTGGTGGGATCATAAGTATTAATGTGTCTTAATTTGTATGTAAGTATTTGTTTGACATGTAATGAAAGACTTGAAAATGTTTTGAAAGAAAGTTCATGTAAGTATGAAAATGTTTGTAAAACAACTATAAACGTTTGAAAAACCCTAGAAATCCATATGATTCCTACTATATTAAAAGGGAGTCTTCTACCAAGACCCAACTATTCTAAGTGTAGCCTTCTACCAAGACTTAACTGTTCTAAATGTAGTCTTCCACCAAGACTTAATTATGCTACTATTATTATTATTATAAGAAATTGTATCCTTTGGTACTAAGATACTCAAATATAATTCACCTCATCACTTATGTGAATGGGTCACAAGATAAAGGTAATAATATAAATAACCTAAGTATTACCCTTTGGTACTAGGGTAACTAACAGCGTTAACTGAAGACATATGTAGATGTACATTTACCTCTGTTGCTAACAGTTGGGTATAAGAATAGTTAGTCCCTTAAAGTATACCTGTAATGGTATCAACCGTTGACATCTGTGGATGTGCTTTTACCTCTATAGCTAACAGAGATTCTAGGGATTGTTAATCCCACAAGTATCCTTTGGTACTATGATATTAAATCCAATCTATTTCGCCGATTATGTGATTGTATCACAAAGTGAAGATAAGAATGAGGATTATATAACAGAATCTATACATATAAATGTACTATTAATTCATCATATGTTATCTATGTAAACGTACTCATGTAAGTGTACTCATGTAAATGTACTCATGTAGATGTATCTATGTAAATGTACTCATGTAAATGTAATCATGTAAATGTATCTATGTAAATGTACTCATGTAAATGTAATCATGTAAATGTATCTATGTAAATGTACTCATGTAAATGTAATCATGTAAATGTACTCATGTAAATGTAATCATGTAAACATATCTATGTAATAGTATAGTAATGAACTGTGTGTACTAGCTGTGACGTGTGTTCTCTCTCTATCTAGAAAGTATTGACTCATGAATGAACTGACTCATTGTATGATATTGTGTTCTAGTATCTTCCTAAACTACCCATACGGTAGCTTACTAGTAATATAACTGGCACGTATGAACATGGAAGTATACCCTTGCTACCCAAGGGTATTGAATGAACTGGAAGGACCTTTATGACTATATATGTACACATGATATATAACTAATATTTAAACAACCTTCGGATGGATACCCGATGTCCCACCAGACCACATCTCAAGCGCGAAAAGGAAATAGGGTGGATAGCCTTCCTAAGTCTTTTAAACATTTCTTATATAACTATACATATATAGGCATGCAATTGATAATATAAAAGCATAAAATGAGTTTTATTATCTAAGAAAAGATCGACTTTATGTCAATCTATTAAACGGTTTGGAAGCATGGGTTTGATAAAACAGTTTAAGTATAAAGAAACATTTGTTTGAAACACAATTGTAAATGAGTTTGAAATGAAACATACAAAGTAAAATGTACAGTTTAATAAGGAGTTTTAAACATATAAACTGTTTATGAAAATCATTTGAAGGAAACTGTTTGGTAAAACGGCTAATGAGTAGTAAATCATTTGAATGCTGCTTATTAATCACATGTGATTAATATAATAACTAGCATGATCCTACTTGTATCCCCCCATAAAGAATTTAAAAACATTTAAAACATTGATTACGGGGTATGAACTCACCTGTTGCGAGTGGGTCGGAAGGAAGTGTCGGATAAGTGCTTGGTGTCAAGTGAAGACATAGACACGCACAAAGATCCTAATAACATATAAAGACATATGTATATAAATAAATAGTCTTTAAACAATTAATAAACAAGTCAAGACACTCTAGGGCATGACGAACACTTTGTATAAGTGTTATGAGTGTTAAGGAGTGCATCTAAGTGTTGTAGGGAAAGGCTAGTGTGTTTGGGGTTCAAGGAACACTTCTAAAATGAGTTTACTCCCTAAAGACCAACACCCCTTGAGTTTACGGTCGTAAACTCCTAACCTTTTGACCATTTGTTGTAAAACTCATGAGTTTACTACCTTAAACCCATAAGTTTGGTATTTTGGGGGTTTTCAAGTCCTTAGCTCAATCATGGCAATAGTCTAGGTTAGATTTAGACATAAGGAACAACCATGGGACTTTTATGGAACATTTAAACACCTTTTGGGGTGTTTACGGTATTGGGAGATCCCCAAACCGTAAATATATATATATATATATATATATATATATATATATATATATATATATATATATATATGGTTGTTTTCTTGTTCTTTTAGGTGATATACACATCAAGGATGGATCTAGACAAGTCCCTAAGGCATTGTGAAGCATCTAGACACCCTAAAGCACCCTAAGGCACTAAATTTGGTGTTTACGGTTTTGGGAGCCTCCCAAAACCGTGAACACCTTGTTCTTGGTGTTCTTGGGAATTTTCCTTGGTATAAACATGTATAGCAAGCTTTAAATGACTCTAGCATAGAAGTACTTATATTGTGGAAGCTTGAAATGAACTTAAAGTCCAAGAACACTAGTGTGTGTTCTTGGTGTTTTGGAAAAGCTAGTCAAAACACATAAATGGTTGGATTAAAGGATGTACAATGACTATATTAAGCGTTATACTAACTTGAAAGGGCTAGAAACACTTACTAGTTTGAAGATATTGAACAAAACTTGGATGATACTTGAGAGGGTTTTTGAGTTTACTCTTTTGGAGTTTACTCTTTTATGGTGAAGAAATGAAAAGTGACTAATTTGAGGAGTAAACTCATGTTTATGCATGAGTTCACGGTTTTTGGATGATTTTTCGACCCAAACATAAAAGTTTGGTCGTGAACTTCTAAGACACGAGGTGTTTGCGGTTTTTAAATTTCAAAACCCGAGAAGGCACTTTCTGTCACCCGTTTGTTTAAAAAATAATATTAAAATAATCAAACGAAGTTTAAATTTTCCAAAAATAAGTAATAATGTAATTGACCTATAAATCGAAGTGATTGACTGTTAGGGTTTGACCGAATGAAAATTTCGAGTTGTCACATCACCCCCCTGTTAAAGGGAACTTCGTCTCGAAATTAGAATTTAGGTAAGGAAGTAGGCATGAATGATCGAGTCATGAGGTGGAAACTTTCTAATCGATTGGTTCTCGCGCTCATAAGTGAATTCAGGTCCTCGGTTGGTATCCCAACAAACCTTCACTATATGGCGACGTCGTTGCTTCGTCCGCTTGACCTCTCGGTCGAGGGTCACTACGGTTTTAATACGAAGGCGAGGATCTCGTTAATCTCAATCTCATTGGGTCGAACTTACAAGGGTCCTAACGGAAAGGTACAGTTTCAAGATCAAGATGCAAAGGGTAAAATGTATGTTACTAAGTTCGCGGAGTAGGTTTAGTCTGTGAGGTATAGGACCGATTCTGGTAAGAATCTCGGGGGTCCTAACTAACTTGGATTTAGCTTTCCACGCGAAGCGAAGCGTATTAAGCCATTCCCAGAGTGAGTTTTCCTAAAGAGCTTGGTCTCTCACTTGGAATCTCCAAGGTTTCTTTTTCTTGTTTAACTTCCTAGTCAAGGGCCACCCCCTACTGGGTCAAAGTCGTAAAGGTTTCTGTAATTTGCGAGGAGTTCTGATGATCTATGACAGTAGGTCTGTAAGACCTAGAATTTGGCGAATTCCTGTCAGCGTCTCTGGTGTCGACAAATTCTCAACGGTTTTGATAAATTGACAGAGTACTCAAGAATTTCCACATCACTAATAATGTGTCTTAGGAAATTTTTACTCTTCAATTCCAAAACTCGTGTTCAGAGAACTTTGCGAAAAGTATCTCCGAGGGTAATGTTTCCGCGGGTTCTTTCTTACTACAAGGGTAGATAAGTAAGTCGTTACATGGAGAATGACGAACTGATCCAAGTAAGAAAGACGGACTCTATTCATTAACTCATGAATTCTTCGGGCGTATTGGTCCTATCCGAGGGGTATCACTACGGACTCGAAGTGTCCGCATCGAGTTCGGAAGGTAGTCTTCCGGATATCCTTCCCTCACACTCAAACTGGTGATATTCGGATCTCAGGTCCATTTCTGAAAGTAATTCTTTCTTTGCGTTTGCTCAACCAATTCATCTATGCGACACACAAGCAACGATTTATAATGGAAAAATCTGGACGAGGTCCTCGATAGCCGAGGTACATACGATGCAATCCGTCGACCTCTAGAAGAATAAGACCAGAGCTCTCCAGGGTGAGAAGCCTAGTCTTCCAATTCTATTTCTGTGCAGTTCACTAAGTTGTCCGGACTGTTCTTGTATCTTCGTAGGTGTTTAGAATGTAGGGCGATCTGTTTACAGGAGTCATACTGGGTTCTAAGTTTGTTCACATGACGATGCGATTACCCGTTGTCTTGGGCAGTCTCCGTCCTGAAGTTCATATTAGAATTCATACATGGTTTAACGATCACAATCTCGTGTATACAAGTCGTATATAATTAATATTGAAAAGGTATTCGAATAACTGATTCTTCTTTAAGCTCACATTCCATCAAGGAAAATGAAGTTAAAGTGGAATCATCAATTCTAAACTTGTAGAACTTTGATCATATATCACCCCTTTGTATACATTCTTCAGCGACAGATCAACCGTATGAATCCTTGGATTGAACTTGACGTATTGCACGAGTGGTACTTCGGGGATTTCTTCGGAAAAGAAAAGAACTATGAGGTACTCCACGCATGAGTACTTCGGTGTTCTGAAATGACGGCTTCGCTAAAAAGACGTTTACAGAGAAAGAGACGTACTTAAGAAGCTGGTATGGTGTGGATCAAATTGAATCTAGTTGTATGATAATGTCGGAATCATAAGGAAAATTAAAGACATTAGATTTGAACATAAGACGTTTACAGACAAAACACAACCGTGCAACCATCAACAAAGTTACAGTACTTTAGACTACTACAAGACCATTGCTGCGAATGAGGTATACTACAAAAGACAAGTATACGCAGCACGAGCATCCCTATAACCAATAGGATCCCGCAAAAGATAAGACTCTAGTTGCACTAGTTCTGGATAGTTTATAAGTCTGTTACAACAACACGACTAAATTACATTAACGTGGTTTCGGAGCAGGTTCTCCTGCAGCTTTTATCCTGAGAATCTTCCCATCTGCGCCATAGTTCTTTGCTACAGGGTAATCCTTCTTGAAGTGCCTTATCTCACCGCATTGGTGGCATGACTAGCTAGTACTAGCTTTGGTGGCGGGAGTGCGGTGTTTAGCCAGTGTTATGTGGACACGAGTGCCTTCCTCATTACTCCACCTTGGAAATTGCTTCCTAAAGCGTTCTGCATGAGTTGCCACTTGTGGCTGGGGCATGGCAAGTCTTTGGGCTCTCTTGCGCTCCTTTTGGGCTTGACAATATCGTCTTTTATTTTCAATCTTACGGCTTTGCAAGTCCATGACTGTTGCCATTTGTTGGTTTCCCAGTTTGGTACTACCATCAGAACTCTCGACTCCTTTGTCAGTCTTGCTTGTGTTGCCTGAGTTGATGTGTGTAAGGAAAGTTGTCACAGCAGCTGCTACTGCAGCTTGTAATGTAGCGGCGTCGATATGGAGGATAGGGGTTTCGTTGCTCGACTGATTGTTTATGGATGACGACATGATTTTGTTAACACGAAAGATAAGGATTTTGTGAGTGATTCTGGTTGACCCTAGATGTACTTCGATTGTTCAAGTAAAGAGTAAGAGTATGTTTCAGATAGACTCTAATGAAAGTATGATAAGAGTACTTGAATAAAGAATGACACAGAAGTTAGCCGACTGTCAATATCTTTGATATTCATGATGTAAAAGTTCGGGAGAATGACCTTGTAAAAGGTCCTACATCATATCCATAGAAGATAGTCCTTGACAGCATAAAGACCTAACCAAAAGTACTTACGGTACTCGATAGTTTCAAAGAAAATGCCACATCGGGCATAGACAGAAAAACAATTCCTTTTTTTTAACAAGGAAAATAAAGTAAAGCATCTACTACTAGCGACGGTCATCCCTCTGGTGAACTCTCAGTTCATCCAGTTGACGTTCCACATCAAGTAGGTGTCTTTCGTACACCCTCTGGCGTACTCGAAGCTCTATGACTTTGGCTCGTGATTCAGCCAGTGCTTGCAGTTGGGTTTCATGGTTTCTCTCAGATCTCTCACGAGCATCTTCTAGACGAATGGTTCGGAGGGTATGCATTCTCGCATCGGCGACAACTTCAGTGATCTGATGTAGGGCTGTCCTGCCTTGAATCTCATTTCGGGCCACTCTGCGGACCAAGATTGGCAAGATTTTGTCTGCTGAGCCCCCATTGCTTAGGTCATAAAAGCTTCGATCATCATTAAATGGCATGGGCTGATCTTGTCCTTGGCTCCATGTTTCCAAGCATTCCACCCACTTAGGCGTCGGGCCATCAAAAGTCGGACGAGGGTTAGGAATTGGAAAAGGAGTTGCTTGGGGTAGGCTCTCAACCTCGGGTTCAGAGTTAGCATCGTCCGAGAGGTCTTCATCATGGTGATCATTCAATGGGATAGGATGATCATTCTCTGGTTCTTCTCCAAACCAACCAGCAATGACTTCGTTCGGAAGATACTGGTTGCCGTGGGGATGGAGTCCAACCATGTTATCTACGCGAGAATTGGGGTAAGAAAATAATTATTAGACGAACTATGTAGATAATTATTTAGAAAATCTTCATTAGTTACATCGCTATTTGTGAAGTGCATACCAGTTATATGTAATCAAAACAGGATAGGCCTTCGAATAAGTGACCTTAACTCCAAATTCACACAGAATAGGGGTAAAGTAAAATTTTCACAGATTCTAAGTCTATAACATCCTAATTACATATAGGCTTAGTGTATCCACTTAGCAACTATCAACTTAGTAATGAAGATCCCGTTTTAGTTCTCAAGTATAAAGTACTTATAGTAACACCAAATACCCCTATAGTATTTTAAGTTTAATGTTATGTTGTACTGTTCTCATTGTGGTATTGTTGGTAAGATTTTAGACTTGTTGTAACCACACAACTACACTTAGGCACATGCTAGTCAACCCTCAGATAATATAGTTGATCAGGCTATATCTTCCCAGTTTTGACTATATGTCTCTAAGTCCACCTGTGTTGCCCAACAATCGTAATTATTTTGTATTGTCCTAGTGACACTGATTTTAGTATGAATGCAGGCACGTATACTTAATTAAATATTTTATTATTTAAAGTATAAACTCTTGGTCAGAGTATTTTTAATCCCATTGTATTTATAGGTAGTATATCTTTTATGGGTTGATATACTTAATTCACTATAAACAACGCTCTGATACCAATCTGTCACACCCCAAAACCAAGAACGGCGGAAACGTTCTGGGGCGGAGGACGTCATGTACAGTATCACAATAATGAAAAGTAGTAAACAAGCAACAACATCATCCATTGCATTAATAATATAATTTTAATTTTAATACAAGTGTTCTCTCAAATTATAATAGACACTAAAGTATAAACAAAATGAAAGATGAGTCTTGAACGAGCTCCATCTTCTCTAAACCTTGCATCGGTACCTGTCTACTGTTGACCCGAGGATACAAGTTATTTTGAAAAAGAGTATCAGCTTTAAAGCTGGTGAGATCATAAGTATTAATGTGTCTTAATTTGTATGTAAGTGTTTGTTTGACATGTAATGAAAGTCTTGAAAATGTTTTGAAAGAAAGTTCGTGTAAGTATGAAAATGTTTGTAAAACAACTGTAAACGTTTGAAAAACCCTAGAAATCCCTATGATTCCTACTATATTAAAAGGGAGTCTTCTACCAAGACCCAACTATTCTAAGTGTAGCCTTCTACCAAGACTTAACTGTTCTAAATGTAGTCTTCCACCAAGACTTAATTATGCTACTATTATTATTATTATAAGAAATTGTATCCTTTGGTACTAAGATACTCAAATATAATTCACCTCATCGCTTATGTGAATGGGTCACAAGATAAAGGTAATAATATAAATAACCTAAGTATTACCCTTTGGTACTAGGGTAACTAACAGCGTTAACTGAAGACATATGTAGATGTACATTTATCTCTGTTGCTAACAGTTGGGTATAAGAATAGTTAGTCCCTTAAAGTATACCTGTAATGGTATCAACCGTTGACATCTGTGGATGTGCTTTTACCTCTATAGCTAACAGAGATTCTAGGGATTGTTAATCCCACAAGTATCCTTTGGTACTATGATATTAAATCCAATCTATTTCGCCGATTATGTGATTGTATCACAAAGTGAAGATAAGAATGAGGATTATATAACAGAATCTATACATATAAATGTACTATTAATTCATCATATGTTATCTATGTAAACGTACTCATGTAAGTGTACTCATGTAAATGTACTCATGTAGATGTATCTATGTAAATGTACTCATGTAAATGTATCTATGTAAATGTACTCATGTAAATGTAATCATGTAAATGTATCTATGTAAATGTACTCATGTAAATGTAATCATGTAAATGTACTCATGTAAATGTAATCATGTAAACATATCTATGTAATAGTATAGTAATGAACTGTGTGTACTAGCTGTGACGTGTGTTCTCTCTCTATCTTGAAAGTATTGACTCATGAATGAACTGACTCATTGTATGATATTGTGTTCTAGTAATAGTTCTAATATCTTCCTAAACTACCCATATGGTAGCTTACTAGTAATATAACTGGCACGTATGAACATGGAAGTATACCCATGCTACCCAAGGGTGTTGAATGAACTGGAAGGACCTTTATGACTATATATGTACACATGATATATAACTAATATTTAAACAACCTTCGGACGGATACCCGATGTCCCACCAGACCACATCTCAAGCGCGAAAAGGAAATAGGGTGGATAGCCTTCCTAAGTCTTTTAAACATTTCTTATATAACTATACATATATAGGCATGCGATTGATAATATAAAAGCATAAAATAAGTTTTATTATCTAAGAAAAGATCGACTTAATGTTAATCTATAAAACAGTTTGGAAGCATGGGTTTGATAAAACAGTTTAAGTATAAAGAAACATTTGTTTGAAACACAATTGTAAATGAGTTTGAAATGAAACATACAGAGTAAAATGTACAGTTTAATAAGGAGTTTTAAACATATAAACTGTTTATGAAAATCATTTGAAGGAAACTGTTTGGTAAAACGGCTAATTAGTAGTAAATCATTTGAATGCTGCTTATTAATCACATGTGATTAATATAATAACTAGCATGATCCTACTTGTATCCCCCCATAAAGCATTTAAAAACATTTAAAACATTGATTAAGGGGTATGAACTCACCTGTTGCGAGTGGGTCGGAAGGAAGTGTCAGATAAGTGTTTGGTGTCAAGTGAAGACTTAGACACGCACAAAGATCCTAATAACATATAAAGACATATGTATATAAAAAAAATCTTTAAACAATTAATAAACAAAGTCAAGACACTCTAGGTCATGAAAAACACTTTGTATAAGTGTTATAAGTGTTAAGGAGTGCATCTAAGTGTTGTAGGGAAAGGCTAGTGTGTTTGGGGTTCAAGGAACACTTCTAAAATGAGTTTACTCCTTAAAGACCAACACCCCTTGAGTTTACGGTCGTAAACTCCTAACCTTTTGACCATTTGTTGTTTTGGAGTCTTCTAAGCTATTCCAAGCATTCCTAGTTTATGTTTAAGCCTTAGGAAGTGTTGTGTGGCATCAAAACACTCCTAAATGGAGTTTACGGTCTAAGGACCATTTCTCCATGAGTTTACTACCTTAAACTCATGAGTTTACTACGTAAAACTCATGAGTTTACTACCTTAAACCCATAAGTTTTGTATTTTGGGGGTTTTCAAGTCCTTAGCTCAATCATGGCAATAGTCTAGGTTAGATTTAGACATAAGGAACAACCATGGGACTTTTATGGAACATTTAAACACCTTTTGGGGGTGTCTATGGTTTTGGGAGATCCCCAAACTGTAAACATATATATATATATATATATATATATATATATATATATATATATATATGGTTGTTTTCTTGTTCTTTTAGGTGATATACACATCAAGGATGGATCTAGACAAGTCCCTAAGGCATTGTGAAGCATCTAGACACCCTAAGGCACTAAATTTGGTGTTTACGGTTTTGGGAGCCTCCCAAAACCGTTAACACCTTGTTCTTGGTGTTCTTGGGAATTTTCCTTGGTATAAACATGTATAGCAAGCTTTAAATGACTCTAGCATAGAAGTACTTATATTGTGGAAGCTTGAAATGAACTTAAAGTCCAAGAACACTAGTGTGTGTTCTTGGTGTTTTGGAAAAGCTAGTCAAAACACATAAATGGATGGATTAAAGGATGTACAATCACTATATTAAGCGTTATACTAACTTGAAAGGGCTAGAAACACTTACTAGTTTGAAGATATTGAACAAAACTTGGATGATACTTGAGAGGGTTTTTGAGTTTACTCTTTTGGAGTTTACTCTTTTAGGGTGAATAAATGAAAAGTGACTAATTTGAGGAGTAAACTCATGTTTATGCATGAGTTCACGGTTTTTGGATGATTTTTCGACCCAAACATAAAAGTTTGGTCGTGAACTTCTAAGACACGAGGTGTTTGCGGTTTTTAAATTTCAAAACCCGAGAAGGCACTTTCTGTCACCCGTTTGTTTAAAGAATAATATTAAAATAATCAAACGAAGTTTAAATTTTCCAAAAATAAGTAATAATGTAATTGACCTATAAATCGAAGTGATTGACTGTTAGGGTTTGACCGAATGAAAATTTCGAGTTGTCACATCACCCCCCTGTTAAAGGGAACTTCGTCCCGAAATTAGAATTTAGGTAAGGAAGTAGGCATGAATGATTGAGTCATGAGGTGGAAACTTTCTAATCGATTGGTTCTCGCGCTCATAAGTGAATTCAGGTCCTCGGTTGGTATCCCAACAAACCTTCACTATATGGCGACGTCGTTGCTTCGTCCGCTTGACCTCTCGGTCGAGGGTCACTACGGTTTTAATACGAAGGCGAGGATCTCGTTAATCTCAATCTCATTGGGTCGAACTTACAAGGGTCCTAACGGAAAGGTACAGTTTCAAGATCAAGATGCAAAGGGTAAAATGTATGTTACTAAGTTCGCGGAGTAGGTTTAGTCTGTGAGGTATAGGACCGATTCTGGTAAGAATCTCGGGGGTCCTAACTAACTTGGATTTAGCTTTCCACGCGAAGCGAAGCGTATTAAGCCATTCCCAGAGTGAGTTTTCCTAAAGAGCTTGGTCTCTCACTTGGAATCTCCAAGGTTTCTTTTTCTTGTTTAACTTCCTAGTCAAGGGCCACCCCCTACTGGGTCAAAGTCGTAAAGGTTTCTGTAATTTGCGAGGAGTTCTGATGATCTATGACAGTAGGTCTGTAAGACCTAGAATTTGGCGAATTCCTGTCAGCGTCTCTGGTGTCGACAAATTCTCAACGGTTTTGATAAATTGACAGAGTACTCAAGAATTTCCACATCACTAATAATGTGTCTTAGGAAATTTTTACTCTTCAATTCCAAAACTCGTGTTCAGAGAACTTTGCGAAAAGTATCTCCGAGGGTAATGTTTCTGCGGGTTCCTTCTTACTACAAGGGTAGATAAGTAAGTCGTTACATGGAGAATGACGAACTGATCCAAGTAAGAAAGACGGACTCTAGTCATTAACTCATGAATTCTTCGGGCGTATTGGTCCTATCCGAGGGGTATCACTACGGACTCGAAGTGTCCGCATCGAGTTCGGAAGGTAGTCTTCCGGATATCCTTCCCTCACACTCAAACTGGTGATATTCGGATCTCAGGTCCATTTCTGAAAGTAATTCTTTCTTTGCGTTTGCTCAACCAATTCATCTATGCGACACACAGGCAACAATTTCTAATGGAAAAATCTGGACGAGGTCCTCGATAGCCGAGGTACATACGATGCAATCCGTCGACCTCTAGAAGAATAAGACCAGAGCTCTCCAGGGTGAGAAGCCTAGTCTTCCAATTCTATTTCTGTGCAGTTCACTAAGTTGTCCGGACTGTTCTTGTATCTCCGTAGGTGTTTAGAATGTAGGGCGATCTGTTTACAGGAGTCATATTGGGTTCTAAGTTTGTTCACATGACGATGCGATTACCCGTTGTCTTGGGCAGTCTCCGTCCTGAAGTTCATATTAGAATTCATACATGGTTTAACGATCACAATCTCGTGTATACAAGTCGTATATAATTAATATTGAAAAGGTAGTCGAATAACTGATTCTTCTTTAAGCTCACATTCCATCAAGGAAAATGAAGTTAAAGTGGAATCATCAATTCTAAACCTGTAGAACCTTGATCATATATCACCCCCATGTATACATTCTTCAGCGACAGATCAACCGTATGAATCCTTGGATTGAACTTGACGTACTGCACGAGTGGTACTTCGGGGATTTCTTCGGAAAAGAAAAGAACTATGAGGTACTCCACGCATGAGTACTTCGGTGTTCTGAAATAAAGGCTTCGTTAAAAAGACGTTTACAGAGAAAGAGATGTACTTAAGAAGCTGGTATGGTGTGGATCAAATTGAATCTAGTTGTATGATAATGTCGGAATCATAAGGAAAATTAAAGACATTAGATTTGAACATAAGACGTTTACAGACAAAACACAACCGTGCAACCATCAACAAAGTTACAGTACTTTAGACTACTACAAGACCATTGCTGCGAATGAGGTATACTACAAAAGACAAGTATACGCAGCACGAGCATCCCTATACCAATAGGATCCCGCAAAAGATAAGACTCTAGTTGCACTAGTTCTGGATAGTTTATAAGTCTGTTACAACAACACGCCTAAATTACATTAACGTGGTTCCGGAGCAGGTTCTCCTGCAGCTTTTATCCTGAGAATCTTCCCATCTGCGCCAGAGTTCTTTGCTATAGGGCAATCCTTCTTGAAGTGCCCTATCTCACCGCATTGGTGGCATGACTCGCTAGTACTAGCTTTGGTGGCGGGAGTGCGGTGTTTAGCCAGTGTTATGTGGACACGAGTGCCTTCCTCATTACTCCACCTTGGAAATTGCTTCCTAAAGCGTTCTGCAGGAGTTGTCACTTTTGTCTAATCCTTACTTTTGTGGAATAGATTAATTGAACATAATTTCAATGATTCTCATTGCACAACCCCAAATCCTTATCGTAAATGTAAGAATTCCAAATTCCTGCCATTTACCGAAATCTGTTAGATTCAAATCTTATATGCACTAGTCCTCTTGTTATGATTATGCACAAAGTCACACAGACTTGTCAACAGACATTACAAAGAATTCCAATGGAGATCAATTCCATGGAAACGAAGTCTCATATTCAAAGTACATTGCTTTGAACATCCTTCTTGCATTAAGTTTTCTAATCTTACACAGATTGAAAAACTTCCACCTATGGAAACATTTCCATATTCCCATTTTGACTATCACTTCGGAACAAGAGTTGCCTCTTTTCAGAATATGTCAATATGGTCCTTTCCAGAAATTTGCATAATACTTCCAACTGTCCATGAGCAGCCCATCTTTGGTGAACCTCAGATTGTCCTCGACAATTGCTTAATCATTTTAGACATATCCAATTCTAGACCTTTTTCCTCTCTTAATTCCCTGGGCATTTGGAAAATTTAGAAAGGATGAATATTATAGCACATGAAATCGATCCTATATCCGAAGCATATGGGACACGATTCATGATGTCTCACATAAAGACATGATACTCGACCAGTATTTTGCTATAATATTTCTCTTTTCCATGTTCTCATAATTCAGATTATGAAAAGGATGTCGTAATCATAATCGAATTTTAGAACGCAAATAATGTTTCCATATATAGAATTTCCTTATGTTGAACCATTCCAACATAACATTCATATACATACTTGACTAAATTTGATTAAAATCTCACGATCTAAGCTTTTAGATTTGAAATGAAGTATAATTTCCTCTCCCTTAATTATAGCAAAACAACTTTTCCCAATTGAAACTTTTGTTTTCTATAATTAACATTGCTAACTTGCAACACTTATTATAATTTTCATGCTCCCACTAACATGATGATTATTAGTATAACACTTATGCTCCCACTAGCTTTGACATGTACTCAGAAATCAGTTGGTCTTCTAGAAATCAATACTTTATTGACTTTCTTACCAAAGTTCAGACTTTTGATACAAGATGCTTTGATACAACTTTATCAAAATCATGCACCTTTCCTTAGATAGAACACATGTGTGTCTAAAAAATTTCAGAACTATAAAAATGGATGTCGTAATCATAGTCACAATTGTTCAGACCTTTTCCATTTCTCACAAGTCCATGTTAGTGAGCCGGTTAACCATAGACGCTCCACAAACAACTTTGAGAATGCTAATATCACAATTGCTATCTATTTAAAATCAACTTAGTGAAAGCGTTTCCTCACCATCATTTTCATGAATCGGAGAGAAACCTTATGATAGTTATATTTCTATGGTGTATGTGTTCATATCCATGTGAATTTGTCAAAACCATAATCACAAGACAAGGTTAGTGACAAATCCAAACTCATATGGATCGAACTTGTGGAATCTTAACTTCTTGCCACCTGGCAGCACAAGCGCCTGCCATTGCTTCCAAGTAGTTATGCAAACAACTGAGAACTTATAGAACTCAGATTAATAGACAACTTTAACTGGAATGGGCACAGAAATAAGAATATGTCAACACGATAGGTTACAAACCTCAAGTTGTGCACTAGTGATAAGCTACATGTTTTGTTCTTGATTAGTTCTTGAAACTCTTTTAGTATCTTTTAGACACCCACTGTCCTCTTGACATATAAGACTCTCTTGCCAAGTACCATGCCTTGCAAACAAATATTCAAGAGATAGTGCAAATTCTTATCAAGACAAACACTTCATACAATTGGCCTTAGTTGGTCTATGTTTATGAAAACATCACAGCTTACCAATTTCAAATGTACAATCTTGGAGTATGACTCAAGTTACAAACCTTCTTTAAGATGTGTCACTCAAGTTATAATCTTGGAGTATGACTCTAAGACTTGTTTTGGAACGAAGTATGAATCATCTTCTTGATTTAAACATTTGAACAATTCACGACTCCTCTTCTTATCCATAAGAATGCACTAAGATTTCCCTAAAGGATTCATTGTGATATGGTTTCATAATCATTAAGATAATCAAAAAACATGATACTAAAGTACTCTCCCATCTTTTCAGATTTGAGAAACTTTTATCCTTTTGCCTAATTTGATTTTTTCTCATTCGTTATGTCATTCATTGAAACTTTTTCAATGTTTCAGAATTATACTTAAGCTTGTAAGTATCACTATATTTACTAAATTTTAGTAAATCATGACGAATAGTCTTATCGATCTTTTTGTGGTGGACCTTGACCAGCGCACACCTAATTTACCCGACCCCCTAGTCCTTCACTTGACTCACATGCGAATGCGAACAAGGAATTAGTCTTAATTTAACAAAGATGAAAATTCTCATTCATCATACAATATAACTTGCATGATTCCAAGTTTCGGTCTACTTGAAACTTGGGTGATGAGAATCTTTCCTTATTTGGTAAATTTAGACACTACCACAAATGAAAGAATCAAATTCATATTTCCAATATTGCTAGAAACATACAAACATCAATTTTCCATAAATGTCATTGCATGGAGATATAAAATAAAACAAAACAAAACAAAATTTTATTTATTTATAAAATGTGGAAACAACTTTTTCCTTACAATGCAAATTTATATGAAAACTATGCTATTGCATATTTCCTAGCAATCTATCATAACTCCTAAGTAGTAGCTCATGAATCCAATCTTTGAACTAGCAATTGAAATCCATCTTTGTGATCAGATTCAACATACTCTTCCTTTAAGTTTCCTTCCCTTTGCTTGATCCTGCCAAACATCAAAATGTAACCGAGTCACGTCTTGTGTTAAGAATCATCAATTAGGAACTTAATCGAGTTAGATAGTGGATTTTACCAGAAGTAGAGTCAAACTTTTTGATTCTTCCTTCTCTTAGATCTTTTAGGTAGCCATTGTAGCTTCGCAACCAATGCCCCTTCCTTTGGCAATAGAAACATATGGACCTTTTGGGAATGGTACACAGGACAATCTCAGACTTTGCCTTTTCTCTTTACCATTTAGTCAACCAATTTGACGATGGCCGATCCCTTTCCATTGCGAAGAGAAAGCTTTTCTGATTTCCAATGTTACCATTGTCAATGTCCATGGAAGTTTGGGAAGTCGATCTTCCAACCAAATTTTCTTTATCAGTGCTCCAAATCATTGCTGATTTGGCAGCATCAAGCAAATAGGTAAGATCATTAAGGGTCATGTCATAGTTTGTTACATAATAGTCCCAAAGAACTCACTATGTGACTTAGAAAGTGATTGAAGAACCTAGTCAACAACCAACTTCCTCAAGACTTTGACATCAAACTCTCCCGGTTTGTCAATATGTGACTTCATCTCCAAGATGTGATCCCCCATAGACTTTGCTTGCGAATAGGGCTTGAGTGACCTTGAACTTTTCAAGAACTTGTGGGTTAGGGAGAATAATTGGAGGAGGTGGAGGAAGTGAAGTATGATTTCCATGACCCAACCATGGAACATCATCTTCATTAGGAAAGCTTGTTCCAAGAGATTTTGGGAAGATCATAATTGTCTAAACCAAACATCTACAATAGGAGAAATTCAAGTAAGTTGATTTAGGCCCTTAATATAACACCCAACATGAAATATTAAGCTTAGGACCCAACACAATATTTTGTAACTTGGAAGAGCCATGCCGTAATCCAAGCTATAAAATATTTGAAGGTAGGCGGATGATGATTCACCAATTTCCACCATGAAAAACGATCGTGCCCTCTCAAGTTTGTGCCCTCTTAAGTTTAAATCTCGATTGTGCCCTCTCAAGTTTAAATCTCGATTGTGCCCTCTCAAGTTTGTGACTGGGATGCCGAGGACTACAAAGAAGGTGTGAATAACCATGCAAATATACTTTGTACCCTTAATATTTATCACTTAATCGATGTGCCCATTAACCACACGCACTCCACCGATCCTATGATAAACATTAAGTTACCCTTCTCCTACCTTGTTAAATCCAAGTTAGCATGCCGGTTAACCACACGCACTCCACTAACTACTTAAGCAAGGTGCAAAGTGTAATTTCATGGGTTAGCACCAAATTCACATTTTCCTAAATAACTAAGATTGGGAATTTATAAGTGTTTAGTTACTTAGTATTTATCATTACACTTTTAATGAAGGGAGAATTAGAGTCATGTCAAACCCGTTCGACTAACGACCCTCCACTAGTCAAGGAAGCGGTGGGTGAGAGTGGACACCCATTAAGCTACCATTTTATAGGGAGTAGCCTTATACCCCCCCCCCCCTTATAGACCGGCTTCGTGAATGAGGCCTACTAACAGTAAGACTGACTTTGTTCTTATACATATATATAACTATTAACTATTAATATTATAATAGTATAAGGGTTGAATTTTAACTTTTAAAATCCTAAGGGTTTAACTTGGAATTAAAGTATTCATGAGGAGAAACTTTACAAATTCCAAAACTTGAGGGCAAGTTTTGAACTATTCAAAAAGTTTTAGATTTTCATAACTTATGAGTTTAATTAAGGTTTTAAAAACTTTAATGAAGAGACTCTTGAACATCCATAACTTGAGGACAAGTTATGGAGTTCATAAGACAACAAGACTCTTCAATTGTGTAACCTATGAATTTTAATGGATCTTTAAAAGAAATGACTTTTGGTAATCCATAACTTAAGTACAAATTATGGGCTCCATTAAAAACATTTAGATCAAGAATTAACTGACAACCATTTTGCAAATAATTCCTATGATCTACCAAAACTCATAAGTGTATAAACAATCATATCAACAATTTCAAGAATTACATAAACACACGTAAAACTTGAAATTTTGATAACAACCTTGAAATTGGTTTACCATAATCATTACCACATCAAAAACAGGTTTTATAAGTCCAAAACAGTTTAAGGTAATGATTCTAGACCAATTCCAGCCTTAAATCTCAAAGATATGTTGTCAAGGGGTCCAACTCGTCGAGTGCTTGAACCAACTCGACGAGTTGGATGAATTTAGGCATGGACTCATTGAGTCCCTTAATGGACTCGGCGAGTCAGCTTTCTAAACAGCATACAAACTTCGATTTTTAGCAATTTGCATCAAGTATAAATGAAAACAAGCCTAGGCTCTAATACAACTAATGGGTTTTAAGCATTCTAACACTCCTATGGTGTACATGCAACCTTATAAACCTTGGATCTATGTTTTCTCTATTATACATGCAAATATTCTATATTCCAAGGTTTCATCCTAACTAGCATAATATGAAGTATATTCAATACAAGAATCTAGTAGAATGACATACCTTTTGATGGAGCTTAAAGTCTTGAATCTTTAAAAGTTAGTGTCTCAAGTGTTGCACCTTAAATGGAATCACACAACACCAAGAACCCTTGGAATAACTAGAGAATAAGGATACTTGCACCAAATCGGTTTTGCCCTCTTGTGTACTATATACTAGTGCCCATTTCATGAACTAGAGACCTCTTTATATAGTGTGTAGGATTAGGGTTACATTCATGTAAACCCTAATACCCACCACACACACACACACACACACACACACATATATATATATATATATATATATATATATATATATAAGAGTCCATATTTAATTAGTTCCTTTATTATCACTAAATTAATTTTAAATTAATTCTTGATCAATACTAATTAAATTATATGATTTCATATTAATATATTAGAACTTATAATATGTTAATATAAATCACTTAGTATCTTTTTTCTCATTTTGTCTATCCAATTGTTTCGATGCCATGCAACCCAAATGGACCATGCCAAATCGGGTCAAGTACATACCAATTATAGTTGTGGACATAGACACTAATCCAACATACTCCTCCTAATCCTCCTGTCGCTACCGCTATGTCTCCACATACAACTTATACACCCAAAAGCCCACCTCTTCAACCCTCCTTGGGCCCATCTCCGCAAACCCCTATTGGCCCGTTCCAGCATCTTACGGAGTCCAACCAAACTTAACCAACTTCTCCTTCATCAGCTCTAGCGAGCTCTCTGAGACTCTCCCTACTCCTACATCGCCAATCATTTCTCAAAGAAGTCCTTCCTCTCAACATCCAATTCTTACCTGTGCAAAACAAGTCATATTTAAACCCATTCGTAAACTAAATTTACACGTTGACACCACCTCTCTTCTTCCCAAAAATTATTCACATGTTTTTAAGGATCGTAATTGGCTTAATGAAATTGATAGGCGAATATATTATGCTTATCTCTAACAAAAATTGGGTACTTGTCCCAAGACCACCAACTGCTAACATTGTTAATTGTATTTGGTTGTTCAAAAAGAAAATTAACGCAGATGGGTGATTATCTCGCTACAAGGTGCGTCTTGTTTCTAATGCACACATCTAACGACCCAATATCGATTGTGACAAGACTTTTAGTCGTGTTGTGAAGCCTTCTACTATCCATACGATTCTTAGCATTGTTGTCACCCATAGGTGGCCTATTCGACAAATAGATGTAAAAAATGCTTTTCTTCATGGACACTTGCAGGAAACAATATATATGCACCAACCACCGGGTTTTCGGGATCCATCTTGTGACATCCTCAAATTTACAGCCATTTTCAAACTTTTTATTTATGCTTATTTTATATCAGAGTGATCTTTATAAATACGGAGTTTGTCTCATTAAAAGTATTTCCAAATAAAATGTTTTGCATTGATTATTCAAAACTCTAGATGCCATAACTGATACAAAATGTAACATACACGTTCCGTTATCGTCTTTTGTTTAAAAATGAATATTACTAAATAATTTATGAATTTTCGTGTTGAGTTCTAACAAGATAGTTTTATGATACGTGAAGTAAAACTATGTTTAGAATCATTCGGAAAGTATTGGAAGTCTTATAAGATTCCAATCAAAAGTCAAATATTGAAATTAACAAAAATGTAAAACTTAATTTGGAAACAAGTAAAAATAATGTTATTGAAAGTTGTAAATTACCTCATTAGAAACATGTAGGCGAAAACCTCACTAAAATCCGAGTTATAACGAAGAAGTTACGACTTATTGAAGTTTTGCGACATAACAAGCATGACGCCATATAACGTAAAAAGTAAGTTTATGATAAACTACTTTTTAGCCTTAGTGATCTAAATGAAAGTCGTAGTATTCGTTAAACTGAGAGTTTTCATAAAAAGAACGTCAAAATTTGACTTCGTATGAGGAAGTTATGATTTTTCTAAGAATCGGCATAGCAGTTCACAGCGCGAAACTTTAAATAATGATCGAGTGATTTTTAGCCAACACAACCTAAACGAGAATCGAAGATCTCGTCTATAGTAGTACAACGGTAAAAAGACGGATGAAAATGAACATCGTATGAAGAAGTTATGAATTTTTAACGGACCTTTCCTGTCCCGGCCTATTGAAAATATACCTTAAAAAATGAATTCAAAATTAGCTAACGGAGTCTAAACGAAAGTTGTAGGGCATAATTTCACCCACGCGTTCATATAAAGAACCTCAAAAATGGAGCTCGTATGCGAAAGATACGAATTTTTGAAGTTTTGGGCACAAACTTCGAGACTGGTCCGAAGGAGTATGCTCAGTGTACCGAAGTACGCCCAACGTACTTGTGTAAGTGCTCCAGAGTCTGTTATCCTCCCAACTCCTTCGCATTAGTGCCACGTGCTGTATCCACTTCGTACGCCCAACGTACGAAGTTATGCCTAGGGAAGAGGTTTGCAAGGCAGTACGCCCCACGTACTAAAGAATTCCGCCCAACATAATGCGAGCCCTCGGGTACTATAAATAGAAAGCGAGACTTTCTGAATTTTGATTAGAATTTTGACTCTCTTTCACCCTCTAAACTCTCTCAAATTACCCTAACACCCCCCGAAGCATAGGAAACATTCCTGACACCCAAAGCAAGTCTCGATGCACTGAAGACCCGAGAAAATAATCTTTTCAAGTTGATACTCTACCCGCGCATGGCTCGATTTTCAACAAAAATCCCCGGTTTCGTTAAATAAAGTCATTTTTAGAAACGAAGTGCTCCCAAATCAGCATTTTATCATTCAGTTATTTCACGGTGTGTTCAATATAGGTATAATTGTATGTTATATGTTATATGTGCAATGTGCTTTCCCGTGTTATTACGATAATGAGTTATACTTTTGACCACAAAGTGAATGACAAAGAATCACTTGTATACTGGTATGTAGCCTTTAACGATGAAGTGAATGATTAAGCATCACTTTGGCATTGGCAGAAGGCTAGGTAGGGCTGAAAGCTTGTAAGTTGCAAGCAAAATGTCTATTCAAAAATTGTTTATTTTTCCATGCCACATGGGCTGAAGTCTTATTGATGTATGTCAAGTTGAAATTTTTGTATTTCATTGATTGGAATTCTTTGAATCAGATTATTCGTTGATATGGAAAGCTTGTCATACGATACTCATCTGCCTTTATTGTTTTTTGTCCCTCTTTGCTTCTGTCATATATATAACTTTAGCGTATCCACTTAGCAACTATCAACTTAGTAATGAAGATCCCGTTTTAGTTCGCAAGTATAAAGTACTTATAGTAACACAAAACACCCCTATGGTATTTTAGACTTAAGTTCTGTTATAATGTTCTCATTGTGGTAATGTTGGTAAGTTTTTAGACTTGTTGCCATATCACCACCATTCTTGGGCATGTGCTAATCACTCCTCGGAACGTCATAGTTGATCAGGCTATGCCACTCCCAAGACTGACCATACATCCCCGAGCTTACCTGTGATATTCAACAATCTCAATACTTTTGTTCTTGTCATTGTGACACGGACTTTAGTATGAATGCAGGCACATATACTTTGTTAAATGTTTTATTATTTAAAAGTATAAACTCTTAGATTGAGTGTTTTAATCCCAATGTGTTTATAGTTAGTATATATTTTATGGGTTGATATACTTAATTCACCATAAACAATGCTCTGATACCAATCTATCACACCCCAAAACCAAGAACGGCGGAAACGTTCCGGGGTGGAGGACGTCATGTGAAGTATCATAACAGTGTAAAGTAGTAAACAAACAACATCATCCATTGCATTAAAAGTAAAGTTTTAATACATGTGTGTTCTTTCATAATGTACAACAATAAAATGAATAATCAAAATAAGATGAGTCTTGTCTGTGCCCCGTCTTCTCAAAACCTGTCCATCGTACCTGTCTAACTGATGACCTGAGAATACAAGTTATTTTGAAAGCGAGTATCAGCCTAAAGCTGGTGAATTCATAAGTATGTAGGTGTTATTGTCTTGTTTTGGAATGCTGTTATGAATGTCATGTAAATCTTTAAATGGAACAGTTGATATAAGTATGAAATGTAGTCTTCTACCAAGACCCAAATGTTTTTGTAAGTAAAAATGATAGCTTTTCCTTCTTTTTCACTATTACAAACAGTAGTTTGTCTAACTCATCGTTTATGTGAACGTATCACAAAATAAAGTAAAATAGGAAAAGATATGATAGTCTTCTACCAAGACCCAAATGTTTTGCTATGAAAATGATGGTTTTTCCTCCTATTTGACTATTACAAACAGTAAATAGTCTAACTCATCGTTTATGTGAATGTATCACAAAATAAAGTAAACAGGAAAAAGTACTAATGTAAGTGTTATCACTGGGTACTAGGACTAACACAACATCGCAATAAGCGAAAAGTTTAACCTAATAAACATCCGAAGATTATCCAGAAAAAGTACTAATGTAAGTGTTATCATTGGGTACTAGGACTAACACAACATCTCAATAAGCGAAAAGTTTAACCTAATGAACATCCGAAGATTGTCCAGAAAAAGTACTAATGTAAGTGTTATCACCGGGTACTAGGACTAACACAACATCGCAATAAGCGAAACGTATAACCTAATGAACATCTGAAGATTGTCCAGAAAAAGTACTAATGTAAGTGTTATCACTGGGTACTAGGACTAAAACAACATCGCAATAAGCAAAAAGTATAACCTAATGAACATCCGAAGATTGTCCACTTATCCTCTGTAGCAGCAGCAGGGGGCAGGAAGGGTTAGTCCCGTAATCGATCTACCTAGTATAAGTATTAACCGTAGACCTCCGTAGATGGTCATCAACCACTAGTGCTAATCAGTTGGGATTCGGAATGGTTAGTCCCGCCTTGATATCCCGTTGAACTAGGATAGAAAAGACAATTTACACAGAAAGTACTAATAAATCATCCTCGTAAGCCGAGATACAAGTATTCATGTAAGCGTGTTCATGTATCATGTAAGCATATGTAAACGTACTCATGTATCAGGTAAGTATATGTATATGTACTCATGTATCAGGTAATGTACTGGTATAGACTCATGAACGAACTGACTCTTGTGTGATTCCTTGTAATAGGAATAATGTTTTGTTTCTTCTAACTATCCCTATGATAATTAACTGGAAAGTAATTTGTTGTTCAAATATATTTATGCACCCTCGTTACACCAGGGTGTGGGAAACTGAACGAAGGATGAAAACTATAACATCAATACATATATAAGAACATATGCGTATAAGTGTAGTTTTGATCAAGAAGGTAAAAATAATGGTTTTGCAAGATATCAAAGAATTTTGAAACAATAATAAAAGTGACTTGATGTCATTTTAAATAAATCTTTCAAAAGTAATACATTTGATAACCAAGTATTTTTAAGATATAAAACCATTTCATGCATCACATTTTGTAGTATGTGAAATCTGTCGGATGAAAAACGCAGTTATAAAATACATATAAGTGATTTAATAACATGTTGTTTTCTACTTGTATCCCCCCCCATTAAAGCATTTAAAATCATTTTAAACATTGATTAAGGGGTATGAATTCACATGTTGTGAGTGGTTCTAGCGGGTACGCGTGTAGGGATGAGAAGTTCCACGAATGAAGTCCCGAGACACAATAAGTCCTAAATGACATATAAGGACACATATTGACATGAATATAGTGTTTATAACATCTATATGAAAGGAAACACCTTTCGGGACTAGGTAACACCTTGACCAAGTGTTGGAATCACATGTGATTCAGCATAGGAAGGTATAAAGGCACTCACATGAGTTTACTACCATGAGTTCACGGCCCAAGGGAGTTTACGGCCGTAAACGCATGGCTACTCATGTGGGAATGCAAGTTTGAAGGCTAGGGAATGATTTAGGGACATTAGCTCTAACCTAGGATGAAGAAAACCCACTTTCTTTGAAGTTCTAAGGAGTTCACGGACCAATTGAGTTTACTATCGTAAAGTCATGGCCATTTATGTTTATGAGGGTCCTAAAGGTCATAAGGAAGCATTCTAATTTCAAGCCTAAGCCTTTGGAAGTGTTTGTGGCATCAAAACACCCTTAACTTGAGTTTACGGCCCATGGACCATTTGGTCATGTGTTTGCGGCCGTAAACACTCATGGGTGTTGATATTTTCATTGTTTTAGGTCCTAGACACATCAAGGTAAAGTGTTAGGTTTGACTCTTGGCTTAATGAAGGTATTTAGGGGACTCTGGCACCCTAATATGGAGTTCACGGCCCAAGAACTTCCTTGGCTGTGAACTCACTTTCACTCTTGATTCTTAATTGTTTTGGTGGTCTAAACATGTAATGGCAGTCCCTATGTTGAGTTCCAAGGCTTTGAGGGACATTGGGCACACATTTGGCCCTAAAATGGAGTTTACTCCCCAAGATGTTCTTGGGCGGTAAACTCACAGATCTTGTTGTTCTGTCGTGATTTTGATGTAATTAAGCACAATCTAAGCTATATAATACAACTAGATTGAAGTATTCACGATTTGGGATAAAAACCCGAAGATCCGTGAGAGAGAAAATGGCTTTTCTCTAGTTGGAAATGTAACTAATGAATAAATATGGTTCAGTTTTCTATATATAGTCCTGAGGTTTTTGGCAGAAAATATTTTATTTCCGAAATGAACTCTAATGTCATAGAGTATTGGAATAACAGTGTTGCACATAACCCTAGTGCATCCACTCTCCTGATATCTCCTTAAGTGTTAAACCTGAAATACTCAAACTTATACCCAAAGTCTGGAATTTCCCTGTAACTGTTCTAACTTCTATTGGCTTGATATGGTTTGTTCAGAATGGAAATTTCGGGTTGTCACAAGTGTCAACTCGCCGAGTCCCTCTTCTTAACTCAAAAATAAATACTTAAATTATGATACCTAGAAATCCGGATGTTACATATGTGCTAAAAGATAAATAATATACCCAAAAGCGCGAGCACGACTTGGAGATACGTGGTGTCACTCTTTCTTTTCTGAAGCATCCACGTGTCGATATAATCGTTTCTATTTCTTCTATTCCATCAGCTCGATCTAATCCTAGCAGACAAGTACAATCTCATAATACCTTTTGTGGTCGTGGTAGGTCGCAATCTTTTTCTCTTTAGTCACCATCGTGTCGAAAATGTGGAAAGAATCACTGGGGTCAATGCAGAACAGAAAAGGACCTATGATTTGCTATCGATGCGGAGAAAAGGGTCACACGAAGCCTGTTTTCCCGAGGAAGAATGTTACATGCTATGCTTGTGGTGTTACTGGCCATAGGAAACGTTTCTACCCTACTCTTATTAGCCAGATGATGGGTGGTCAAACTTTTGTTCAACAACTGGTGGATACTTCAACTAAAAAAGGAGGAGGTGCCAAAAGCTAAAGGTCGTGCATTCCAGATTACTGCAAAAGAGGCACGCGAGGACCCGAATGTTGTGACTGGTACATTTCTTGTTAATTCTAGACCTGCTCACATCTTATTTGATTATGATGCCTCAAATTCTTTTGTGTCTCATGAATATGCGCGTTCTATTCAAATTGCTTACTTTGCACTCGCCTAACCGTTTCATATAAATACCGTAGAAAGTGTGTCATTACTTGTTGGTAAATTCTATAGAGATTGTGTCATAGAAATAGAAGGATATAATTTTCTTGTTAACCTGGTTCCTATATCCTTGTCCAACTTTGATATCATTCTCGGCATGAAACTTTTCGAAATGATAAAGAGACTTACAATAGTTGACATCGATAACTTCATAAATATACAGTGAAGGGATATCGTAAAATAAAATTTATCAAGTGATACCGTAAATAGTGTATTAATACCTATAGAGTGGCGTTGTAAATTCAAACTATGTCTGATGAAATTATAACCCCTTTGTAGGAATGTTGTGTGTTCAAAGTACATTCAGACGAGATGAATATTTTGGTGTAATCCATGAAGTTGTTCCACCGCTGACCAGATTGAAGCAGTGATTGCTTACAATGATAGAAGAACTAGAGATGGTGTTGAATACTACGACAATATCAAAATTGATGTTGTACAAGATTTAGAAGAATTCAATGAAGATTTAAGGAAAGGATAACAAAGTTTTCAGACTCAATAGGCCAAGACCTTGCCTAACATTGTGATGTAGTATGTAGTTCAAGTAGTATGGTAAGAGCTGATATGTAACCCTATACAAGATGCTCGGTCTTAGTATTTAATAATACCGAGTGACAATTGACTTCTATCACATCCTTATAAAAGTTCCATAGTGTGTTAAGCCGACTTTAACATACATGATTAGGATGGTTGTGAAAGGCTGAATGACTTACTAGTTAGAGTAAGGTAGAGTATATAGTTGAAGAAGATATACACTCATAGTATTGCATGAGGAGAGATGTTGTTGTTAGTAATGACAAAGAACCAAGTCAAAGCTAGTAGAACATGCTGAGATGCAGTTAAAAATGTAGACTTCCTAGGATAGATTCCTAAGAAGTAGACTCAAAAGATACACCCATGAGTAGAAAATTTTCGCATATAAAGGAATGACGATGTCATGAAAGGATAATGAAATGAATAAACATGCATGGTGATTTGCATGAGTTAGAAAATGATGCAGATAGTTGGAGACCATTTGTCTCCACACTACTAGAGTAAATTCTGGCGTAGTGTGTCTTACAGTGTAGACACTACCCGAGAAAGAATTTATATGAAGAATTGGGAAGTGAAAATCCTATCGACCTAGCAAAAATATTAGGATATGCTAGATCGAGCTTATACATAAAAAGAATTCTAAAAGGTTAATTTAAGAAATCCAAGATATGTTGATAGAAACGTGAAATCCCTAGTTGAGTCTAGAAGTAATTCTTGTATGTACTTGTTTGAACACACTCACATGTGAAAAGTTACTTTGTGAAAACTTTTGAATGGTGACTTAGAAAACTACGAGACAATACTTGGGACGAGTATGAGTAGATGTGAATAGTAGTAGAGGCCTATACTACTGGAAGCACAGGAGTCACACTTGGATCAGGGAAAGTCACAAGGTTACCGAGAAGGTAGTAATCGATTCTGTTTTTGTTCGAGTATGTCATTACCTTCGTTTCGGTGATGACTTAGAAGATGATTTTTGTTCACACCTTAGTGGTCATAAAGAATCGAGTCTAATTGGTTTAGTGAACCATGTCTTCTATAATGACGAAACTTCAGTCGGAAGATTAAAGAAGGAGATGGTCGAGGTAGTCGATAGAAGAATAACAATCTTTATTAAAGGATTAAGTAACCATTAACTAGGAATGCTACCTACTATGAAAATATTATATCACATTAAAATATGAAGGAAGATTTCTTCCGTGATAGTATTAGACTAATAGAGACAATAAACTGTTTTGTTGTGAATCTTTTGCATTGTGAAATCAATGGTTATTAGAGTATGACCATTCGAGTTGTTGTTGTAGAAAAAGTGAAGACCTTATCTTGGGATGAGTCTATAACCCAAATTCAAGAAGGAGTAAGAGTCTGCAATGAGAATTGATTTTTCATTAACTTAGAGATTAGGACAGAAAGTCCAATAAAGAATAAAAAGCGGGTGCATGTTTTAGCACCGCCATCAATTAAGAAGTCCAAGAGTTTGTTTAACAAGTCAAAGTAGAGCACCAAAAGCCATATGGAATTCCAGAAGCTCCAATGGAGAAATACGCACAAGTATACTTGGATGAAATTGTTGCAAGACACAGTGTGCTACTAAAGATTATATCCGATCGTGATACTAGCTTCACTTCACTTTTTTGGGAGAGTATGCAATGTGAATTGAGATCTCGGGTTTCTCTCAACACAACTTATCATCCCCAACATATGGTCATACGGAGAGAACAATCCAAATAGTAGAAGATATGCGTTGTGCATGTGTCTTGGAGTTAGGTGGTAACTGGAATAAGTACTTACGTCTTATCAAATTTTCATATAATAACAGTTACCACATTTCAATCAAAATGCCGCCAAATGAAGCATTATATGGACACAAATGTCGTACTCCATTATGTTGCCGTGATATAGGACAGAAAATCCTTGGTGGTCCTGAAATGATTCAAGACACCACTGATAAGATTCAAATTGTACGAGAAAGAATGAAAGCGGCCTAGGATCGACATAAATCCTATGCGGAAAGAAGAAGACAACACATATAAATCCAGGTGGGTGATTTCATAATGCTGAAGGTGTCCCCATGGAAAGGCATTATGCGATTTGGGAAGAAAGGAAAATTGACTCCTAGATTTGTTGGTCCTTTCAAAATCATCCAGAGAACTGGTAAACAAGCATACCGTTTGGAAATGCCTGAAGATTTGACAGGTATTCATAATGTGTTTCATGTGAGTTATCTGCATAAATGTTTGAGCATATATGATGTAACGGTGTTATCCAAGGTGAAACTGGATAATAAATTAAAATATGTAGAAGAGCCTGAAGAAATCGTAAATGAAAGAACGACCAAATTACGTAATAAAAGAAGTGGAGTTGGAGCTTTTCAAGTGGAAACACCATCAAGGCCCAAATTATACTTAGGGAAATAAGAATGAGATAAGAGCGAAATATCCCCATTAATTTGTTTAAATTGTTGTAATTTCGGGGACGAAATCCTCAAAAGAAGGAGGTATTTGTAACATACACGTTCAGTTATCGTGTTTTGTTTATAAATGAATATTATTAAATAATAAATGAATTTGAGTGTTGAGTTCTAACAAGATAGTTTTATGAGATTTGAAGTAAAACGATGTGTAGAATCATGCGGAAAGTATTGGAAGTCTTATGAGATTCTAATCAAAAGTCAAATATTGAAATTAACAAAAATGTAAATTTTAAGTTGGAAATAATTAAAATTAATGTTATTGAAAGTTGTAAATTATCTCATTAGAAACATTTAGGCGAAAACCTCACTAAAATTCGAGTTATAACGAAGAAGTTATGACTTATTGAAGTTTCGCGACAGAACATGCATGACGTCATATGACATAAAAAGTGAGTTTACGATAAACTACTTTTTAGCCTTAGTGATGTAAATGAAAGTCGTAGTATTCGTTAAACCGAGAATTTTTCATAAAAAGAACGTCCAAATCTGACTTCATATGAGGAAGTTATGATTTTTGTATGAATCAGCATAGCAGTACACAACCCGAAACTCAAAATAAAGATCGACTGATTTTTAGCCGACACAACCTAAATGAGAATCGAAGATCTCGTCAATAGTAGTACAACGGTAAAAAGGCAGATGAAAACGGACGTCGACTGAAGAAGTTAAGAATTTTTAATGGACTTTTCCTGTCCCGGCCTGCTAAAAATATAACCTTAAAAATGAATTCAAAATTAGCCAGCGGAGTCTAAACGAAAGTTGTAGAGCATAATTTCACCTACGAGTTCATATAAATAATGTCAAAAACGGAGATCGTATGTGAAAGATACGAATTTTTGAAGTTTTAGGCACAAACTTCAAGGCTGGTCCGAAGGAGTACACCCACCGTACTCGTGATAGTGCTCTGGAGTCACCCTCCCTACTCCTTCGCAAGAGTGCCACGTGTCGCAGCCTTGATGCGTTCGATCTGATCCACTTCGTACGCCCAATGTACGAAGTTACGCCCAACGAAGAGGTTTGTGAGGCAGTGTGCCCCTCGTACTAGAGAATTACGCGCAACGTAATGTGAGCCCTCGGGTACTATAAATAGAAAGTGAGACTTTCTGAATTTTGTTTAGAATTTTGACTCTCTTTCAACCTCTAATCTCTCTCAAATTACCCTAACACCCCCCGAAGCCTAGGAAAAATCCCTGACACCCGAAGCAAGCCCCGCCGCACCGCAGACCCAAGAAAATAATCTTTTCCAGTTGAAACTCTGCCCGCTCAAGGCTCGACTTTCAAAAAAAATCCCAGGTTTCATCATAGAAAGTCATTTTTAGAAAGAAAGTGCTGCCTAAATCAACATTTTATCATTCAGTTATCTCACTGTGAGTTCAATATAGGGACATTGTATGTTATGTGTTATATGTGCAATGTGCTTTCCCGTGTTATTATGATAATGAGCTATACATTTGACCACGAAGTGAATGACTAAGCATCATTTGGGTATTGATATGTAGCCTTTGACCATGAAGTGAATGATTAAGCATCACTTTGGCATTGGCAGAAGGCTAGGTAGGGCTAAAAGCCTGTAAATTGCTAGCAAAATATTTATTCACAAATTCTTTATTTTTCGATGCCACATGGGCTGAAGTCTTGTTGATGTATGTCAAGTTGAAATTGTTGTATTTCATTGATTGTAAATCTTTGAATCAGATTATTCGTTGATATGGAAAGCATGTCATATGATACTCATCTCCCTTTGTTGTTCTTTGTCCCTCTTTGCTTTTGTCATATATATATATATATATATATATATATATATATATATATATATATATATATATATGGCATAACGTTATATTTTAACTATTATTGAACTCACTAAGCGTCACCTACTTGTCTCTCTCAGTGTTTACTTATTGCAGGTGATAAGCATCCAGTATAGTTATGTACTGTTAGAAGATGTAGAATAGATAATATTATAGCTTTTGTATTTTGTGTATAAATTCCTGGGAAATTATGTAATATATAAAACTTTGTAAAAACCTCGTTGGTCGTATTGTATCCACTCTTTTGTAACAAAAACATATAAGTAAAATTTGTTTATAAATATGCATGTAGCATGTTCGGAGTAATAATGTTAATTATGAAAGGGGTGTTTCACAAAACATAAGCATAAACGGGCATTGTGTCATTATTCTAGTAGCCTACGAATTCCATAAATCACTTAGCAAATAATTATATTATCTATCTGTACCTTCATAACGCAACCTATGATACCAAGAAACTGAGTGGGTAAGGTTGGGAAACCTGGTGAGTGCATAGGGTTTTCAACCCATAATATTATAATCTTTAATTATATATATTATTCAACATTTAAATACCCCAATTACCCTATTACCTTTATCCTCACTTTCTTATCTTAGCATGATGATATCGAGGGATTTGGTGTAAAAGCCATTTGTCCCTAGAAATCTATATTTCTTGGATAATTATGCACCACAATATGATGATATTTTGGGAAAGCACGGTAGTACAATAGTACTTTGGAAAAACATGGAATGCACAACGGTACATTAGTACTTGGGATAAGCACGACAGTATAATAGTACTTTAGATAGACACGACAGTACAATAGTACTTGGTTGGGAACTACAAGTCATGATTTTTATTTCGAGCAGTTCTCACATAGCTACTATCTCACACAGCCCTATCACAGAATCTCATCTATTATTTTAAACACCCCTTTACTATCCAATCATATTATTAAGGATGATAATATATATATATATATATATATATATATATATATATATATATATATATATATATATATATATATATATATATATATATATAATTTTTTTTCAAACTTACACATAGATACAAGTATTGTAAATTGCTTAAATTTTATGTGTGTTGTCTTGATGTGGTTAATATATATGTACAACATGATATAGTTATTACTTAATTAAACTATATATATATATATATATATATATATATATATATATATATATATATATATATATATATATATATATATATAGTTTAATTAAGTAATAACTATATCATGTTGTACATATATATTAAGCACATCAAGACAACACACATAAAATTTAAGCAATTTACAATACTTGTATCTATGTGTAAGTTTGAAAAAAAACTATGCACTCACTTCACTTAGGTGGGTGACTGGCAATTTCGACCGCGCCCCACTTTTTACTTTTGGGAGACCTATATGCATAAAGTACTAAGCCTTAGTCTAATTTCAAAATCATGGTGACTATAATAATTATAGTCTAGATTCCTCACTAATCCCAATGTCTACATCAAGTAAGGATCAGCCAGGCATGACAATTGGGAGGTAGGATCATTTCGGCATAATAGGGTAACACCCACAAAATTCGAGCCAAAATAAAACATTTTAATTCATTTAAAAACCATTAAGTTCATACACTTGTTTTCAAAATAGTTTAAACATCAAAGTATCTCCCAGAACCATATAATAAAAATCATAAACATGAGGAGCAGTACGATCACACCTTCGCCTTGCCACGGTCTCCTGTAGTACCTAAAACAATACACTGAAATTGTAAGCCCGAAAGCTTAGTGAGTTACCCCCAAAATACCAACCACAAAACCATACACATATCATATCATATAATAAACAGAACAGCCCTGCATATCGAGTCTACAGTGTGATTGGTCCGCCTGCACCAGGCCTTCAGTCCACCCGGTCCACTCTCTCTCCGAGTCTATAGTACGACTGGTCCGCCGCACCGGGCCTTCAGTCCACCTGGTCCACTCTCTGAGTCTACAGTATGACTGGTCCGCCCGCACCGGGCCTTCAGTCTGTCTATTCCACTCTCCAAACCTCGGCACGTCTGGTCCGCCCTCTTGGGGCCTTCAGCCTATCCGGACCGCTCGTCGGGCCTTCGGCCTAACCGGTCTGCCCTGGGTATGTTGGCCTACAGCACAAAGCAGGACCCACCTTAACTCAACCCCAGTCCAACAACCATGTGCACATAAACATATAATCATATAACATCTCACAACTAATCAAACAGATCCAACACATCACATAACATAGCAACATCCAAACCAGGATACCGACCTAACCGGTCACTAGCATAGCATCATCCTATATACCAGGATATCGACCTTATCCAGGTCTCTAACATATACCATCCTAACTACCAGGATGCAGACATAGCAAAGCAATAACATAACAACTACTACCCGGATTTCCATCCGATAAAGGGCCGGCCTAGGTGCCTTAGACCCTGTTGATATAGTGAGGATAACTCACCTGCAACTGCCGACTTGAAGAAATAAGACCACGCTTCTCCGACCACCAGCACGAACTCCACCACGGATCATTACAAAATAACCAAAACCAATAAACACCAATACTTACCAAAATACCCTTGGAAGTCAAACTGGTCAACCCTTGGTCCAAGTCAAAGTCCTCAGTCAAAGTCAACCTTCCTGGTTGACCCTACTTGTCGAGTCCCTATACTCAGAAACTCCCAATCACGATTCAACTCGCTGAGTCACCCCATGACTCGCCGAGTCCAACAATCTTCGAGTCTCATCCTGATCAACACACCGATTTGACCCTTAACTCACCGAGACACGGCTTAACCAAGAAAGGCTAGGGTTCCACGACCAGACTCGCCGAGTCCAAGGCCACCTTCAATAGACTCGCCGAGTTGTTCTTCTGTAAGTCCTAAATCTAATGATCCAATTCAGTAATCAATGAAGTTGATTGCAATAAGGGAGAGATGTAAAAGAACAAGAAGAACTAAAATCAAGCATGCATACATCTATTGCCAGTAAATGTCAAGTACATCTTGAGAAAAGTACAACTACTGCAGAGTTCTGACACAAAGCCAAAAAGTACAAACTGACACAACTCAGTTGCCTTAAATAGTACACCTCCTGCCAGCACAAGAATGTGCAGCCGTACACACGTGTGCAGCCGCACACACATGTGTGACAGCACACAGTACAAGTTTACAAACAATCACTGCAAAACTGACACTATCACTTATACAAAATGATGCCTAGCTCAAACCATAAAATTATGTTCTTTCAGTCTCCCCCTTGGTTTGAGACTAACATAGTCTTGTCTTCACTCCTTTGGCTCTTCAGTTGGCTTCTCAAACAACCTTAAATCTGATCTTCCCAAGGATCCCATCCACATTCTTTGATTGATGATAGAGGCCACCATTGAGGTGAATTCTTTAGCTGCAGCTTCCATTACGTATTTTCTGTAGATTATCTAGTGACGAGCCCGAGTCCGGATATCCCTTTCTTGAAAATGAAGAAGATCTTTTGCATTAATCAGCCTCAAAACATGTTCTCGATCCTTGAATTTGATAGCAACAGTTGCAGTTTCGTCATCGTATGCCCAAAATTCCATATTGTCAAGATATCCCTCCTGGAAGTGCTGAGGGATTGGAATTTATTTTTGCTTTTTTGTAGCAGGCCATAGAAAAATCTTCATAGGTTTGCCTGTTACTGGGTCGAGAACATCCTTATCCTTTCGATAGGGGGCTCTGGCAGTCTTCATACTAGGAAAATTTTCTTTGACCTGCCTATCAAGGAACCTCTTAAAGTTAGATGCACTTGGATCTTGCGAGGGATTGTGAAAAGGAACCCTAGATAATCCTGCTAGATCAGTCTTAGTCCAAGAATTGAAATCATGGGTGCTTTTGTAGCACTCATATATTCCTGAGTTTCGCTTCACCACCCACAAATTCGTTTCTGGATCGAAAACCCACATACGGATACCAGATATGTCACCATACTCGTCACCAAACTTTCTCTTTTTCAAATCTGTTACAGTCAGAACAGGGTCTTTTGCTTTGCGATTTTCATTGGAATTTTTCATGAATAAAAGGCCTTCGCGTTGATTTGCAGTCACGATTATTTTGCCATGTTTGATTGTGATTCTGGCTCTGCTTCCTTCTGGTTCTTTTTCAAACCTGTTGACAACTGTAGTTGTTCTCGGAGCAGATGGGTTGACTGAGAAATCATCAGTTGCAGGAGGTGATTGAATAGAGGGAGGATCAACTACTCCATGAGGCTGTTGGAATAGGGCTTTGACTTTTTCACCAAAAGCATCGTACAACACGTTCTTGAGATTGAAATAATTAGCTAGAACAGATCCAAGACTCGTTTGTAGATCATTGATTTGTTTGCTCTTTTCTTCATCCTTTGCCCTGAGCTCAAAGATGTATGCAGAAAGCTGATCCATCTAAATTGATTTCTCTAATAGCTCTTGATGAAGAATCCCAATTTCTTCTCAAAGGTCGGGTGAAGAAGAATTGTCATCATTTGTCCGTCCCACTTTAAAGGATATTCCTTTTCCGCGTGAGGGGGTTGGACAAGATTGTGCCAGGTGTTTCGCCAGTCTAATAGAAGCTTCATCAAGTAACGGTCGAGTGGGAGAATATTCTGGAATGGATGAGGATCCACCAGTCTCGAAAATAGTACTCGGACCAGAGTGAACAGTTGTAGCAGTAATAATTGAAAGTACTTGAGGTGCACATCTTATAGCAGGTACCTCCAGACTTACAAGAGATTGGCTTGATTTTATGGAAGTCTGAGAAGTCTGAGGTTCAGTTGAATCAGAACTGACTGGAGAAGAAATTGAGATAAGTGGCACAGAGGGAGGAATCTCTGATGTCACATCTCCTTGGCTTACAGCGACCTCCAAGGGCTTCGAAGTGGAGAGTAGAATCTTGAAAACATTTCCTTCATCTCAAGTCTTGGTTGCTAAAGAAGCAACTTCATTGACTTTATTAACATGGCTGCTGGGAATATCAAGATTCCTTTTTGATACACTCAGCAAGTTGTGCTTTAGTTCAGGAGCGAAGTTAACATTTTCAAAATTCAGCACCCCATTTGTGACAGTTACTTTTTGAGTAATTTTTCCACCCTCTCCGCCCGTAAAGGAAACATATCCCCCATTAAAGGTTTGAATGTCGTGCAATTGGGATATGTCTCCAGTCATGTGCCGGGAGCAGCTGCTGTCGACATACCAACGTCTGGCGACATTCCTCCGCAACTGTCCCTGCACGATGAGCGGAATCATTTAGTTTTGGGAACCCAGGTCATCACAATCCTGGGTTGACCCTTTCCTTTTACAAATTTTTCATTTGATTCTTTCTTTGCTTTTGAATTAGAGGGTAATGGAGATTGATCTAAAAAAGATTTTGGAATCCACTGAAGGTTAGTTTTTGAAATTTTGTTAGTTTGTTTCGAGCCGGTGGATTTTCTACTAGAAGAGTAAGAAAATTTTGTCCTGTCTTTGACAAATTCGACTTAGGCTTAGCCTGAGTTGATTTTGGCAAACATCTGTTGTTTTTACGAAAAACATGTTTATTCTCTTGAAATTTTTTGAATTTTTTGTTTAATGTTGTATTCAAGTCTCCATTTCTAGAACGAGTTTTGGGAATTTTTCTAGTTAAAGATCGTCCCCGAAATTCATTATGCGCTCTTTTTGTTGTATGAGATACAAACATCCGGTTTGTACAATTTCTTGCAATGTGTCCAGCAGTGCCACAGTTAAAACAGATTTGTTTGTTATTAATAGCTTTGGCACTGCTGTTGACAACGTTATCCTTTCCTTTTCCATTTTTAACATTTTTACACTTGCAAGATCCAACCCATGATTTAGTAACAGATGTGTTAGATGCAGAGACATGTGAAACAGGTTTAGCAGTTTGATCAAAAACAACACTATTAAAAACAACATTATCAGACTGAAATAAAATACCACCCGACACAAAAAAATTTGTGTTTGATTTTGACAAAGATTCATTACTAAAATTAACACCAGACTCAATCACAACATTATTTGACTCAAAAGATTCAGCTGCATGCTCCCCCCTGAACTATGGATATATCTGCACTTGAGGTAGAAATGTTAGTATGCAAATTCTCATAATTAGACTGTATTTCTTGCTCAGAAGCTGACGTTCCATACACCATGCAAGGTTCTCTATCAATTTCTTCTTGAGACAGGGGAATAGCAGTACAATTGTGATTGAAAGGAGGAGGGACACTCTCAAAACCTAATCCGACTTTTATTTGATTACCATGAGTGATATCTCTCCAGTGCGATTGACCTTCGATTAATTTTGCAATTTTTTCACTTGACCCATCGTATTCTTTGAAATTAAATTCAGCTTTTTCTAAACAATTTTTCAATGTGTCAAGTTCCATGGTTACAGCAGCAAGTTTTCTTTTGAGATGATCATAGTTCTCGCATTTGTTGCTGTAATCCTCTTGCAATTTTTTAAAGTCTTTTGTTTTATTTTCTAATTGAGTTTTTAAGGGCTTTTGATTTTTTCTAAGAGTATATCCCCCATATTTCAAGTCCTCGTTCTCCCTTTTTATTATCTCAATTTGATCTCTCAAAAACTTAACAATTTTAATACACGATTGAGAACAACCGAATTCACTAACCTCAGATTTGACTGGTTCAAGAGTGGTCTGTACCATGAATGCAAATTGCAAATTCATCATCTCCTCCTCTGGGTCTGCTTCCATTTCTTCACTTGCATCCTTGACTTGAGCAAAATTTGCCTTTTCAGGTCCCGAAATGTTTAGGGCCTGAACTTGATCTTCCCAGTTGAACGATTGAGCTACCATTGCCATGTTTGCAGACTGATTGTTTGAAGATGATCCTCTGTTGTTGCTGTGAACGTAAGTTACTGGCACCATGGTTCTTTCAGATTTTTCTCGTTGATCGGGTTTTGGACAATCCCTTGCAAAGTGTCCTGGTTCGTGACAATTATAACAATGTAACTTTCCTTTGCTAAACCCCATCTTTTTATCTGAATTTACACCCCAGTTGTTCTTTCCAGTATTTTTTGAGAATTGTTTGGCCCTGAATACTGCCATTGCCATTTGCCAAGTAATATCCATCTCTTCCACATCTTCAGGCTGGATTTGATCAAGATCAGTGAATGAGAGTTGTGGAGAGAGCTCTCCAGCAACAAAGGCATTATAGCAGTTCACTAACCCAGTAGCTAGAGCCATATTTTCCTCCTTTTCCTTTGTAAACGAACTTTGGGAACCAATTCCATGAGATTGAACTGAAACACCTGTGGAAGAACTAACACTAGAACCAACTTGAGATATGTTTTGAAGAATTTGAGTTTGTTGCATTTTAGGTATGTTGTATGGTATGTTTTGATGGGCTGCATAAGGTTGAACTTGGGGAACCTGGACTTGAGTATTTTGATGGGTGGTGAAGCTTGAGAAAGCGGTGTTATTGTTTTGAATTCCAAGATTGTCTGTAGAGTACGAATTGACATGGTTGATTTCTCTTTGTTTATCATCAAGATCGCAAGCTTTGATGATTGCCATTGTTTCAGATAAGCTTAAATGGTTCAGGTCTTTTGTCTTTTTGATCACCGAGACATTCATGTCCCATGATTTTGGAAGAGAATTTAGCAGCTTCTTGTCGATTTCAGACCTAGTAACCATCACACCTGCGGAGCTCATTTAAGTGGTTAATGTGATAAATCTTTGCAATTGATTTTCCAGTGTTTCTCCCAATACATAATTGAACATGTTGAATTTCTGTCGGAGCATGTCTTGTCGGCTTTGCTTCATGTCTTCATTTCCTTCGTAAGCTTCTATGAGCGCTTCCCACAATGCTTTTGCTGATGTATATTCACGAAACCCTTGTGCAATCTCAGGAGACAACGCCATAGTGAGTGTGGCAAGTGCCTTTTCTTGTTCTTCAACTTTTTCAAAATCATCATCAGTGTAATTTTCAATATGTTTGTCAATTACCGTACCATCTTCTAGAGTAGAAGTAATCCTAATTGGTCCTCTTAAAATACTTCTCCAAATTTTGAAATCCTTCATTTTGATGTATTTTTCAATTTGATATTTCCATTCAGGAAATCCTTCAGCTGATAGCAATCTAGGAATACGATTAGTGGTTCCCATAATTGCATCCAAATCTTGATGATCAATCATGCTTTGAGATTCCATACTAGATTTCAACCGTACACCCAACAACAGAATAATACTAACAGCAAATACGTTTCAGCCGCACACTCTGACAGCAAACAGGATTCAGCCGCACACAATAAAACAGTTGTACTCAACCGCACATATGAACAACAAACACCAACCACACACACTCAACAGCAAACACTAACAACACAACCTCAACAGCAAACTCCTAACCGCACACATTTCAACAGATACGCTCCACCGCACACACACTTTACCAGCAAACCTTCAACAGTTAGCAGCAAACCTTCAACAATTCGAACAGCAAACCCAATTTTTAGATTTTCTTATAAAATTTGATTTCAAGCTTTTCCAAACTAAAAAAAAAATCAACAATCAATCCTTTGAACAAAAATACTTCAATTGATACCAAAATGGCTCTTATACCAATTTGAAGTCCCAAATCTAATGATCCAATTCAGTAATCAATGAAGTTGATTGCAATAAAGGAGAGATGTAAAAGAAGAAGAACTAAAATCAAGCATGCACACATCTATTGCCAGTAAATGTCAACTACATCTTGAGAAAAGTACAACTACTGCAGAGTTCTAACACAAAGCCAAAAAGTACAAACTGACACAACTCAGTTGCCTTAAATAGTACACCTCCTACCAGCACAAGAATGTGCAGCCGTACACACGTGTGCGGCCGCACACACATGTGTGACAGCACACAGTACAAGTTTACAAACAATCACTGCAAAACTAACACTATCACTTATACAAAATGATGCCTAGCTCAAACCATAAAATTATGTTCTTTCATCTTCCAACTCACCGAGTCCAAACGTGACATCTTCATTCAGACGATCACAGGCCATTCCATTGCTTCCAATACATAGATTTGGACTCCTAGGGCTAGATTCACACGTAAAGCTTCCAACTTTACATGCATGCAAGGCTCAACAAGCTCCAACCAAGCTATAAGAAGGTTTTGGGACAAAGGCACTCTCAAACAAGCCCCAAGACTGATGTTTTCTGCCCTTATGGCTCCAATACAACCTAGATCTAAAGTTGCAACTTTAGATCTAACCTCTAAACCCGAAATGGATCCAAACCAAGCTAAAGAATCCCCAAAACAACCACCATGGATAACAATAAGGAAAAAGGCTTAAGGTAGTGGCTTCTTACCCCAAAGATGAGTCTAAACTGATGTAGACATCAGATCCACAAGCCCTCTTGATGCTCTCCAACTTCTCTTCACATATTTCTCCTTCCAAGCTTCAATCTTCTCAACTATGGAGCCTCTCACGATTTAGGGTTTCTCTGGAACACTCAGGGAAGATAGAGGTTGAAATGAAGGCATATCATTCTTTAAATATGGTGCAAACCCTAAAAATAGGGTTTCATATTCCAGCACCGACTCACTGAGTCTAGCCCTGACTCGCCGAGTCAGGTCACTTATTCATGCAATCCACTCGCGACTCGACTCGCTGAGTTACTTTTCCAACTCGCCGAGTCGAAACCTCCATTTACACTCTACACCCCCGATCTCTTGCTTTGGAACTTGGGATGTTACAATTCTCCCCCACTTAAATTAGGCTTCGTCCTCGAAGCCTGCTGCAACACACCCTTCCGGATAACACTCCCGCAACGCAACCATTAATCTCACACTGACTCTGGTTTCTCCAACACTGCTATCGAATTCCTAAAAAAATGACTCTTTCCTTACAGAGTCATGAGAACTGCTTCAAGCCGACCACCGGCTTCTTTCTCTGATAACCATACTTATCAACCAATGATCACCCGCTGATACTTCTGTCTTTCCAAACCACACAATCACCTGTCTCTTGCAAAACTAGATATCAACATGAACCACCGGGTCCTGGCCCGGTACCAACTGCTGTCCCTTTACTCACTTGTCATAACTTATCAAATTTACTGCTGGGACTTATCCTGCTTCCTTTCCGAATCTAACTCTTTCCCTTCTGTGCTGACAGGATGACACATCCTTCAGCTCCTGAGCAACTCCCATGAGCTCTCCTCTGCAATCACATAAACCTGCTCTAACATCTTCGGGCTGGAAAAACCCGACACACTGACGATACCTCCAAACACCCCCAGGATGAACTACCGCTACATACATAACCTCCTGATCACAACCATACCTGAAATCCAAGTCTCCATCCTTGCATCCCTTCCGAACTCCTCTGGTTCTATACCACTGAAAATTCTTCTGCAACCTCAACAGACACCCAATCCGGATGTGCTTCCATACCACTGGCACAATCACAGTTCTCAACAACCATAAGTGAAATACTCTCAATCATTCATTCTCACTACTGCTTTCACTTCCGTGAACCAGCACTCCCTCCCGGAGTTACATACCTTTCCCTCTCCTTATCCAAGGAAATCTACTTGCCAACCTTGCCACTTTATACAAGTGCCACGGTGCTCACACCCCACTCTACACTATCCCTTGTAGAGTAACCGCTATTTTATGCATCACATATACTCTGAATCTAATCACAAGGACTATCGAAGTCCATACACCACCTTTTACTAACATGACCAATATCTGGGGCCAGACCCACTGCTTGCTACTGCATAGCAGCATACTCAAATCACTTTCCGCATACAGATCTATCAACAATTATAGAGTCTTCAGCATGACTGGACCACCTTGCCAGGCCTTCAGCCAATCTGGACCACTCTCAGAGTCTTCAGCATGTCTGGACCGCCCCCCAGGGCCTTCATCCTGTCTGGACCGTTCTCCGAGCCTTCGACCTGACTAGTACGCCCACCGACCTTCAGTCTCCCCGAACCGCTCATACTATCATACATCATCCTGAACTATTACTCCTGGGAATCTCTCCCTTACATACTGTTCTAGCCCTCTAGGGGTTCCGAACTCTAACTCCATTCCATATATCCAGATCCCATCCTAATCCTAGGCCTCACAACAACCAATCACCCTATCCGAAATCCTTGGTCTGAACTCCGCCCCATCGGTCTGTCACTTACTCATACCAGCCCACACTCTTGGCTGACTAAAACACTGTTGGATCCTAAACAGCTAATCAAACTCCAACGCTTATCGATCCTCCTGAGAATTTTCCAATTCTCCCCACTTAGAGCAATGAATTCCAACCACCGGTGACCCACCCGACATCACTTAAATATCCCTGCTCACATGTTCCCCTTATCCATGAACTGATTCCCTCTACACGAGCAACCTCCACAAAATCACTTCCCGACATCGCACATCACGAACTCTAAGGGAGTTCAACTCTCCGCTGAACACTTCTCAAAACGCAATTGTTATACCCGACATCCAGACCGTAAAGCCAAATTCCCCACCAACCATCCTCCTGGATGTTAACCAACTACGACTCCCAAATACCAAAACCCTCAATCATACGATAAACCAGGCGAAAACACGAACAAACACAATACTATGAATCATGCAAACAATACTAGCAGATATACAATACTCCATAATAACCACAAGATAACAAGATAACAAAATGGAAACATACCCGCAGCTGCATCTGGCTCTGCCCTGACCTCCTCAGCAGTAAGCTGAAAAGCTTGACCCTGAGCCCTCGGAGGCTCCGCTCCGCCCTGGCCCCCACCAGTAGTCCTCAAAGTGGTCGGTGCTGGAACCTGCACTAGTCTGGAGACAAGCTGTGGACAGTTGGCCCTCAAGTGGCCAACCTGATGGCAATGATAACAAATTCTCAAATCCTGAACCGGGGCAGACTGACGGCAATCCCTCACGTAATGCCCCTCTCTCCCACACATGCGACATGCACCACCGGACCTACAAACTCCGGTATGACCCTTCCCACACTTCTCACAAGTGTGGCTACCCTGACCTCCCAACCTGGAATCAACAGTCTTGGAGCGTTTCGGCGCTGGCTGCGACTGTACCGGGGCCTGCCTCTGTTCTCACAACTGTAACTCAATCTCCAACTCACGCCGCCGAGCGGCCTCCTGCAACTCCAACAAGGTCTCGCACCTCTACGTAGACACAAACTGCCTAATATCCCTCTTGATCATACTCAGATATCGGGACATCTGAGCCTGCTCCGAAGCAAACTCAGGGCAAAACATCGCCCACTCAGTGAACATCCTGGTGATCTCCGTCACCGTCTCTGAATCCTGCTCCAGCTCCAAGAACTCCCGAGCCAACCTCTCTCTCTCTCAACTCATGGAACATAACGGGTACTAAACATCTCCCAAAACTGATCCCAAAAAATCTCATCCCGCTGCGCATTCGAATAAGATCCCGTGGTGAACCTCCACTAATCCTTCGCCCCGAGCCTCAAAAGGTTCAGAGCACACCTCGCCCTCTGATCCGCAGGGCATGAACACGTGAAGAAACAGCCCTCCACGTCTGACAACCATCTCATAGCAACGATCGGATCCTGAACTCCATCGAAAGCAGGGGGCTTCGTATTATCGAAGTCCTGATACTGAAAACCTGACCGGTTCCTCCCCCTGTCACTGATACAGCCGTGGTAGCTGCCGCGACAGCCTCCTCCGCAAGAGCTGCATAGCGCACATCAAAGTACTCAACCATGGCGGTCTTGATCGACCCAAACATCTCCGACAACTTAGCCCGGAACATAGCAGCAACCTCATCATGCAGGATCTCACGAATCCTAGCATCCAACTCATCCGTACTCATCTGACCAATGACCTCAGGTAGTACTGGTGCATCCTGACCACCCTCTCCTGATCCCGATCCTGAACCGGATCCTTCCCCGAGATGTCCCGTAATTGCCATACTGAAAATACGCCACAAGAATATTAGGCATTCCTCATAATAATCCCAAGAACTAGATGCCAACAAAACCCTAGGGGTTGTGACTTCTTTGATACGCGTATGGGTCATGTGCTTTCAGTAGTACAGGCCCATACTACCTTCCACACCTACCCATATTTGTATCAAGTATCACAACAACACCCTAACAATAGCATATACATAACGAACACTCAACTCCTAGAGGAGCACCACTATCCCATAACCAACCCACCGATCTCACGCAACCCTCCCATCCATGAAACTTCCACCAACCCTGCAGCACTAGTGTATGCTAGTCATACATAACGCTAGACCCTATAGACTTTCAAATATCCAATCCTACCCTAAGCTCCCAATCATACAAGAACAGAACATAAGGCCAAATCAAACATTCTCAGGCTATAAGATCTTAATTATGTATAACCATGATGCATACACTAAATAACTACAATAATGATGTCAATTTCATACAAAGGAAAACCTAGGCTAGTAGGCATATATAATCAGGCAATTCTATCATGCAATTCCTGAAGATCCCTAGCCTAGTACTAGCATGTTGTTCTAACATATCACATAATCAGTCAGTTGTATGGTATTTTGGGGTCTAATTACTGGCTTCGGTTGATCGTACCCTCTACGTCCTCCTTTACTTATTTTGGAAAAACTTTTGAAAACCATTTTGAAAATCCCTCCTTGATTTGAGACTGGATTCACACGAATGCTCCTCCAATTCACTCAAACCAAGGCTCTGATACCAACTTGTAACACCCACAAAATTCGAGCCAAAATAAAACATTTTAATTCATTTAAAAACCATTAAGTTCATACACTTGTTTTCAAAATAGTTTAAACATCAGAGTATCTCCGAGAACCATATCATAAAAATCATAAACATGAGGAGCGGTACGATTACACCTTCACCTTGCCACGGTCTCCTGAAGTACCTGAAACAATACACTGAAACTGTAAGTCCGAAAGCTTAGTGAGTTGCCCCCAAAATTTCAACCACAAAACCATACACATATCGTATCATATCATAAACTAACAACCCTGCATATCGAGCCTACAGTGTGACTGGTCCGCCTGCACCAGGCCTTCAGTCCACCCGGTCCACTCTCTCTCCGAGTCTACAGTACGACTGGACCGCCTGCACCGGGCCTTCAGTCCACCTGGTCCACTCTCTGAGTCTACAGTATGATTGGTCCGCTCGCACCAGGCCTTCAGTCTGTCCGGTCCACTCTCCGAGCCTCGGCATGTCTGGTCCGCCCTCTTGGGGCCTTCAGCCTATCCGGACCGCTCGTCGGGCCTTCGGCCTAACCAGTTCGCCCTGGGTATGTTGGCCTACAGCACAAAGCAGGACCCGCCTCAACCCAACCCCAGTCCAACAACCATGTGCACATAAACATATAAACATATAACATCTCATAACTAATCAAATAGATCCAACACATCACATAACATAGCAACATCCAAAGCAGGATACCGACCTAACCGGTCACTAGCATAGCATCATCCTATATACCAGGATACCGACCTTAACCAGGTCTCTAACATATACCATACTAACTACCATGATGCAGACATAGCAAAGCAATAACATAACAACTACTACCCGGATTTCCATCCGATAAAGGGTCGGCCTTGGTGCCTTAGACCCTGTTGATATAGTGAGGATAACTCACCTGCAACTGCCGACTTGTAGAAATAAGACCACGCTGCTCCGACCACCAGCACGAACTCCACCACTGATCATTACCAAATAACCAAAACCAATAAACACCAATAATTACCAAAATACCCTTGGAAGTCAAACTGGTCAACCCTTGGTCCAAGTCAAAGTCCTCAGTCAACGTCAACCTACCTGGTTGACCCTACTCTCCGAGTCAACCCGTTGACTCATCGAGTCCCTATACTCAGAAACTCCCAATCACGATTCAACTCGTCGAGTCCAACAATCTTCGAGTCTCATCCTGCTCAACACACCGAGTTGTCCCTTAACTCATCGAGATACGGCTTAACCAGAAAAGGCTAGGGTTCCACGACCAGACTCACCGAGTCCAAGGCCATCTTCAACAGAATCTCTGAGTTGTTCTTCTAACTCGCCGTGTCCAAACGTGACATCTTCATTCAGACGATCACAGGCCATTCCATTGCTTTCAATACATATATCTGGACTCCTAGGGCTAGATTCACACGTAAAGTCTCCAACTTTACGTGCATGCAAGGCACAAGAAGCTCCAACAAAGCTATAAGAAGGTTTTGGGACAAAGGCACTCTCAAAGAAGCCCCAAGACTAATGCTTTCTACCCTTATGGCTCCAATACAACCTAGATCTGAAGTTGCAACTTCAGCTCTAACGTCTAAACCCGAAATGGATCCAAACCAAGATAAAGTCTTAAGGCAGTGGCTTCTTACCCCAAAGATGAGTCTAAACTGATGTAGACTTTAGATCCACAAGCCCTCTTGATGCTATCCTCAATTTCCTCCAACTTCTCTTCACAAATTTCTCCTTCCAAGCTTCAATCTTCTCAACAATGGAGCCTCTCACGATTTAGGGTTTCTCTGGAACACTCAGGGAAGATAAAGGCTGAAATGAAGGCATATCATTCTTTAAATAGGGTGCAAACCCTGAAAATAGGGTTTCATATTCCAGCACCGACTCGCCAAGTCTAGCCCCGACTCGCCGAGTCGGGTCACTTATTCACGCAATCCACTCGCGACTCGACTCGCCGCGTTACCTTTCCAACTCGCCGTGTCCAAACCTCTATTTACACTTTACACCCCCGATCTCTTGCTTTGGAACTTGGGATGTTACAAATAGCTTTTCTAAAATCCAACAACCAAGCCAGCGTGACCATTCTAGACACCTCTTCCGTAAGTATATCAATCAGTATAATGACTTAGGATTACTGATAAATCTTATTTATAGGTTCATAATAACGACTTATGACTACAAATATAAATTACACTGAAAGAAACAGAGTGTAGCTTAACGTACAAAGGTTTTAGAGGAAACTGGGAAAAACACGCGGACAGGACTCCAAAACCGAAAGCTACTATTTCCCGGACTTCTAGGCCCTTCAAAACTTTGATAAATACCATACAGAACCTCACAAAAATCGGACATAAGAATAGAAGGAAAGCTAGAGAGGTTTGAAGTTAAATTGTGAGGAATGATCCATTAATTCAGAACTATTTATAGGAAATAAGCAGGTGCACGCCACGTCGGTCCAAGATGCGCCCCGTGCACTTGGATCCTGCTGGCTCTAATGCCTGCTTACCACATGTCGTCAATCCTTGGTCTACCTCACCCCTTTCTAGAAGCTACCATGTGGTGTGTTCCTGTAGAGCCACATGTTGAATTTTCATGGTGCTACGTCACCATGTTACATGAAGAGTCCGGCTGCCCGACATAGCCACGCGTCACTTAAGAAGAGTGTCACATCGTCGCTGTATTTAACACAATTTGCGCGCGTGATTTTGTAGATTTTTCAAAATATATAATTTCTTCATACGAACTCTGTTTTTGACATTATTTATATAGCCTGAAAGCTCTCAATGAGATCTACAACGCTCCTTTAGGCCCAATAGCCAAGTCTCACTCTATCAAAATTTATATTTTCGATAGGGTTAGGATATTAGGAATCATTGCAGAAAGTGTAACTTCTACATATAGACTTTGTTCTTTACTGTCTTTATATCGCCGGGTTTGTATTCACAAGATCTTCGATTCTTCGTTAGATTGTTTCGGCTAACAATCAACCGTTTAGAATTTTGATTTTTGTGCCCGCACTGATGCGCTGAAACTTTGAAAAAATCATAACTTGATTAACTTCTCTCACGAAGTCAATTTTGAACGTTCTCTATATACATGCTCTCGATTTTGACGGCTACTACGAATTTTATTTAGATCTCTTAGGCTAAACAAGTGATTTATCATAATTCACTTTTTACGATACGCAGAGCCATGCCGTTTTAATCGCGAAACTTTGAAGAAGCATAACTTCTTTGAACGAAATTAGATTCCAGCGTTCTTTATATGTGCAGAATTGTTGTCATACATAATATAACTTGGTTAAGAATATTTACTCTAAATAATCTTCTATAAAAATGTCATTATTATAGCCTATTCTATTTTAATTGACTAGTGCAAACCTGCGGGCGTTACAATTATGTCCCTTTTACGATGATTATGTCCCAAAATCATCAACAAAACAGGGCTTGTATAATGACTCCGCACTTTACCTTTCCATTGCATGCAATAACTTTGAATATTATGTCTTTTCTTTTGAGTTTCTAACTTAAAAACCTCTTGACTGTTGACAGTGCTAAATTCTGCATTTGCTCTTCCTTCTAAATTTGATCTCCATTGAATATTACTGCTCTTCCAAGAATAAAGTTAACCTAAATCAAGGTCCTTACTTTGAATACCGTAGCAGATCGATGTGTCATGTTCTAATGACCTCTCATCATATGATGCACCGGTTAGACACGGGTCTCTTCGAGTCGGATTCTAACACGAAAGATACATTCCTTCATGTTTTAATGTGATATAATCACATTTTAGTATGCAACATTTCCAGCTATAGGCTACTTAATCCTAATGGCGATCGTGATACATCTATTGATCAATTCGATTATCCTTTCCTTTAATATAAAGTGGATGCTCTGTCGAACTCTCTTCGTAGATTAGTCAGACTTGATTTGACGTGACCAGTAGGGTCTGAAATAGCATTCATCTTCTTAGTTGTTACCGAAAGGATGGTGACGATAGACATTAATAAAACAATTTCAATTTCTAGTGCCTTACTAACCTAGTGAGTCATCCTGATTCAAGTACGATTCACGTGCTTCCGATATTACGAGCCCATACTACCTTCCACGCCTACCGATACTCGTCCCAAAAATTATCTCGCAGTTTCCAAGCCACCATAAAAGAATTCCACAAGCAATTAACACATACAAATGTGCTTAAGCACACAGTATAACATAATACAACTAAGAATTTTATAACTTCTGAAAGCGATTATAGTTATATTTTAGGGTCTATTACACATTATGCCTCTTCTATCAGGCTACATACGACAATACTATATATAATGAGGTGGATTGATTTAACTCTGTAAAAGCAGTTTCCTTCTGATTTCTTGAAGCATCCTTTGATCCATCTTCTTCTGCATCTAGGATCATCTAGAATGCTCGTGCCTTTGGTTTTGGTGGCACAATCTACCTTGTAGATTCTTTCTTCTTTAGGCAGTCCTTCATGACATGCCCTTCTTCTGTACACTCAAAATACACCCTTCCTTTGTATTTGCACTCATCAACATAGTGACCAGGTCTTCCAGACTTGTAGCAGATGACATCTCCCTTACATTGCCCAACATGCTTCTTCTTCCATTTATTGCACCAGTTTTCTTCGTTCTTATCTCCAAACTTATTTTGGGGGCTAAACATTGTAATTTTACCCTTTTTATCGGACTTTGAGAGCCCTTTACTTTTCTTTTTCTCTCCAACTTCAGTCTTGTCGATGGTTCTCTGCTTGATCATATCTTCCACAAACTTTTCAGCCCAAATTGCTACTTCAAAGGTAGGTGCTTGCTTAACCGGAACAGTGTACTCCCAAGGTAGCCCCTTGGTTTACCTATCAATCTTGGCTAATTCTTCTGGAACAATTTGCAAGGAGAACTCCATCTTATCGGTGAAAGCATTGGTGTACTCCTCCACATTCAAACTCCCCTTCTTCAAATTTAGGAATTGGTTCTCCGATTCTAATATGTTCTAAGCAGAACAATACTTTCGCTTGAAATGCACCAGGAACTCCACCCATGTCAGTTGCAATGGATCATTTGGGCTTATTATCTTTCCCAATGTGTTCCACTAGCAAAAAGCTGAGCCCTTAAATTGTCTCACCACGTAGGTGGTTTGTAACTTTCATGTACAACCGCAAGTGATGAATGCTAGTTCCTGATGGGTTTTAGGCATAACAATCCAAACTTAAAACTCTTAAGTGTGCATGCAACCTAAAACAAAATCTATTTTTTAGTATTGAACTTCTAACTATGAATATCAAAATAGGAACCCTAGGAACCCTAGGTAATTTTCGAAATTATCAAAGAAGAATGTTTATGGTTACATCCTTCTAGTTGTTATAGTAAACAACTAGAAATCCTCTTATGGAAGCAAGAACCACAAACGTCGTGCCTCTAAAGGTTCACATCCAACACAAGCAAGAAGGATATTATGGAGAAGGGAGGGAGGAGGGAAGAATTTTGGCCAACCCCTTGGGAAATAATGAGTGCCGAAAATCAAAGGCCTAGGGGCGTTTATATAGTACAACAAGGAAATAGATAACCCTAAAATCAATATAATAATATTATTTTGAATTGGTAATTATCTAACTTCCTAATTATATCGTCCAATGATAATTCTAGAACCCTATAGGCCTCCTAAAAACCATCCAAGCCTCTAGGAAGGTTCTAGAGTGCCTCTTGTTCAACTATTATACAATCTGTACTTTTAATGAATTCCATTAATCCCAAAATTAATTCCAACTAATTTCTGATTAATTATTAATTTAATATTACTATTTCTAATTAATATATTATTCTCATAATATATTAATAAATTATTTATTTCAATTTATTAATCAAATAATAAATCAACCTATCTCTCCAAAAATTATCCCATCCAATTGCTAGGTTTGAGGGAAACCCAAAAGGATTGTGCTACTATCAATTCAAGTTCATACCAATTATAGTTATGGGCTTAGACACCTAATCCAACAGTCTCCCACTTGGATAATCCTGTAACTATGATTGCTAGTAAAACTTCTAAACTGATCACCAAATTGTAGATTCCAAAAGCTACTATCAAACTCTGACTGAGTCAACACCAAATCACCGAGGGCCCCAAAGATATCGATTTTACCATTAGGGAAAAGGATCTCATAAATTGTAACTTATATGTTTGCACTATTTACTCATCAAATCATGCAAAACAATACGTTTTATAACATCAAGTTACTGATGAGTTTACATAGCATCAATGCACAAATGACTTGTAAAACACAACTCATATATCTCCGTTTCGAGATTATAAGATATTATTGTCTTAGAATTAATCGTGATAAATTCCATGAAGTAATTCTCTGAGTGTGGGATAATCCAATACTTAAATATCCATTTCAAAGTACTCATGAACGTTGCAGCAATACCATTGCTATGTCTAAAACTCTTTAGACAATCTACAATCTAATTCATAACAGTCTTAATTCACTACTTATTTCCAAAAGTACGAACGACTGTGGAATTTTGAATAATCGAATTATTCAGGAAGTAAAACATGCAAAATGAAACACAATAATAAATAGTTGACAAAAGGTAGTAAACAAACTCATAACTAATTTTCTATTATTTAATCACCAAAATTCAATTACATTTACTTTGTTACAAGTTTCAAACTAACTATCTAACTACTAAAACTAAAATCATCTCTCATACTAATGCTCCTAGCATGCTGGACGTCTTTAACCCTACTCAGACCCTTTGTGAGTGGATCTGCAGGATTCTATTCAGATGATACCCTCTTCACTACCAGGCGACCTTCTTCTACCCTATGTATGATGAAATGGTATTTTCTGTCGATATGTCTTGATTTGCCATGATCTCTTGGATCCTTTGTCAAGGCACCCCGCCTTTATTATCACAAAGAATTTCCATTGGCTTCTTGATGGTTCGCACAAATCCAAGATCCCCGATGAAGTTCTTCAACCAAATTGCCTCCTTTGATGCTTTGCTTGCCGCTATGTACTCTGAATCACATGTAGAATCAGCCACTGTCTCTTGCTTGTAGCTTTTCCAAGTAACTGCTCCTCCATTTAAGGTAAACACACAACCAGATTGAGAACGGAAATTTTATCTGTTTGTTTGAAAGTTGGCATCACTATACCCAGCTACGTATCATTTCCACAAAGTACTAGGAACTAGTACTTAGTCCTTCGCAGATACTTGTGAATATTCTTAACTAATATCCAATGAGCTTTACCTGGGTTTCCTTGATAACGACGGACCATGCTCAAAGCAAAGGACACATCAGGGCGAGTACATGTCCTAGCATACATGATCGATCCAACGACATAAGCATATGGAATTTGAATCATTTCTGCTATCTCCGCATCAGTACTCTGAATCTGAGTCTTACTCAATTTGGTATTACTCTGGATGGGCAATTCTCCTTTCTTGGAATTTTCCATACTAAAATGTTTTAGCACCTTTTCCAAGTATGTACTTTGACTAAGTCCAATTAGTCTTTTTCACATGTCTCTTAGAAGTCTTATCCCTAGAATATAAGCAGCCTCTCCCAGATTCATCTTGCAAAGTTGGAATATCATTTCCTATAAGAAGTATGTCATCAACATACAACACTAGGAAGTTTACTATACTCCCATTAGATTTGACATATACACAAGCCTCATCTTCACTTCTAGAGAAACCAAACTCTTTGACTATCTCGTCAAAAAAAAGATTCCATCTGCGAGACGCTTGTTTCAATCCATAGATGTATTTCTCAAGCTTGCACATTCTATTGGGAAACTTTGCATCAACAAAACCCTCTGGCTAACTCATGTAAATAGCCTCAACCAACTTCCCATTAAGGAAAGCAGTTTTAACATCTATCTGTGAAATTTCATAATCATGAAATGCAGCTATGGCAAGCATTACCCAATTAGATTATATCTTAGCCACTAGTGAGAAGGTCTGATCATAGTCAACTCGTGGGTTTGAGTAAAGCCATTCACAACAAGCGTATCCTTGAAAGTGTGAACTTTTCCATCCATGTCAGTCTTCTTCTTGAAGATCCATTTTCAGCCAACTATCTTACGACCTGGTACATTATCAACCAAATTCCAAACTTGGTTGTCATTCATGGACTTGATCTCGCTATCCATTGCCTCTTTCCATTTGGCTGCCTCAAGGCATGCCATTGCTTCCTTGTAGTTAGCAGATTCATCCAAATTTACCAATGTACTATCACTGATAAACATATCACCATCTATAGTAATATGAAACCACAGAACTCAGGTGGCATTCTAACTCTACTGGAACGCCTAAATGGTAATGAATCATTAACTTGTTCAACTAGAATCTCTTCATCTGGTTGAACCAGAGCATTTTCAGACGTGCCTTCATCGTTTGATTCTTGAATCTGTTCAAGATCAATGGTACTCCCACTGTCCTCTTTGCATATGATCTCTCTCTTGCGAAAGACTCCTCTTTGTGCTACAAAGATCATGTTCTCACTAGGTCTATAGAACAAATATTCTAACGAATTATGTGGATAGCCGATGAAAATACATCTCTCACTTCGAGATTCAATCTTGTCATGAGTCTATTGTCCAATGAAAGCTTCATATCCCCAAACCTTGATATGTGCTAACGAGGGAACCCTCTCTGTCAACATCTTGTGAGGTGTTTTGGCAACCTTCTTATTTGGGACAAGATTAAGAATATGGACGACAGTCTCTAAGGCATACCCCCAGAACGAAAATGGAAGAGAAGCTCGACTCATCATGCAATAAACCGCGTCCAACAAGGTTTGATTGCGCCTCTCAGCTACACCATTAATTTGTGGTGTCCTATGAGGCGTCAATTGTGAAACTATTCCACATTCCTTGAGGCAGCCGTAGAAATCGATACTAAGATACTCTTTGCCTCTATATGATAAGAGCATCTTTATCTTCCTGCTAATTGATTCTCGACTTCATGTTCAAACTCTTTGAATTTTTCGAAGGTTGTGACTTATGCTTAATTAAGTACATATAACCATATCTGCTATAATCATTAGTGAAATTCACATAGAATCGATTTGCATCCCTTGTGATGGATTTGAAGGGCTCACACACATCTATGTGTATGAGGTCCAACAAACCTTCACCTCTTTCATAAGATCCAGTGAAAGGTGATTTTGTCATCTTACCCAAAAGACAAGATTCTCATGTATCATCCGACCTCAAGTTAAATGATTCCAACACTCCATCCATTTGGATTTAGGCGATACGTTTCTTGTTAACGTGTCCAAGACGACAATGTCAGTAGACGAATAAATTTAAAATAAACTATTGTTTAAATTTTCTACATACATCACAGTTTCATACACACCATTACAAGGTAAAGCTCCAAAATAAAAAAACACCATTTTTATAAGCAGAAAGATAACCATTCTCATAATTAAAGAAATCTCTAAAACCTTGTTTTAACAATGCATGAAAAGAAATAATGTTTTGTGTCATTTCTAATTAGTAGCAACCATTTATCAAATCTAAATCAACGCCATTACTAAGCACTAGACTATAAAATCCAATCTTGGTAAAAGGTGAAGATCGCCTATTCCCCATGATCATGTTCATTATACCGTGATCCACCTCCTCGCTTCTTCTTAGACCCTACAAATCAGAACAAATGTGAAATCCACATCCTATATCAAGGACCAAAGAACGAGAAGATGATGATTTATTAGATACGATAGTGTATATACCTGCAGAAATCAGATTCACCTTGCCATCTTTAATGTCTTGTAGATACTTTGGGTAGCTTCGTTTCAATGAGTATTTTCGTCGCTGTAAAAGCAAGTGGCCTCTTTGGGATCAGAGACGGGAGGAGCATCAAAACTAGATTTACCTTTAGGTCCATTGTTTAACGACCTAACTTGAGACTTTCCATTCTGGTTTTGCTTTGGAGGACCTTTCCTCTTCTTCCCCTTCCTTTGACCAATGGCCAGAATAGGAGCACTAGCAGGAGTGGAGGCAATACTCTTTCCCTTCATCCCTGTTTCACCTGTTCGCAGGAGGTTATGCAATTGAGCCAAGGTGGTCTCATTGTTGTCCAGATGATAGGTCAAGATGAACTAATCAGACCAACTTAGTAAGGAGTTCAAGAATATGTCAATAGGCAAATCCTCATCAAAATGCACATTAAGCCTAACAAGGCGATCCATGTATCGTTGCATCCTTTACATGTGGCTGCTAAAAGACTCTCCCTCTTTCATTTTGCTTGCTATGTGGGACTTTACCACCTTGTACTTTTCTTGACGAGCTCGCTTATGGTACTTGTTCATCTCGTATGGCCAGTAATTCTCATAAGATCTTTGCAACTCAGGAGTCATGGTGGCTACCATGATGCAAGCAACTTTTTTCGCATCATTGTAGTGCTTTTTGTAGGCGGATAGCTCTTTAGGAGTGGCCTTCTCTTCGTCAATCTCATTTAGTTCTTTTTTAAGGACATAGTCTGTAATACCCTGGTATTCGGGTACCTTTAAATCCATCCTTATGGTTTTAATTCATGTCATTTTGGGCCTTGTAACTGAAGGAAGTAGCCATGAGAAGCCCTAGTGGCAATACTGTAATTTGGGGTAGGAGGAGTATGCTAAGCGTACGTGAGGGTACGTTGGGCGTACTTATATCTAGAGGAATCCCTGAGTTTTAGGTTTTGAGGGGTATTTAAACATCCTTATGGCTCATTTATCCCCACAATTTTAGCCTCCAAAGCCTTAGATTCGTTCTTACAAAACCCTAGCCCCTTCCAGTGTGATTTGAGCCTTAAAGTGTGTTCTTGGTGTGTTAGAGGGAGGAGAATTTGCATGAAGAAGCCTTGAAGTGGAAGTAAGCTTGTGGATCTGGGATCTTTGCCCCTTTGTGAGCTTCAGAAGCTATAAAGTGTATACCTTTATGTTTTGGTTTTTAGATCCTATATGTGGAAGTTTTATGTTTCTTCTCTTGTCCCTAAGGTCCCATTCTATGCATGGTTGGTTATTGACGTTTTGAGTTGTCCTTCCAAACCCTAGGAAGGGTCCTAAGCCAAAAAATGAGGTCACAATGGCTAGAATTTTCTCATGCATCTTGTAGAGGGTCTTAATGGATTAAGACCCTGTATTAAGGACTTTATGGACGTGCAAAGTCATAAAGTTGGAGACTTTATGACCTTAGGGTGCATTTGGACCATAGATTCGGGCTTAAATGGTTAAGCCATTAAGCACTTAATGAGGATTTGAGGTATGCAAGGTTATGCCCCGCGTAGGTGGGAGTACGCCCCACGTACTCGGTCAGCCACCACATAAGTTGGTCAATGTGATGCTTCACATACGCTTAGCGTGCCTCTAGGTTACACCCTGCATACTCGCATGAGTCAGCCCTTATTGAGTTGACTCGGCTGGGTTGACTCAGTTGGTTTAGTGGGTTAGACCATTTGACTTTGACCAGTTTACTTTGAGTTTGACCAAGTTTAACTTTGAGGGCATTTTGGTTATTTTGAGATTTTGATGGAATTGGTCACTTGGAGGATGTAGGTATTGAGTAGATAGCTGAGATTCGGAGTCGAGCCTTGTCAGTTCTGTTCAGTTTGTGAGGTGAGATTTCCTCACTACACTTACGCGTCGAAGGCACCAAGGTCGACCTATTGGTTTGATAACCTGATATTCGTTATATGTTGAGTAAGGAATAGATATGCATGATAGTTTTGTTATGCTAGTATGGTAGATCTGTAGGACTACATGTGATACTGTTTGTTTATATGTGTATGATATTATATGTTATATGTCGACGTATTGTGTGGGTTAGGTTGAGGTTGTAATGCTCCGTGTTGTAGCCAAAAAACCCTGGATCAAACCATATATGAGCTAAGGGTCGGGGAGGGCATGCCAGCCTTATGTTGAGGGCTCATGAGCATTCCATATATGAGCTGAGTTGGAAGGGCATGCTAAACTCATATTGAGGGCTTAGTGGTATTCAGTCTGAGGACTGACCAGGCCTGGGAGCAATCCAGATATAAGTTGTGAGCCAATGGAAAGCCAAACTTATGTTGTGGGCTCAGTGGTAATCCAGTCTATTAGCTATGGACCCATTTCATGTTGTTATTGTATATGTGCTATTTGTTATGAATTGGTATATTGAGGGAACTCACTAAGCTTTGGGCTTATAGTTTTGGATTATGTTTCAGGTACCTAAGAGGATCGCGAAATGTGGGAAGACTGGTCATCTAACCTAAGAAATGGAAATCAATTTTGCCAAACGTCATGTTCTCATTGAATTTGACACATGTCATTTTCTAAGAGTTTTTGAATTATTTTTTTTTCACTTGTCATTTTCTTGTATTTTTCATTTTCCTAAATTTATTTTAGTGAGATTTATATATGTAAAGTAGATCATTTTATTAAAATTCATAATAAATGCTCTACAACTTTTCAAATATCTTACATTATTATTCAATTACTTACTTTAGTTATTATATTCTTTTTATTTATGTAAAATTATTACTTTAAAAATAAGTGATGCTATAATTTTATACTAAACCTTTTTTTATAAACCCGTGTAATACACGGGTCACACACCTAGTTATGCCAACGAATGCACAGCCAAGAGAGAATCTTGCTTTAAGTGTGGTGAAGAAGGATACTTCAAGCAAGACAGCAAAAAGAGTGAAGGAGCTACAAAGCCAAACGCACCTCCAAAGCCAAAGGCAAGAACATTCCAAATGATCCTTAATGAAGTAGGCCAAGATGCAAGGGATTAGGAGTAAGGATCTATAAATTAGCCATATAAATAGTATCATGTGGTGTAGCCTAATATAAGAGGCATAATATAGGGTGAAATTGAACACCTATGTAATCGTTTCAAGAAATAATATAAACTTTGGTTATGTTATCTGATATATTAAGTTGTTATATGAATTTTCTTGTGTGCTGACTTGGAGAACTGTGAGATAATACTTGAAACGAGTATGAGTAGGTGTGAAAGGTAGTAGAGGCCTATACTACTAGAAACACATGACTCGCACTTGGATTAGGGAAAGTCATAAGGTTATCAAGGTGCTAGTAATTGATTATGTTTTGTTCATGTATGTCATTACCATCGATTTGGTAATGACTAAGAAGATGATTGTTATTCTGACCCTAGCGGTTATATCAAATTGAGTCCGACTAAAATAAGTATGTTACATGGCTCAGAGAACCAAGTTCGATGTAGCATCTGACTTAAGCCACAAGATTGAAGTATTAGATAATCGAAGTGATAAATAGAAGTATCGTGGTCCCCGTTAAAGTAAGAAGCTTGTATCTAGAAGTGCTACATGATACAATGTGATTATATCACATTAGAACATGAATGAAGATATCTTCCAATCTGGAACCTGACTCAAAAAGACCTGAGTCTAAGCATTGCATCATACGATGAGAGGTCATTAGAACAAGACCTATCGGTCTGTTACGATAATTAAAGTAAATACCTTATATTAAGTTAAATATGTTTAAGTAGAATCGACAGTCTCCAATAAAGATTGATTTTTTAACACGAAGGTTACGATTAAAAGTCCAACATAGGATAAAGAGTGGGTACAAGATTGCGCACCGTCAGCGGTCTAGAAGTCCAAGAGTTAGATACTTATTCGAAAGGACAAAGGAGTTACGATTATTACTTAGGATGAAAAGATAACATATGGAGTCATCATACAAGCCGTGTTTCATTGATGATTCTGGGACGTAATCATCCAAAGGGGGAGATAATTGTAATGCCCGTAGATTTAGGCTAGTCAATTTAGAGACAATAAGCGTTAAAAATGACTTTTTGACAGTAGATTACTTACAATAAATATCTTAACCAAAGTATAGTATATGTCACAAGGATTCAGTACATATAAAGAACGCTGAAATCCGACTTATAACGAAGAAGTTATTACCCGTCGAAGTTTTGCGACAAAACAGCACAACGCCGCATATCGTAAAAAGTGAATTTTTGATAATATATTTTTTAGCCTTAGTGATCAAAACGAAAGTCATAGTATACGTTAAACCAAAATCATGCATATATATAACGTCCAAATCTAACTCCGTATGAGGAAGTTATTATTTTTATAAGAATTTGCATAGCAGTATACAGCCTGGAAATTGAATTTTAGATCGATCGATTTTTAGCCGACACAATCTAAACAAGAATCGAAGATCTCGTTAATATGGGCTCAACGGTATAAAGACGGATGAAAACGGACGTTAGATGACAAAGTTATTAATTTTTAACGGATTTTATATGTCTAACCCTGTTAAAATATAACTTTAAAAATCAACTCAAAATTAGCCGACAGAGTCTAAACAAAAGTTGCAGATCACGTCGCTACCTATGCGTGGATATAAATAACGTCAAAACGGAGCTCGTATGTGAAAGTTATGGAATTTAAAAGATAATTAAATTAAAGGTTAAGATGTAAGGCCGACACGTGGCTAGATCCTCACTGTTGCTTCCTCCCCACGCTAGGTTTCGTCGAAGTAAAAGACGATTGTAAGAAGCGAAGCGTTGTCCGAATTTCGATTCATCACTTTAACAAGTGAGTGCATAATCCCTTTCATGAACAAGATTTTAATACAATTATTAATAAAAGTATTAAATATATGTTGAAAGCTTATATGTGAGGTATATGTTTATTATCTGGAAATATGTGTTATATATATATATATATATATATATATATATATATATATATATATATATATATATATATTGATGATATACGCTATGCGAACCAGACATGGTTCTATATGTGTTGAGATGTATTTACATGATAATAATAATAGAAGTATTATATACGAGAAGATAGATGTATGATAATTAATACTTTGTATTACACTAAATTAGGATAGTGTTGGCAAAATAGAGTTAGTATTGATAGTTGATTATAAGCATTGTAGGCTTGGTTAGTGATGAAATTAGACTTAAAAGAGATGCTTAGTTCAATTAAGTTTGGATATTGGGTAGTATCTAACTAAGGGTACGTGTGTGATCGGAATAGAGAGTAGAAACTATGTTCGAGGAGATTGATGATCGGTGGAGTATGTCATACATACAAAAGTACTTTCTAAGTACCAAGTCCTTTTCAAAGCTCTGTGTCTTAGGTGCTGCTTGTGCCAGGGTATTATTATGTTTTAGGGTATGATTCCTACTCATACCAGAGTACTATAATGTGCAAAGAATACTATCATGTACAAAGTCCTTTTTTTGACACTATTTCATGTCGGGGTACGGGAACATACGAAAGTACTTTATTAGTATTTCCCCATGACGAGCTTCATGTGTCAGTGTTTCCTTTCACAAAGCAATTGAGGGAACTTCATAGACTGCCTAATAGAGTGTGTCACTAATAGACCACTACCAGGTATGCTTAATGTTGTATTGTCGGATAGCATGAGTCTGGAGGTAAAATACCTCACGGTGTCAGACCATTGCTAGGCAAAGTTTCATGTTGTATTGTCGGATAAGGTGAGTCTAAGGGTAAAATACCTCACGATGTCAGACCACTACTAGGCACAATTATCTAGATAACCATCCCCGACTTATTGTCTTGTTGTTTTACGAATAGAGGTTCATGGTGAAACTTATTCCATTCTCCTCATTTAATGTATTTATTGATCCTCGTTTGCTGCCAGGGAATTTCCGAAGCAGCATCGTCAGTTTGTTGTTCACATTGATCTTTAGGATAGATCTTGTTAGATCGTTGTATAGGATCTATACATGGGAATCAACAGGGTGGGATAAATTGTTTTAGGGATATGATATATCAATGTTAATGATAATGGTTGGATTTGCATGTTTGAGTTATACATTATTATCACATTGTGGGATTGAAATCTCTATGTACTCACCAAATTTCCCAACCTGACCCACTCAGTTTATTGTATCACAAGTGGCTATATGAAAGATACATTCTGCTGAGAGATTTAAGGAGTATTAGGCCACTACTTTAATCACTGTAAGGCTTGTAATATTTCGTTATGCTTATATTTATGTATTCACGATGACATCCCAATGTTTTAATATAAATAAAATTCATTTATTCGGAAATGTTTTGATAATATCATTATCATGTTTTATGGGAACAAATTCCGCAATACTATTTTTCAAAATGGATACTCTGATTTTTAAATAAACATAAACAAATTGGTCTTTTTGGACCGTGACAATCGGGATGTTACATCCAACCTGGTTCATCATCAACATACAAAGCATATAGAAATTGATTTTCACTTTGTTCGAGACAAATCTGTGACAGGCATAATTGTGCTCTTCATGCCCCATATTCGTCTCAATATGAAGATATTTTTACAAAGACTATTCTTTCACCATTATTCCTAGATTTTTTTGTACAACTTGAACGTTCGAGAATCTCAGCACATTCAAATTGCGGGGGGCTGTTAGCGTAATATTGTTATGTGTATGTATTATTTGTATACAGTCAGCCCATTAGTGTTTGACCCTTTCCAGATTTCTTATATATGTTTTATATATATTGAATTTAATGAATGAAATATCTTTCATGGAAAAATATTGGCAATTACATATCCAACTTCAAAAATCAAACCACATTAAAAAAGATCGACCATTCAAGTATTCGTAATTTCATGGGTAAATGAGGGGAAGAGAGACAAATATATATAGCATATGTAACCATTTATATTGAATTGTCGATACATAAATGATAAAATCGATTTTTCATTGGACCGAATATAAGATTCTCATACATATAGAATATGAAAGAAGATAGACAAGAAATCAGATACAAAGAGGAGAAAACAATTTTTCGAGACAAGAATCGGCATCTATCTAATTATTTCAATCGTTTCGGTATAAATAAAAGAAAAGGGGAACATGATCACAATGAGATTTTTATCCCAAAAAGGGGGATATGAAAAAATTGGTAGACGCTAGTGACTTAATTGGATTGAGTCTTGGTATGGAAACTTACTAAGTGATGACTTTCTAAGTTAGAGAAACCTTGGAATTAATAAAAATGGGCAATCCTGAGCCAAATCACTTTTTCTGAAAACAAACAAACGTTCAGAAAGAGAAAATAAAAAAGGATAGGTGCATAGACTCGATGGAAGTTGTTCTAATAAATGAAGTTGACGGTATTACGTTAGTAGATGTAAGGGTCGTTTCAGGTATCAATTTCTTTTCAGAATTTTAGGGTTTTAGACTGGAACTCGACAAGTTGGGGAGCTCCAACTTGTCGAGTAGAGATCATTTGTGGGACGCGAGATTTAGGACCTACTTGGTGAGTTGGAAGGCCCAACTCAACGAGTAGGCACTATAAAGGAAAACCCTAAATTTTAGGGTTTGCACCCTATATAATCTCCTTAAAACCTTGAGGCTAACCTTCCATTAGCCTCCAAACCCTAAGAACGTCAGTGCTAAACCCTAATCTCCATTTTCTCTCATGTGAGCTAGAGTGACTTGTGGAGCTTAATAAGAAGAAGATAGTGAGAAGAAGGAGAAGATCCAGCAAACAAATCCCTCACTCTTGAGATTGACCATCTTGTGGACTATTGTTAGCATTCAAGATTCGGTTTTTATCTTAGAGTATGGCTAGATCTTGAGTTTACTCTTCATTTCCTATCATTTTTGCTTATTTCATGCATGGGGTTCATAAACTTTGCAACTTTATAAATCTCCAAGGTAAAATGGTGATATAGTGGGCTAGATTCAGCTCTTGGTCAAGCATGGATGTCATGCATGGATTTTAGGGCATATTTTACTATTTTGGCCATTTTGACTTCAAGACATGCATTAGACATGAATGTCCATAAAGTATCCATCTTTGGAACGTTTTGAGGATTAGAACCTCTTCCGGAAAGAAGGGATTCCAGATCCCTAGAGTCTTGAACCATATGACTAAGCTTTTGAGCCTTCCAACCTTTGTTACGGGTTTTAGAGCAATAAGAGTGGTTCTAGGGGATAAAGTTGGAAACTTTATCTGTAACGCCCGTGTTCTGGGCTTGCCATTTTTAGCAATGTAATAGTCTAGGTTAACCTTTGTAACCCCAATTTGAAATAATAAAAATGTATTATTTGTAAATTATGTGAATTATGTGATTTATGTGTTTATTTTCTTAATTATTATAATTTAATGAATTAAGAATAAAATGAGCGTCAAAAATTAAAGCATTAGATATGCCCGATATCTTTGCATAAAGTTGTAGTGGCCGAAACGAGGTTTCCGAATATATATATATATAGAACGCCCAAATCTGACTTCGTATGAGGAAGTTATGATTTTCTAAAGTTTCGACTGGGCAGTATGCAGCCCGAATACTCGATTTGAGATCGAGCGGTTTTTAGCCGAAACAATCTAAACGAGAATCGAAGATCTCGTTGTTAGTAGTGAAACGATGAAAAGATAGGCGAGAACGGACGTCGGACGAAGAACTTATGAATTTATAACGAAGTTTTTCTGTCCCGGCCTCCTATAAATAAATAATAAAAATAAAATCAAAATTTGCCGACGGAGTCTAAATGAAAGTTGTAGAGCGTAGTCTCACCTACGCATGGATATAAAGAACGTTGAAAACAGAGTTCGTATGAAGGAGATATGAATTTTTGAAGTTTAATAAATATTTAATATTTATTTTTAATTAAAACCTCCGATATTATCCGAAGAGGAGTCAGCCGATCTATCCGAAGTACGCCTCGCGTACTGATGTATGCCCAGCGTACAGCGAAGGATGACGAAGTCAGCACTCGAGTACCTCCGATGACGCAAGTGCTTACGATCCGAGGCGTACGCCCCGTGTAGCCTCGTACGCCCCGCGTACGTGCGAGGGTTCAGCCCCTATAAAAGGCTTGTGAAGGCAGCTGATTTTCTTTTACAAATTCCATCCTTTTCTCTCTAGTTTTCCTCGTTTTGCGTGCCGTTTATACCCCGAAGCCCCGGTATTATTCCCGAGCCCCGAAGCGAGATCCGAAGCCCCGAAGATCCCGAAGAGCGTTATTCCAGAGCCGAAGCTCTGCCCGCGAGAAGTTCGATTTTTGTGAAGATCTTCCAGATCTACGGAGAAACACTACTTCTGCAAGCCGTAGTGCTGCCCGATCGTCTTCCGATCAAGTGAATGTATAGTCCCTTTTCAATATGCGATATTATACAAGTAATCGTTAAACGTATTTAAGAATACGGGATGTGAGTGTGTAGTCATTTTCATTCCAACGCAATATTATGAAGTATTCTATATAAAATACGTGTTATGTGTATATATTTTGTTGTTATATGTGTGAATGTATATTCACTCTCTTCTATCTCATAGATCTGATATATTCTCTATGAAATATGTGCTATGTGTGTATGCCTCTTCTGTTATGTGGAATATGTATTGATTAAAACATGCTATACAGGTTTTTAAACAATGTATAAAAATATATATTTTTTCTACTAATATATTGGGTAGAACATGGGTAGATAATTGGTGTGAAATAAACAGATGAGAGGCCTCGGTGTTATTGGTGTTATTCTAGTCATTCAGCAGAGTATGGATGACGACCACAGACTATTCTAGACTGTCCTGTGGAACACTAGCAGGCTCATTACATGTAGGTGTTGTGAACGACGTGTTCACCGGTGTACTCTATCCCCCACATGGTTGCCTTTAGGGCACTTATTGTTGAGGAAGCCCCTCTGCAGTAATGTCCGTCCCGATGAAAATCCTGAATTAGGTTCCTTATAATAGAAGTTATTTTAGGGACGTAAAGTGAGGATAACGGGAATGGGTAATCGGGTTTATTGTGGATTGTTGAAATTAAATATAATTATTGTGGGTTGAAAACCTATATGCTCACCAGGCTCCCAAGCCTGACCCACTCAGTTTATTTGTATTACAGGAAGTAGCGCAAGAGCTTAAGATGGGCGAATCATCAAGTTGTTTTGTTTACAAGTCTGTATATGTATATATTTGTTGAATGACTTGTAATGTTATCGTTTATGCTTTATGATCTGTATCGGAACATGACATCCCGACTTTTGATTATGAAATGAAATCATATTTCTATATGAAATGTTTTGATAAATATCTATTTTATCATGTTTTGTTTTTGGGAACAAATTCCGCATCTCTTTTAAAAATTAAAAGGATTTACTCTGAAAATGTTTAAAAAGCATAAATGAAATCGGTCTTTTCTGGCCGAGATTTTGGGGATGTCACGTTATCCTCCTACACACCTTTAGAATTCAGATCTAAGCCCTAGAGTCCCTGCGATCAATGTATCATCTGAATAAGCAAATAGGGGGAAAACTCGACGAGTTGCTCTGGCAACTCGACGAGTCGGATCGGGTTTCCCTGTCTTCTGGATATGACGGAACTCGACGAGTTGATGAGACAACTCGACGAGTTGGGGTCAACATGGACTTTGACCAGGGTTGACCAATTTTAACCATAATGGTATTTCTGGTATTTCGGAATTTTGACAAGCTAGTCACATGATGATTGTAGGTGGTTTAGTTGGAGCTACACGTTGGGACTAGTCTGATCTTATTTCATCAGTTCAACATTTTTGAAAGGTAAGTCTCCTCACTATACCAATGGGTCGAAAGCACCAAGGCCGACCCATTTTATGATACATGGTACACTAGTTGAAGTAGTGGTATGTGGTATGTTAGTTGGTTATGTGCTACGAGGTATGCTAGTTGTATATATGGTATACTTGTATGGAATACCATGGGAGAGCCCATGACACTTGAATGTAAGACCGTGTGGAGAGCCCATGGCTTTCATATTCAAGACCATAGGAGAGCCCATGGATTTCCTATTAAAGATCATTGGGGCGGAGCCCATGACACTTAGGTGTAAGACCATGTGGGGAGCCCATGGCATCCTGGAGTAATACCCTACGGGGAGCCCACGACATCCCTATATGTTGTATGCATGACTTATATGGTTTGTGTAGCTTTTATAGCTAATATGGATTATGTGATTATGTGGATTGTGTGGGGTATGCTCTGGGGAACTCACTAAGCACTAGCTTACAGTTTGTTGATTTGTTTCAGGCACTTCTAAGCCCAAAGGCAACGACAACGCTTGATGGCGCGACATGCACTCTCTCAGACGTTTTATGGGACACTTTGATATTCGAAAAAAAATTGTTGATGTTATGATTTTGAAAACAATTGATCTTGAAATTTTGGTGGTTTATTGGAAATGTTTGGTTAATTAAAAATGAAAATTTTATTTGAAAATTTGGTTCGTTACAGTAGAAGAATCCTTCTATCAAAACTTCATAAAAGATGAAGGATAAACCTGTATACATAATAAAGAAGAATTGTTGTCAACTGATTCCATATTAAAGAAAGACTCGAATATTCATTGATCAAACTATTCACTCCATAATCTAATAGATCTTTTAAAGAATTGATTAATCAGACAAGAATACAGATAAAGTACCGTTCTACATGTCAATACCAGCAACAATGAAATTTATAGTAAGAGGGAAATCCGTTGATCTAAAAAATTATGAGGGTTCGAGTCCCTCTATCTCCAAAAAGACCATTTGGCTCCTTAATTCTTTATCGTATCCTTTTTTTCTTTATCCTTTGCTTGTTAGCGGTTCAAACCTCTTTATCTTTCTCGATCACTACTCTTTTTACAATGAGAGGAAAATCACATGTGATATATATGATACATGTACAAATGAACATCTTTGAGCAAGGAATGTAATCCCCATTTTACTAATTCACGATCGATATTTTTAATCATATTGAAACTTACAAAGTTTTTCTTTTGACAAGTTATATGCTCAGGATGAGGCTTTGTAATACCCTTTCACCTGACATAGACCCAAGTTCTCTAGTAAAATGAAAATGAGTATGAGACATGACTAATAGTTGGGATAGCTTGGTAGAGTAGAGGACTAAAAATCCTTGTGTCACCGGTTCAAATCTGGTTCCTGACACATGAATAATTTTTATTAGTTTCTATTCTAACAATTAATTGATATGAACAATTTATTGATATAAATACATATTAATTAAGATTCTAAATATTAATACACTATCTCTATCTTAGTCTTTAGAACCCTATCTATTTGATTTTTTTTATAGAGGTGGTAAATAATTTATTATAGAAAGTATGTAAACAAAGGAGATTTTATTTTCTCTTTTCTTATTTATTCTCTGATTCAAAAAGAAAAGAATGTGAATACAAAGCCTCCATAAAAAATGTTCACTTTTATTAGCAGGAGCGTATTCCACTGGGTAACATATGACATACTAGGAAGCCCCTCTCTGAATATTTTGAGAATATCACCCTTGATTTGGTGATAGAAGATAATTGACAATATATATGAAGAGAGAGACTACAATAGATTGTGTACATGGGCATAAGCCTATATAATAAGGATAAAAATAGAGTTAAAAAAATATAAAACAAAGTACAAGTTAATGGGCTAATATCCCCCCTCAAGTGAAACGTTGAGTTTTGACCAACTCAGAGCTTCGACCAAAAAAAAAAAAAACAAGAACAAGAACAATAGACGAGCTAAGCTTTTGGTGAAGATGTTAATAAGTTGTATGTGAAGGGGAACAAATTGGACCTTGAGTTTGTCGGAAGCAACTTGTTCACGCACAAAATGGTACTCTAAGTCAATGTTTTTTGCATGTCTGTGAGCCACCAGATTTTGGGACAGAAAAATGATGCTTTTGTTGTCATAAAGCAACAAAGGAGAAATATGTAGCTTAACGTGTAAATCTCGTAAATGATGAACAACCCACGTTAGCTTATAGGTTGTATTCGTAAGAGCCTGATATTCAGATTCACAGCTGGAGCAGGAGACGGTGAGTTGTTTCTTTGCAATCCAAAAAATGAGATTGTTTCCTATAAAGATTGCATAACCATAGGTGGAGCGCCGGGTCTCTAAGCAATGAGCCCAATCAACATTAGAGTAGCCTTGAACTGTTGGGTAGTCAGCGAAACCAGAAAAGTTAAGGCCATAATGGCTTGTACCATGGGCGGAAGGCTTAAGGGGCTGGGGGAGGCCATGACCCCCCAACTTTTTAACATGCTTAATATATATATATATATATATATATATATATATATATATATATATATATATATATATATATATATATATATATATATATATATATATATATATATATATATATATTAAATGAATTTTCAACTATCACTGATCTTAATATGAATTGAAGTTTTGAAAAAAAGAAAAAAGGAATATTTAAATAGTGATAGTCATATCTAATGTCTGTAGTGAATCAATACGGCGAAATCAAATTTTGTTTTCTTAAAAAATCATAGCTAAATTTAATAATTTTTTATTTAGATAATATGAGATTTTTTCATTTTTAAGATGAATTCTACTTGCATTTATCCCATATTGAATAGGATTTTTCATTTTTAAGATGAATTCCACTTGCTTTTATCCCATATTGAGTTTCTAAGGAAAACATGAAATCGTTTACCACTATAAATAACATATAGCCTCCTCTTGTATTTAACTTACTATTACTCGAACATTTTTTATTTTTTGGAATTCTTGAGTTTGAAAATTTTATTTTCTCCATATTTATTCATAAATTATTGTTGGTAAAAATGAAAACTAATATTAATTTGTTGGTTGTTGATGAGTGATAACCTAATGAAACATGTAAAGTGTGTATAGTTTTCTTTTGAACTTTTAATTTCGACCCCCCCCCCCCCCCCTAATTTTAGGGTTTGTGTTTCACCGCTGGCTCGTACCCCTAACATATGAAAAAATGAATTTAACAACCAAGAAGTGGACATCAGTAGGTACATGGAGAAATTGACTAACAAAGTTCACTGCAAAAGAAACTTTGAGGCGAGTAATAGTGAGGTATTGTAATGCTCCAACGAGTGACCGATAGATAGTAGGATCACGAAATAGCCGACCTTAGGCACTATGAAGTTGAGCACTAACTTCCCATTGGGTGGCAACAGGTATAGATGTAAGCATATGAGCATGATCAAGAATGTCCCTAACATATTTAGCTTGTCCAAGGAATAAATGATTGATGGTGTGTGCTATTTTCAAACCTAAGAAATAACTCATGTGCCCTAAGTCTTTAATGGAGGACTCCTCATTCGTTCGTCTGATGAAAGCATGTCGGAAGGTATATTCATTATTGGTGACAATAATGTCAAAAACATAGACCAACTGTAACATCCCGAGTTCATGGGTGCAAGTTCAGGGTTCAAAGTGAAAATGTGAATGGGCAACTCGGCGAGTCCATGGGTGGACTCGACGAGTAGGGTAGCGATTTTGGTCGCGCGTTAAGTGGCCAACTCGGCGAGTCGGCGGCTGGACTCGACGAGTTGGTGCTGTGTGGAGAAAACCCTAATTTCGGGGGTTGAGCCCTATATATAGGACATTATACCCTCTCCCCAGCCTCCTTACTCTCCCTTGAAGTCCAGAAAACCCTAATGCGCGTTTGTGAGTGATTTTGAGATCATTTGAACCTTGGAGAAGTGTTTTTGGAAGATATCTTGGAGAGTTAAGAGGCTTGGAGCAAGGGGCTTTGCAAGGATTTGGATTTCTCTTATGTTGGAGCTTTCTTTTGAGGTATTATTTCGTTGCTTGGGCTGATATTCATCAAGATTCATCATTTTGGAGTCTTTGGAAAGTATAGCTTGTGATATTTTGAGTTTGAAGGTCAGATCTGAGGTTGCTACCTCAGATCTAGAATGGAGAAGGTCTAGAGTGCATTAAAGTCCCTGTTCTTGAGTGATTGGTGAAGCCATCTTGTCCCAAACCCTAACCCTAGAGTGTTATATGCTTAGATCTCTTTGGATTCACGTAAAGTTTGCCACTTTACGTGATGGATGGTTTGTATAAGGGTAGATCTAGGGTTTGGATCATCTGCATGGCCTGGAAAGCCTCTGTATGGATTAAGACCTAAGGGTACTCGGCGAGTCACAAGGGTGTACTCGGCGAGTCACAAGGGTGTACTCGGCGAGTTGCTTGAAGATGGGCAGGAACTCGACGAGTTGGAAGAACAACTCAGCGAGTTGGTTGAAGATAGTCTTGGACTCGGCGAGTTTGTTCTTGGACTCGGCGAGTCTGGTCGTAAGGTCCTAACCTTCTTCTGGTTGAGCTGTGAATCAGTGAGTCAAGGGAGGACTCGGTGAGTTGAGTGCGAGGGGACTCGGAGTTGTGGGACTCGGCGAGTCTCGGGGTGACTCGGCGAGTTGAGTCGCAGATAGGGGAAGTTTTGAGCATGGGGACTCGACGAGTCATTGGGTTGACTCGGCGAGTAGAGTCAGTCAGGAGATTGACTTTGACCAAGGGTTGACCAGTTGACTTCCAAGGGTATTTTGGTAATTGTTGGCATTTGTTTTGAGTTCAGTGTTTTGGTGTTGGCTAGTGGTGGAGATCGTGTCAGTGGTCGGAGCAGCTTGGTCTTATCTCTTCAGTCGTCAGTTGCAGGTGAGTTATCCTCACTATATCGACAGGGTCTACGGCACCAAGGCCGGCCCTTTATCAGATTGTAATCCGGGTATCGTTGTTATGTTATTGCTTTGCTATGTTGCATCCCGGTAGTTAGGATGGTATATGCTAGTGACCGGTTAGGTCGGTATCCTGGTTAAGATAATGATATGTTATGTGATCTGCTAGATCGGTTTGATTGGATGTAAATTGTTATATGATTGAATGTTTATATGCATATGGTTGTTGGACTGGGGTTGGGTTGAGGCGGGTCCTGCTTTGTGCTGTAGGCCAACATACCTAGGGCGGACCGGTTATCCCGAAGGCCCAGCGAGCGATCCGGATAGGCTGTAGGCCCCAAGAGGGCGGACCAGACGTACCGAGGCTCGGAGAGTGGACCAGGCCAACTGAAGGCCCAGTGCGGGCGGACCAGTCATACTGTAGACTCAGAGAGTGGACCAGGTGGATTGAAGGCCCGGTGCGGGCGGACCAATCACACTGTAGACTTGATGTATATGGCTAGACTTGAAGGGTGGACCAGGTGGACTGAAGGCCCGGTACGGCGGACCAGTCACACAGTAGACCCGAAGTGCATGGTTGTTCTGTGTTCTGTTATAATATGGCATGTTGTGCGTGTATGGTGTATGTGGTTGGTATTTTGGGGGTATCTCACTAAGCTTTCGGGCTTACAGTTGTGGTTTAATGTTTTTCAGGTTCTTCAGGAGACTGTGGCAAGACAAAGGTGTGATCGTACCGCTCCTCATGATTATGTTTTATGATGTGGTTCTGGGAAGACTCTGATAATAATTGTATTGAAAACCTTTTTGTAATAATTTTATGAAACTGAGTTGTTTTTGAAAAGTTTAAATTGGCTGAAATTTTTAGAGTGTTACACCAACAAATACATAAGAGTAGAACCATGGGACTAAATAAACAAGGAAGTATCTAGTTGACTGTATTGAAAACCAAGTCATTTAAGGTAATTGTTAAACCGAATAAACCAGGCACAAGGTGCTTGCTTGAGTCCGTATAAAGACTTTTTAAGACAACATATATAATCTGGAAACTGTGAGTCAAGGTAACCTGGGAGCTGCTTGTTGATGAAAACGCGTACTCGCGAGTATACAAGGTCGTGCAAGTAATATAGTCTTAAGACCAACTTGGATTGTTTATCTTAAAGGAAGATAAATCAGGTAATTGTTGGTTAGGGATGAGCGTGGGACGGAACCGGTACCGACCCGTACCATTCCCGATTTCCCGAAAACCGAATTTGGTCGAAAGTCAATCCCGAGTACCGAACCGAATTTACAACACCGGTACTGGTACCGAGAATGGTACTGGTTTTCGGTACTAGTACCGGTACCGGCGGTACCGATTCCCAAATTTCATGTATTTGGAGTACCAAGTACCGTCCCATATTTTCAAATTTGGTACGGTTCAGTACCGGTTCCAGTACGGTACCGGTACGGGATCGGGATTTGGGACAAATTGTTCATCCCTATTGTTGGTTAAAAATGATTCGATTTGATTAAACTAAGAAAACTAATTTTAAAAACTAGAAAAATAAATAAAATCAAGCAACTAATATTTCTAAAACAAACTAAAGGAAATTCAGGAACTCAATACTAAAACCAACGTGACTGAAAGAAAGCAAGCACACAAAGTGGGATTTCACATATAAGAGAAAAATGAGGTTTAGTTGACATTTACGAGTTCAATGATTCATCTAATGCAATTAATCAATTAAGACAAATGTAGTGGTAATAAATTTGTTAACACCATCTAAAGTCATAAATTACTTCTCAGTCTCATGATTCGATTTAATTTCACTCACTCATATCTCTATGCAGCTCATGAAATTAAAAAGCATTAACTTTATTGGTTTTGTTAAAAGTGCACCAACACACGTCGATGTTGATTTTAAGTGGAATCACGAAATCACACATTCATGTTTAAATGATTTCCCAACTAACGCTTCTTTCGAAATCAAGAGTTGTAATTAATTACAAAATGAAATCCGAATCAATATTTAACATCTATTATTGGCCAGATAATAAATATTGTCAATTAACCTAATTTCATGAAGCAATTTTCACAATAAACAAACATTTAAATGTCAAACAATTACCACACACAATATTAATTAATTTAAAGCATTAGAGTTACCATTTAACCCAAGTCAACTAAATCCCAAATTAAGATCACTCCATAACAATTAACTAATACTCCTAATAAAATCAACGTTTGACATAAATTCTTCAAATATTAGGAATAAGTCACAATGTTTGACATAAATTCTTCAAATATTAGGAATAAGTCAAATGAACTAGAAATACTCCCCTTTGATTCTTGCTGCCTGCGTGTGTAGCCCAATAGAAGAGATCAGCTTAGTCCAAAAAGAAAATGATAGCCCAACTCAGAGACAAATCAGGCCCACAACCTTCTTGGATCAGTCTCCGTTTTCTGCGTGTGTATCCCGGCATCCAGCAAAAAGAATCGACTACTTCTTTCTTTCTTCTTCGTTTTTTTAATTGATCCATACCCACACCTTTTTCTTAATCTGAATCGCAGCAAAAAGGTGGGAATCGAACCTTTCCTGTGTGTCGTTCGTTTCTTCTTCTTACTTCGATCGACGAACAACTAACCACAGCTACCTTAAAGTCGATCTCTTCTCTCACAATCGATCGAGCATCCAACCAAGAATCGCAGATATATTTTTTTTTTCTTAGGCTCGATCATAGCCCCTTCTTCTCCCTTCAAAATCACATAAAACCACACTCTATTCTCCTCCAATTCTCAAAATTTAGGTGTTAATTTCTGTGTGTGTGTGACAGGCAGAGGTTCTATGGTGGTATAAGGTTGTTTTGTGGTGGCTGGAATGGAGTTGGGTTGTGGTGGCTGTAATGGTGGGTGTAGAAGTGGGGTTTAGGTGGAGGTCAAAAGGAGTGAGGAAGAAGGAGATTCAAGGGTGGAATAAGGTGGTCACGGTGGTGGAGTGGATAAGGAGGGTGGTGATGGAGGGAATGGTTGATGTTTTGGGGGTGAAGAAGATGGGTTAATGATCGGGGTCCTTTATTTCCAGGAAGTCCTCCAAAGAAGGTTCAAGTCAACAAAGCTTTTTATTCTTGAAATCTATGTATCACCTAAATAGAAACATGTAGTCTTTTCTCTTTTTGGAATTATAAGTTGTACAAGATCTTTGACAATCAACTTCATATTTGGTTGTTTCTTTTTATCTGATTACTTGCGATTCTCATGAAAGAGTAGGTTACATAAACTTTTAAATTGATTGGATTTAAACTTGTAAAATGGACTTGAATGGGATATTTTGTGGGGCTTCTTAAGTCTTGCAATTTGAGCTTCAAATAACAAATTCTTTGATAAAATTGAAATGGTTGCAAAATATTTTAACCTCTTCGTCGCATTTCAACCAAACCTGCACGTGTATGAACCATAACCATCAATTCCTTAAGAATTTTTGGACTTTATAAAAAATCCAACTTTTATCATCCTGTTAAATAGGAGATGAAGGATCCACCAAAGTAGGTCACACTTGATTTAACAAGTGAAATAAATTCTGATAATTCATTATAAAAAGAATTTGGATTTCCTGAAAAGAAGAACAACTCCTACCAAAACCTATGGAATAGATGGTAGGGAACCTGTGAAGCACATATTGCATTTGCAATAACAAGTGAAATAAAATCGTCAATTCAGTTGCAAAACACAAAACATTTTATATTTTGATTTTCATAAAATGAAAACCAACTTCCATGAACCCATTAAATAAGCGGAGGGGAACCCGAGAGACTCGAGTTATTCTTGTGATGATAAGTGGTGATGCAAACCTTAATTCATATAAAAGAGCTTATAAAAGCTATACTTGGATTTCGTGAGATGAAAACCAACTCCCACCAATACCCGTCGAATAGGCGGTGGGCACCTAAGAAACTTAGGTGAACTTGTAAAAACAAGTTAACGAGTCATCAATTCGTTTAAGAACCTTGGACTTCATAAAAGGAAGCCCAACTCCTACCAACTTATCGAATAAGAGATGAGTGACCCACCAAAGCAGGTCAATTCCAGCTGAATGGGACAAAGAAACTTCAACCAAGACATTTGAAATCCATCACAAAATTTAACATAAATTTGTCTTTTTAAGCTTAAAACCCATGTGAAATTTTAAAAATTGGGGGTAAAAATAGGTTTTATAAATCATTTAGTGAATGTAAAATGTGCACTAAACACTGATACATGTACACTGGTTGATCTAAAACCCATTTAAAAATACATTTTTAACGTCAAGCTGGTGGAGCGGCCAGTTGCGTTGAACTGCTAAGGTGAGAATAGTTCTAACCATAGTAGTTTTAAGAACATGACTGAAAGTATGAGCATAATCAAGGCTAGGAAGTTGAGAGAAACCTTAAGTACTAAGGGAGCTTTTAGACGGTCAACAATGCCATCATATAAATATTTTGTACGATATACCCATTTAGATCCGACAGTGTTTACTTCGATCAGTCGAGGTACAAGCTGCGAGGTGTGGTTAGATCTCAAAGAACTTAATTATTCATACATAACTTCAACCCAACATGGGTGTTTTAAAGCAGATTTATTGCATTTGGGTTCAGACTGAGATAACAAGGCAGCAAGAAGATCATGAGGTTCATATTCATGAAAATCTCTTGGTTTAGAAATACCAGCTTTGGATCTGGTTTGCATTTGATGGTGAGACCCATCATGGTTAGGCTGAGTTGTCTCATTGGCATGGTCAGAAGAAGAGGGAGCCACTGCAGATATGACTAGCGTGGAAGCGGGAATATAAGTAGTTGAGTGGACCGACTCATCAGAATGAGTGCAAATCTGGCATGGGCCAGATAAGTAAGGTGTAGTCGAGACTGGAGATGATTCAAATGACATGGTATCCAGAAAATTGTCTTCTAGCAGGTCTTGAAAAATAGAAATATCCAAAGCAGTAAGATTAGTAGAGCCATTTGAACCAGAAGCATAAAGAAAGATATGCTCATAAAATTGAGCATGAAGAGAAACATAAGTGCCCCATGTTTAAGTGTCTAGACAACGAAAACTTTTGTGATGAGAGATATAACCCAAAAAATGCAAAGTATTGTACGTGGCGAGAATTTGTTTGGAACAGTAGCTCGTAAACATGGATAAACAAGGCAATGAAATGGGTTAAAAACCGAGTAATCAAGAGTATAGCTAAATAACAACTCAAATGGTGAATTTCCTCCAAGTAAAGACAAAGGTAACTGGTTTATGTTAAAAACACGAGCTTCAAACACCTCAACCGAGTAAGTAAGTGGAACAAAACCATGAAACGCCAAAGCCAAACCAATTTCTATGATATGTCAATGTTGCGCTTAGCTCTACGATTCTTAGTAGAAGTTAAGGATATGAAATTTGATGATGAATACCACAATTTATAAAATGTTAATGTAATGATTTAGAGGTAAACTCGACTCCACCATCTATTTGAAAAACCTTGATTTTAACCGAAAATTGATTTTCAACAAATGCTTGAAATCATTGAAATATATCAAAAAAAAGTTATGATTTTGGCGCATAGGATAAAACCACGTGAAGCGGTAGTAATCATCAAAAAATGACATAATAATGATAACCATGTTTAGACTAAATAGGTGCAGCATCCCACAAGTCAAAATAAACTAAAGGAAACTGCTTACTCTTAGCCGATTGGCAAGACTGACAAAGAGTTAGTTTGGACAAGTGAGAAGTAACAGACACAAGTTCTTGTTTGTTAAGCAAACTAACAATATCATAAGCAAGATGACCCAAACGATCATGCAAAAGTTCAAACGAAGCACGAAGACGTCAGTTTTGAAGATTACTGATGAAAGTCGCATCACATCGTTCTAGAATATATATATAGGCCAAGTTCAGGTTTGCATCTTCCCATGATCATCTTTGTTTTCTTGTGTTGAATAACAAATGAAACATCATCATACAAAATAATGAAATGAAGATCTCGAGTTAGTTTACTAATAGATAATAGGTTTTTGGTAATCTGGGGAGCAACTAAGACATCCTATAATAATAAGTAATGGAACGTGATCCAATGTGAGAAATAGATAAGCGATGAACATTACCAACATAAACTTGATTATTAGCATTATACGGGGTCACCGAATCAAGTTGAGAAGTATCAGAGGTCATATAGGAAGATGCACCAGAATCCATATACCAATATGATGCATCTATTGACTGAATATTCATGGCATTAAAATTTGAAGCCAAATAGGTCCGCGATGATGAAGTTTATGAACGAGCATAACGATCATGGCAGTTAATAACATAACGACCATCAACTTTACAAATTTGAAAGGATGGTGCATAAGGATGATGGTTATTTTGATGCTCTGAGTTGGAGTTATTGTAAGAGCCATAAGCATGAGAAAAGCGGGAACCACCAGAAAAAGATGAATGTCCGTGAGAGCGACCACCACACTGATTATTGTGTGAATTTGAGCCATTATTTGCCACAAATGCTACAAGTGCCAGTTGAGAACCTTCCAAATATTTTTGGAAGGGAGAGTAACTTTCTACTTCAAAGACAGCATCCCAAAGAATGGATGCAGTTATTATATGCATCTGTGACAAGGAGAATGTAGAAAATAGCAGGCCAAGGCCACAACAGTACCGATGTAAGTTGTTGGTCTTGGGAATGGAAGAACCAATAGCTGCAAGTTGATCACAGTATGAGAAAAATTTGATGCTATAGACTGTAACAAAATCATTACCTTCGCATAGATGTTGCAATTCATCATTGAGCTGAATTTCATGTGTCTTGGAGCGAAGAAAATGCGTTTTTTCTAGGGTACTCCACACATCAACAACACTTTTACAACCTAGGGTTTCAGCTACCCCGAATTTCGGAGCTAGATGATCCAAAACCAATTAAAAAACAATGCACATACGCATAATTAATATATATATATATATATATATATATATATATATATATATATATATATATATATATATATATATACATATATTAAAGGGGAAATTTTGTATATACCTTTAATAAACTTCAAAATATCGTATTTATGCTTCTTAACTTTTAAAATATCGTATTTGCCCAAATCTATTTTTCAAAATTTTTTTAATCTATTTTCTTCATTTTTTATTTATTATAACCATTTTAATTTTTCAAAAAACTGCTAATTGACCAAATTTCCCTTCAATATCAAAACCCTTTTGTCATCATAGAAATAAATATATCACTAACCCCCCACCTAGATGCAACTTAACAGCTTACAACTAAACCAACGATTGCCAAACATACACCAATAACATATGGAGATTTCCATCATCAATGGTATTTATAGGTACTAATTCAGATTTCCGTAAATCAAATATGGTATTTCCATTAGGCTTCTCAGAGTCGACGCAGTTTCAAAAGAGGGATGAGCCGGAACCGGCAGGAAACGGTACCTAGAAAGGGAGGGTTCATCGGTTTCATTGTTTAATAGTTTCAAATGGGTTGGTGAACCCGTAGGTATTGAGCATTGAATATATTTTATCTTTTACTGCATGTGACATGTGACTTTATTGAATGCATGGACTTTATTCAATGCATGCACGGAGATTCTTTGCCAACTTTATTTGAATGCATCTGACCACTTTTTAATGTATTTTGACCATATTCATACGATTTCTTTTCTTTCTATCTTTATTTTTTTGTTTTATGTAAGTTTATAAAGATGAATACATATTTCATTCATTTGTAGTGTGTGTTTTTCTAGAAAAAATTTATAATCGCTCAATTCCTTCAGTTACAGTTAATGGATTCTTGAGCCAAAGCTAAACAAACCGGTTCTAGCCACCGACGCAAATCCACACAAGACGGTTCAAGTCAAGATATTCCATTTTTTTCACCAGATTTTCAAAATCCAGACTATCAGCAATACCAAAACTACCAACAAAACCAAAACTACCAACAAAACAAAAACTACCCACAACAATATTCCTAGTGCAACAAGCTTACAACACATTTAGGATTTCAGAAGAAAATAAAAGTTATAACCCATGGAATCAATTTTCTCAAAGGGTTCCAGAAACCCAATTCCAATCTTCTCAACTCGAGAATTTCTAGTTTTGTGATGCTTAGAACGTAGAATCTGACAGTTCTAATGACGACCCGACTCCTGAAAGAACCGAAAAAGAAACCATCGAGGAGTTGCAACCTGTTGTTAAGAAAAAAAAATGTAACTATACACACCGACAGAAGCGAAAGAATTGGGTGGAACAGGAAGAGTTGGCTTTGGCTAAGGCATATGTTGATGTTTCTAAAGATAAACAATGTGAAAATCAATAAAAGTTCGATGCATTTTGGGAGAGGGCTCTAGAGCATTTTAGTGTTCAAATGATAGGTTCATATCGGTCACGACACCAAGTAAACTCAAAATGGAAGGACCTCCAAAAGAAATGTAACGCTTTCAACAACATCTATAACCGTACGATGAACAGTGTGGCTAGCGGGAGATCTGAGGCTGATGTTTTAAAATATACACTAAGCGAGTATCGGAGGACTATTAACCAGAAAGGTTTTCCTTGTCAACAAGCTTGGGAGTGGTTGAAAGACAACGCGAAATGGGCATTGGATGAACAGTGTGTCTAGCGGGAGATCTGAGGTTGATGTTTTAAAATCTTCACTAAATGAGTATCGGAGGATTATTAACCACAAAGGTTTTCCTCATCAACATGTTTGGGAGTGGTTGGAAGACAACGCAAAATGGGCATAGGTTACAAAAGCGGGTGAAGACTCCCTGCCTCCTTCTTCAAAATGAACCAAAACATCTTTATCCAACGCCTACACATCATCATCTGATCCATAGTATCCTCCTAGATTCTCCCCCAACAACAATAGTTGTTCAATGTTGAAGACTCATTGCCTCGAAGAAAAAGAAAAGGAAACAAAGCGGCATCGATATCATCTACATAAAGTGAAATGTTTGATCTCGTCAAACAAATTGCCGGCATCAAAACTGCAACCAAAACAGAGGCCGAACAAAGACAACGACACCGGGAAAAAAATTACGCATTCTCGAAGTTAATGAAGAACGAAAAGCTCAACTATTAGAGCGAGAGATAGAGAACCAAGATATGGAATATTTTCTCCGACCGCATGATCATTTGACTGGGGTATTTTGTGTACGGTGCTTGAAAGGAAAAGACAAATTGGAACTAAGTATGGTTGGGAGTTGGAGAACCAGGGAAGTTCAAAATGGCATCATCATTTGACTGGAACTTTCATTGTAACATCCGGATTTCCAAGTATCATAAATTGAGTATTTATTTTGAGTTAAGGAGAGGGACTCGACGAGTTGACGCCTAAACTCGTCGAGTAGGATCGCGACTGCTGACTTGGTTTAATGAATGGACTCGACGAGTCCACGCTGTGGATAGAAACCCTAAATCCTTGGGCATGAGCCCTATTTAAAGGTCCTTATGGCCTTCATCACTACAAATAAAATTACATTTAGTGGCACAAAATTTTAGTGACATTTTGTTTTTGTGCCACTATAGCCTACGTTTAGTGGCACTTTTGTTTTGTGCCACTATAAGTTTTAAAGATATAGTGACACTTTATATCTTATGACACTAATAACCTATTTTTAGTAATTATTTTATGACACTGTTTTCATAATTATTTGTGGCATAAAAGTATTATAATTTTTTATAAATAATATGTTATATTTAATTTAAATTTGTATAGAATATGAAAAAAAAAATCATAAAACGTGAATTAAAAAACAAATGATTGTTAATCACCCAAAAAAATTAAAAGCCCTCCTTTTTTTTTGCCAGCGGGAACCTGTTTTCTCCCAAAATTTACAAAGCCCCAATTTGTTTCCCTCCTATTGAAAACCCACTTGAGACTAAAAATTGAATGTTTAACATACGCTTAACTATCTCCTACGCTCCCAATTTCCATCGTCTCCCACCTAGGGATGAGAATTTGGCCCGAAAACCCAAACCGAACCGAAAACCGAATCGAACCGAACCGAATTGGACCCGAATAAGCAATTCGATTTGGTTTTTGGGTAATTAAATAAGTCTTATTCGGTTTTCGGGTTATTCGGTCCGGGTTACCCGAATAAGGGCTTATTCGGTCCAAATGGACCGAACCGAATATGAAAAGTCATTTTTTTTCCACCTGCACGATTGCTTATTCGGTCTCGTGTTCAATCAATCATTACCCAAAATACCCACGTAATGTTTAATGTTTAACTTATATACTTATAGATAGTTTTTAGGTGTTTTGGATGTTTAATGTTTAGTATTTAATATGTTGCTTAATAACTATATTTTAAGATTGTGGTGGTTGGATTTTACATTTTATATATCAAGAATAGTTAATCCGTGTTATTTGTGTTTATCATAAGCTACAAAATTCATACAAAATACAATATTTATAACCATATTGTAAATGTTATTTGGGTTATTCGACTCCTTAATCATCTTGTACATGTTATTTGAGTTATTCGGGTCAGAACCGAACCGAACCGAATAATACCCGAACCGAACCGAACTCGTATTGCTTATTTGGTTCGATTTTCGGTTCATACAATTACTCTTATTCGGTTTTCGGTTTATTCAGGTTCGGGTCGGTTCGGTTCGGTTCCGACCCGAATAACATCCCTACTCCCACCCATGCCCAAAATCCCTAATCTCCACATCCATTGTCGTCGCCATCGCTATGTATCCTCGCCATAACCTACAAATCGTTGTCGGTCAACCTCTGCAACTTGCCACCGCTGCTTGCCTCCATGTTCTACCAAGTCATCGTCGATTCAGTTTCCCCTCGCCAAAGAGAACGAAGGTATCTTACTTCCACTTGTTAGTATATAAAAAAACTTAATCTATATGTGCGGAAGCTTGCAAGGCCAAACCTTCAAACTTGAATCTGGATAAAAGAAGATAGGAGAAGAAGAATGTGTACCTGCTTCCATTAAAGCTTTTGGATCTGAAGAACAAGCTTGGTTTTCCAATTGATCTCAAGACAGCTCTAAGAACCCTTTGCAATAAAAAAAACGAATTTGTGAAGTAATTTCGTCTACTTTGATTTGCTCCTCATCACATATATTTATAGATGGAGATAAACCCTAATGTGAGAGATGGAAGGGATCTTGAGGATCTTGAGTCAAACCGGGAACTCAAGCCACAAATGGTAAGTGAATATCGGTCCATCAACAATTTTATACACTTGCCATAATATTTGGATTTAAATGATAACAATATATATGTTCATTTATAGAATGGTCCCATGATTTTCTAACAATCTCCCACTGGACCATGAATATATAAATGTACATATAACCATATTAGCGCTTTAATGTATGTTATCATGATATTGGTACCCTTAAACAGTCTTGTCCATTAATCATAACTGTATAGGATCAATGCGGTCTTTGTTACAATTTACGTAACTAAACCATCAATGGTCACATATATAAGTATAACTAACGACATAGATTAAACATGATGCGTGGTCACAAAATCAAAATTGATTTCCGACGAGTTCTTCTTTAACTTGAAGTGAGATCAAACTTCAAATAAGTGCAACTAATAATGAAATTTACCGAATTCTTAAGTCTGTACAGAAAAACATAATTGTTCTTAAACCAAAATAAAGCACCCAAAAAATAAATTGTAAAACTCTCACTAAAACAAAATATCATCAATATTTATCACACCCATGTGTGTAGTATGCTCATGAAAGACCTTGGGAGGTAATCCCTTCGTGAGCGGATCCGCTATCATGGAGTTTGTCCCGATGTGCTCTATTGCGATTTTTCCATTTTGCACTCTTTCTTTAACAATAAGAAACTTAATGTCAATATGCCTTGACTTTGTGGAACTTCTGTTGTTGTTGGAATACAACACTGCTGACTTATTGTCACAATACAACTTTAATGGTCTTTCAATACCAATAATACGCAGCCCCGTGACTAAGTTCCGCAGCCATATTGCATATTCTGATGCCTCGAAACATGCTACAAATTATGCCGCCATGGTGGAAGAAGTTACTAAATGGAAGAAGTTACTAAAGTTTGTTTAGCACTCTTCCATGAAATAGCTCCTCCTGCTAATAAGTAAATGTAGCCTGATGTGGATCGATAACTGTCTTGGCATCCAGCAAAATCAGAATCAGAATACCCAATGATCTCCAAAACATCTGATTTCCTATATGTGAGCATGTAGTCTTTTGTTCTCTGTAGATATCTCAAAACCCGTTTGACTGCTTTCCAATGGTCCATACCTGGGTTGCTTAGATATCTTCCCAACATCCCTACAATGAAAGATATGTCGGGACGTGTACACACTTGAGCATACATAAGACTCCCAACAACCGATGCATAAGGAATCTTCTGCATCTCTTTAACTTCAAGGTCATTTTTAGGGCATTGATCGAGACTGAATTTTTCTCCTTTTGAAACAGGGGTGTCTCCTGGTTTGCAGTTTTGCATGCCAAATCTTTCAAGGATCTTTTCAATATAGCTCTTTTGTGATAATCCTAGAATTCCACGAGATCTGTCTCGTTGAATTTGGATTCCTAATACAAATGAGGCTTCCCCAAGATCTTTCATCTCAAAATGCTTCGAAAGAAATTTATTGGTCTCATATAAGACCCCTAAATCATTGGTGGCAAGTAATATATCATCAACATACAAGACCAGAAAAATATATTTACTCCCACTGAACTTGTGATATACACAATCATCTACTATATTTGCCTCAAAACCAAATGAGACAATGATCTGATGAAACTTGTGGTACCACTGGCGGGAGGCTTGCTTGAGTCCATAGATAGATTTACTTAGTTTGCAAACCATTTCCTTTGATTCTTTCGATACGAAGTTTTCTGGTTGCACCATATATATAGTTTCATCAATGTCACCATTGAGAAATGTTGTCTTAACATCCATCTGATGTAACTCAAGATTATAATGTGCAACTAGTTCCATGATCAACCTAAAAGAGTCTTTTGTTGAAATTGGAGAAAATGTCTCTTTAAAATCAATTCCTTCCTTTTGAGTATAGCCCTTAGCTACAAGACGTGCCTTATGTCTTTCCACATTACCTTTTGAATCCCTTTTGGTCTTAAAAATCCATTTGCAACCAATAGGCTTCGTACCTTCAAGTAATGGAACAAGATCCCAAACTTTATTGTCCTGCATGGACTTATACTCCTCGTTCATGGCATCAATCCACTTTTGAGAATTTGAACTTTGCATGGCCTGAGAGAAGTTGATTGGATCATTTTCAATCATTCCATCTGGTTCTTCATTTTCTTGGAGATATACATGGAAATCCGAAGGGATTGCACTTCTCCTTTCTCTAGTGGATCTCCTAAGTTGAGGTTGTTCATTATGAACAGGAGAGTGAATAACATTGTCTTGTTGAGGTTCCTGAATTACTTCTTCTCCGACAGGCACATTAATTTGTGTATTGTCAAAAGTAACAGTAGGAATCGAGATTGATTCCTCCTCAAAGACAATGTCTCTAACCTTATTTCTCCCCCCAAACTCAACATCCTCAAAAAACGTTGCAGTTCCTGTTTCAAAAATTGATTTTGTTGCAGGATCATAAAACTTATAACCCCTGGATCGTTCAGAATAGCCAATGAAGTAGCTGCTAACGGTTTTGGAGTCCAATTTCTTTTCATTTGGCCTATAAGGCCTTACCTCAGCTAGACATCCCCAGATACGAAAATGAGTTAAACAAGGCTTTTTCCCTGTCCAAAGCTCATAAGGTGTTTTAACAGCTGCTTTAGTTGGTACTCTATTAAGAATGTAAGCTGCAGTCTTAAGTGCTTCACCCCAGAGTGGCTCTAGTAAAGTAGAATGACTTATCATACTCCTTACCATATCCTTAAGAGTTCTGTTGCGTCTTTCAGATACACCATTCATGCTAGGCGAACCTGGCATTGTGTATTGTGGGACGATTCCACATTCCTCTAGGAATTTAGCAAAAGGTCCTGGACGTTGTTCACCTGATCCGTCATATCTGCCATAGTACTCACCACCACGGTCAGATCTTACACATTTAATCTTTTTATTAAGTTGGTTCTCAACTTGAAGTTTAAAAGATTTAAACACTTCCAGTGACTGAGATTTTTCATGAATAAGATATAGATACCCATAACGTGAGTAATCGTCTATGAATGATATAAAATATTGTTGACCATTCCATGAAGCCGAAGGGAATGGTCCACAAATATCTGTATGTATCAATTCTAAGACATCTGAAGACCTAGTGGCATCTAATCTTTTGGTTTTTGTCTGTTTTCCCTTGATGCATTCAACACAAAATTTTAAATCTGTGAAGTTGAGGTTACTTAACACTCCATCTGACACAAGCCTATCAATTCTCATTTTTGAGATATGGCCTAAGCGTTTGTGCCATAATGTTGCTGAATTTTCATTATTTAGTTTTCGCTTAGTACCACGTGAATCCATGTGCAAGGTTTCATTATATGAAGTAACAATATCAAACATATATAACTTATCACAATACGTTAGAGAACCAGTACCGATAACATTTGAATTTAAAGACAAACTAAATTCACAATTTCCAAAAGAACAATAATAACCAGATTTATCCAATTTAGAAACAGAAACCAAATTGCGTCTAAAAGACGGTACAATGCAAGTGTCTTGAAAATCCAAATAAAAGCCAGTATCTAGTAATAAACGAAATGTGCCAATTGCTTTGACTTCAACCTGCTTGCCATCACCCACATATATATATATATATATATATATATATATATATATATATATATATATATATATCTTTCAACATCATTTGGTTTTCGGTAGTTCAGGCAACCCTGCATAGAAACACTTATGTGAGTAGTAGCACCAGAATCTATCCACCAAGTATTTCTAGGTACAGAAACTAAATTAACCTCAGAACAGACCAAAGCACGGATTATACCTTTCTTAACTCGCCAAGCGTGGTATTTTGGACAATCCGGCTTCAAGTGACTAGGTTCTTGACAAAAGAAGCATTTAGGAGGTCCTGATTCCTTTTTCTTTTGATCATTGCCTAAATGTTGTTTCTTTTGCACTGGTCCCTTAGTAGCAGCTTCTTTTCTCTTTCTTTTGCCCTTACCTTTAGAGGTACTAGCAAAATGAGCACTTTCAGTTGTTTCCTGCTTCATCCTTTCTTCTTCTTGCACACAAAAGGAAATGAGCTCATTAAGAGTCCATTTATCCCTTTGGCAGTTGTAACTGACCTTAAACTGATTAAATTGTGCAGGAAGAGAAAGCAATACCAAATGAACTAGAAAATCATCAGAAATTTCTAGTTTCAATGCCTTATGTTTTGAAGCAAGATGAGACATCTCCATGATGTGCTCCCTTATGTTTCCTTTGCCTTTATACTTCATTGAAATCATCTTTTGCAAAAAAGTACTTGTTTCAGCCTTATCATTTTTTGCAAAACGTTGTTTAATTTCAGCAAGAAAATCTTTAGCATTAATAGACTACTCGTTTGCACCTCTAAAGGCTTTTGGAACGCCGCACTTAATGATCATTAGACTCATGCGATTTGAGCGATCCCATTTTTCAGCATCCCTTTTATTTTCCACTGAACTTGTGGCCGTAAGGATGGGTTGCTCAATCCGAAGTGCAAGGTCAAGATCCATGTAGCCGAGAACTAACATAATGTGCTCTTTCCATTCCTTGAAGTTAGTTCCATTGAGAACTGGAATGTGATTCAAGCTGGAAGATATTATACCACAATTAGCATTTGCTGTATTTCAGAACAAAATATTAATTAGTTTTTTTTTATTTTATGCTCATTAAACCATAACTATAATCAATAAAATTCAAATTATGACATCACAAGGTATCAACACAACATTAATATCAAGTCTTTGAACAACAATATTAACTTTTAAGAGATATCTTGCTTAAGTAGTAAAAATATTGACAATAAAACATGTTAATCAATAAGCCCCTCTTTGGATTGACTAATTAATCACATGAAACCCAAAAATTATCATATATTTACCACTATATATATGTATGTTTATCCGACCAAATATTAACCTACCTTTGGGTCGATTAATATCTGCATTGACAAACACATAAACCATAAAATTTAATAATAATATTTGACAATAATTCATCCCGTTTAATAAGCCGCTCTTTGGATTGACTTGTTAACGACATGTAACCAAAAATAATTGTCGCATATTCATTATCATATCCGTGTTTATTCGGCAAAATATCAACCTACCTTTGGGTCGATTGGTATCCGCAATAATAAACACATAAACCGTAATGTCATAACTAAATTTATTGATAAACCAAAATAATTTCATATATTATTAACAATGCATATTAGAATTCAAATTATACCATTCTAAAATTAAACTGCATACACATGAATAACAAGTGAAGAAACAATATATGAAATAACAATGTAAACATTAATAAACTAACCCTACAAAAATAAATAAATGACATAATTTAACAGAAACTAATAAGTACATCACAAAAATTCAATGGGCTGAATTTAAATATAATTTAATTGTCAAATAATGCTTCTGTAGCAATACGAAAAGCAAAACCAAAATAAACAAAATAAACAAATACACTTTCCTTCATCAATTTAAAGTATTATCCTCAAATTAAATATTATAATCGAGAGTGCATACTTTCAAAAACAAATAAACAAATAAAATTCCAAAAGCAAGTATAGGTAAGTCAGCTTTGGTCATTAAGTAATTCGTATACACATTGGCAGAAAAATAAAATAAACAAATCATGGGTAGACTTTTATGATTGAGACAGGACAGTGAACTTTAAGTCCAATATATGTATATTCAGCAGAAAAGAAAATATTTGTGTCAGCGAAAAGATATTACTTTTGACTGTTTTCAAAGAACTTAATTAAAAGAAAAGAAAACCCATCTCACTTTCATAAAACATGAAGATACATGTTAACAAGGGTTGTTCATTCGACTTCAGGTATGTTATAGTTTATAACAAACAAAAAAATATATATATTCTAATATCATATTCAAGAAGGCTCTGATACCAATTGTTAGTATATAAAAAAACTTAATCTATATGTGCGGAAGCTTGCAAGGCCAGACCTTCAAACTTGAATCTGGATAAAAGAAGATAGGAGAAGAAGAATGTGTACGTGCTTCCATTGAAGCTTTTGGATCTGAAGAACAAGCTTGGTTTTCCAGTTGATCTCAAGACAGCTCTAAGAACCCTTTGCAATAAAAAAAACGAATTTGTGAAGTAATTTCGTTCACTTTGATTTGCTCCTCATCACATATATTTATAGATGGAGATAAACCCTAATGTGAGAGATGGAAGGGATCTTGAGGATCTTGAGTCAAACCGGGAACTCAAGCCACAAATGGTAAGTGAATCTCGGTCCATCAACCATCTTATACACTTTCCATAATATTTAGATTTAAATGATAACAATATATATGTTCATTTATAGAATGGTCCCATGATTTTCTAACACCACTTTCCCTAATCACGCTTTAATAACTCTTTTACGTGAATGATAAACAGATTCAAAAAGTTATACATAGTATCAATTATGGCAGCTAAATTAAAATCTTTTATGCTAGGAATTGTTAATCAGCTTTTGGGGTTAAAATCGTCAGCCATCCCCAATCACTGAGAACCATCGTTCTCCCCCACCAACACTGAGTTCCATCACTCCCTCCCATCTTTCGATTTCCGTCCTCGCGTTCTTTCCTTACCTTTTGCCCTTGATCGTTGGTACTGGTTTCTCCTTTTTCTCCCTAATCTTGTCCTCACTCATTTAAATTTACTCAAATTGTTTACTAGTTCAGAATCATGAATCGCAATTGGCAACTTTGTTTAGGTTTGGAACTGTGCTTGGCCATTTGAATGTACAAAAATTGGCATCAAGTATCAAGAGAAATGGATTCAGGCAACCTAATGACAAATGTCCAGGGTTCAAAAGAATTACGAGACACCTCTGTGATAAGTGTTTGTACGCGATTGATTTCCTAGACCATTCTTACTGTAGAAGCAGGTTCTCCTGGACTTTATTTTTCAGGACCTCCTTGATTTCCCATCTAGTTAAAATTTTCTTACAGGTGCCACTCATTTGCCAAAAAAATTATACAATTCCTAAACACCTAATCTTCAAAACATTTCAATAATTTACGCCAATTACCAACCTTTCAATCCAACAACAGTTAATCAATCCTTCTGTCATTTCTTGTTGGATTTATGTATTATGTTTATGATTCTGGAATGGTAATTGAATGATGTTGATGATGATTTTGAACTTGGTGTTGTAGTTGGCAGACCCTTTTACCTTCAGAGTGGATTTTGCAGCCACCATTCAAGATTCGGGCATAATTCCATTGTTAACTTTCTGTATATAGTATCTTAATTCTTAAATCAGGTCATTTCTTTTCTCTTTTCGCAGATCACAATGTTCTAAATTACAACTGATGAAGATGTGATCACCCATACATCAGCTTAGCACTGTTTTGTGTATTCCTTCTAATTTAAGAATATGAATAATCTAAAAGCAGAAATTGAAACAAATAAAAAAATAAAATGATGATAGCAGATAATTTTCTATTTTTTATTAACTTAAATCAAATGAATATCTTACTCATTGTTCTACTACATTAAATAAATTAATTTGTTTCGGTTGGTTGGTGAAGTTATGTGTTAGATAGTCCTAAGATTGTCCTAGTATTTAGCATCAAGGGCTGTATGGGTATTTTTGAGAAATATTTATGAGCTCTCATTATAGTAAGTATCACATGCATATATTCGTTTAGTTTTAGCATCCTACTTTATTGTCAAATATATTATAAAGTTTATATATATATAAGCCGTAACAAACAACTTCATATCAGATTTTGCCAAGATTGTTGATGTAGGCAATCCCATAGAATCTCCATGCCTTACAAACATTACGTACGAGATCCTTAGATCGAAGCACAAGCTCCATGCCATGAAAACATTACGTACGAGATCTTTATTTTAGAAAGGGTATTTTGGTAACTTTATATATATTTTATTTAGAAATACATTTTTTGATATTAAATTGATTTATATATTATTAAACTATAAGATTGGATATAAATGAGAGTTTAATAGGTTAAGAAGGATATATAAGTAATTATAAACTTTCAAAGAATATAAATGTAATTTTTAGTGTTTGCAAGGATATATATGAAAATTTCCCTAAAATCTTTTCCTTTGACATTTTGAACATACATTCTAGAATATGCTTGTATTTATGCTCATTTATAGTATTGTACTTTATAAAAATCGGTTCTTTTGACATTTTGAACATACTTTCTACAATATGCTTGTATTTATGCTCATTTATAGTGTTGTACTTCATAAAAAATGGCTCTCTTGACATTTTGAACATACTTTATGGAATATGCTTATAATTATGCTCATTTATAGTAGTGTACTTCATAAAAATCGGTTCTTTTGACGTTTTGGACATTTTATATGGAATATGCTTGTATTTATTCACATTTATAGTAGTGTATTTCATAAAAATCGACAACTAAGTGTGATGCTTTTTTTATATTAGTGACATTATTATTGTTATGAATTTGTTTTGGTTCCTGATAATTTTTCTATGGTTTCTAATAACTCTTTTTTAGGAAATCGAAGATCCTCGTCTGAAAGAAACCATAATCCAAGAGCCTCATCTAAATGAGAGAAGCAATTATACAAAGTTTGAGGGCAATCAAGTTTCATGTTTCTTTTACAACAAGTATTTAGTTCAATAGTATTATGTTTTGAGTACTTGGACAACATTTAGACATATTTTTTTTGAAGATGGTTGTGATTTAAATGTACTGAAAATATTGTTTTTAGACAAGTTTGAATTGGTGTAATGATAGTTTGTTTTTGTTTATTATCTTAATTCATATTATTATATTATATTCAATTTAAAATAAGAAATAGGATCTAATTTATTAATATAAATTTTTTGTGCTAAAAAATGCCACTAAAAGCATGAAAATAATAATTATTTTTGCAGTTAAATAGTGGCATAAAAATAGTGCCACTAAAACCTACAAGTAATTTAATGGCATAATTGAAAAGTGCCACTAAAATCCAATTAGGTTGCAGCGGTACAACCAAAAAGTGCCACTAAAGGTCTTTAGTGGCAGCGCTTTTAGTGGCACTTTTTTTTGTGTCGCTGATTGCCGAATGGTCTTTTAGTGGCACTTTTTCGGTTTTTAGTGACATTTTTTTGTGCCACTAAATGTCATTTTATTTGTAGTATCATTTGCAGCCACACACTCTTAAGAAACCCTAAATGAACCAGAGAGCATATATATATATATATATATATATATATATATATATATATATATATATAGAGAGAGAGAGAGAGAGAGAGAGAAAGGAAGCCATTTTCTTTATTTCTAGTGTGATTTTGCAAGGAAGAAGGAAGGAGGGCAAGCTAAACGGCTTAAAGAGCTCAGATCTGCTACCACTTTATCGGAGGAGGCTACTAGAGGTATAGATTGATGCTCAATCTCGTGTTTATGGTGATCTACTTGAATCTAGGGTTTTCTTTCCCCTTCTTTAGCTTGGATTCGAAGCTTTTGAGAACCCAAGGTGCAATAACTCTTAGATCTGGACCTTAAGAGGTCCAGAGAGTCCCTTCCATCCTACTTTATGCCATTCCTTTGGAGATATGAACCTAGGGTGCCATTTTAGAAGCTATTTCTCCAAAAGAAGCATTATTGACGCTGCATGAGTGCCAAGATTGGACCTTTACATGATTATTGAGCATTGGGAAGTCAGATCTATAGGTTAGAAAAACAGATCTGACCTCAGAAGGTCATTTGAGCATGGCCATGGTAGAAACTCGCCGAGTCCATAAGAGAAATCGACGAGTCGAGTCGGGGTTGCCCCATGATTCATGACTAGTGGTAACCCATCGAGTGGAAGGTTCACTCGACGAGTCGAGTGATGCCTTAGAAGGATTCAGAGGACACGCTTGGACTCGCTGAGTCACCCATGTGCACTCGACGAGTCTGGTCAAAGTTTGACCGTTGACTAGAGTTGACCATGGGGTTTTGGTCAAGATGATTCTAGAGAGGTCAGAGAAGGGTAGAATGGTCTTCTACCCATTATTAGAGATGAGGACATGAGAGCATTTTGATTAGAGATGTTATCATGTTTATAGGAGGAAGCTAGGTTGGGATATTCGAGCATGAGAGTTTATCCGACTTCATACGAGGTGAGTCTTCTCACTATACATTACCTAGAGTAGTAGCTATGTGCAGATCGGAGGGTCTTATGTGTTTGTGTATGCTTGAGATCATGTGCGTTGTGCTATATGTATGTTATGTGTTATATAGACCGGATCAGAGGATCCAACGACTCATGAGGCCAGATGGTCCTCAATCAGACCGGACCGGAGGGTCCAACGAGCTATGACCGGACTAGAGGGTCCAACGTGCTATTGGACTGGATGGTATCGCTGAGACACATCGACCAGAAGGTTGTACTGAGATATAGCCTTGAGTGGCGTATGTGTTGTATGTGGTATTTTGGGGAACTCACTAAGCATTTATGCTTACCGTGTTATGTGATATGTGTTTTAGGTACTAGCGAGGATCGCGGGAAGGCGCCGACATGATCTGTGCACACTGGAAGAAGAGTTGTTTGAGATTCTGGGATTTGTTATTATTATGACATATGATTATGAGATTTTGAGAACTATTATATGAGTTATGGTTGTTTTATTTAAATGTAAAATTGTTTTAAATTTTTACGTCGTTACAAGTTGGTATCAGAGCCTTCGTTTGAGGGATTCGGATACACCTTCGGGAGTATCTAAACTCAAACTGAGGATTTGAGAAATTTTTTCATAAAAGAAACAATTTTTCTAATAAGAGTAAACGATTTTCAAGAAAAGTATATCGGAGCAGTGTGTACGATCAGCCAACGCCCGAACGGTGATTTCCCAAAATACCCTTACCTTATATGTTATGAGATATTGTGTGATATACTATGCATGCTAGAGTAGGCTAGGTATTCCTATTAGGACTAGAATGGCCTGATTTGTGATGCCTTAGCCTAGGAGATTACTGTTACTATGAGATGCTTCGAGAGTGAGTAGGTAGCAGTGAGGAGCTTATAAGAAGTCTATAGAAGGGTAGCCTATGCTTAGCGAGATGTAGAGTACTCGTGATCTGGGATCCTAGGTGGAGGACTTGGAATGAATGCTGATGCGGTGTGGAAGGTAGTATAGGGCCCGTACTACTGAAAACATCGGATCAGTGCGCAGTCCAAGTAAGAATCCTTAGGTTACTAAGGAGCAAGTAGGGTTGAGTTATCGAGTGTGGGTATACTCGAGCAAGTCTCTGATATTTTGTGTTGTATTTCAGAGACATCATGGTTGGGACACGCCACAGAACAGAGACCAGCGGCGTAAGTGACGAGGAGCTTCGTCAGATGATCCACGATGAGGTGGCTGCAGCTATCTGCACAAAGATACCGAAGATATTTGGGTCTATCAATACCACCTTGATTGAGACGTTTGACGAAAGATACACAACGGTTACTGAGGCTACGGTTGCTGCAGCTACTACAGTTGTGGCTGGTGCTAGACCTCAGGGGGTAACTCATTACTGTTCTGGGAGTAACTCATTACGAAGCCACCAGAGTTTGACGAGGCGCAGGATCTGATTGCTGTGATGAGATGGATTTATGATATCGAGGGATGCTTCTACACCTGTTCGTGTCCGGAGCATCTGAGGGTTCGGTTCGCACTGAACCAACTTCGCTTGGGAGCGAAGGACTGGTGGAAGTTTGTGACGGTGGATTCCACTACTGCGGAGATCTCGGCGGTAACCTGGGAGAGGTTCACCACCATGTTCAGAGATGAGTATGTTCCCCCGGTGGAGAGGGAACGATTGGCTCAGGAGTTCTTGTCCCTCAAGCAGGGGACGGAGTCCGTGACGGTGATCACACGGATGTTTCACGAGAGCGCATTGTTTTGCCCTGAGCACGTGTTGTCTGAGTAGGCATGCCTGAGCCGGTACTTGAGCATACTAAGGAGGGACATTCGTGAGTTCGTGGCGAACTCGTCATACCAGACATTTGCTGAGCTCCAGGAAAATGTCCGGAAGAGGGAGATTGAGCTGGAGACTCAGGTCAGGGAGGAGGCCGAGTCTCAGAGGAGGGACATACGACCGGCGCAGGCTCAGTCGGCCGCCAAGCAGGCAAAGCCCGATGATTCGAGATCTGGAGGTCCGAAGGGCCGCACTTGTGGGAAGTGCAACAAGAGTCACGAGGGAGTGTGCAGAGCTGGGTGTGTTACAAGTGTGGGAAAGAGGGTCATTTTGCGAGGGATTGCCCCAAGGGATTCTCGGTTTGCTTTCATTGCAACCAGACCGGCCATCGGAAGGCCGAGTGCCCACAACTGTTGTAGAGATCAGCACAGGGTTCTGCACCTGTTGCACGAGCTACTGAGGGTCGGCTAGTGAAGGCCGAGGCACCGAAGGCTCGCGGGAGAGCCTTCCAGTTGACAGCGGAGGAGGTCCGCGCTGCACCCGATGTCGTGGCAGGTATGCATCCTTTCATTATTTACTTTGAGTTTGAGATATTGTGCTTATATTATGATATGCGTAGGTACTTTTATTGTGAGTTCTGTACCTGCTTTGGTGTTATTTGACTCGGGTGCAAGTCGATCTTTCGTGTCTTTAGCTTTTAGCCAGCACATCAGTATCCGTCGAGAGGCGTTGAGTTAACCTCTTTGAGTTTCCATAGTTGATGAGCGAGTGTTTTATGCTACGGATGTGATCCAAGGGTGTGTCCTCGAAATCTTCGGTGTTGAGTTTCCGATAGATCTGGTCCCGAATGTGATGGGGGACGTTTGTGCTATTATGAGCATGGATTTTTTGAGCCGATTTGGAGCTGTTATAGACTGCGAGAGCCAATTGGTGACAATTCGAGACCCTAGTGGGGGAGTACTTACGATGTATGGTGAGGGTACCCGATTGGGGTCAGCATTTTGTTCGGCTGCCAGAGCGAGACAAAGTTTACAGTAGGGCTGCAACAGGTTTGTAGCTTATGCGATGGATACACGAGTGGCCGCAAAGAGGCCAAGATCGGTCGATGATGTACCGATAGTGCGTGAATTCCCGGATGTTTTCCCCGAGGAGTTGACGGGAGTGCCTCTCGAGAGGCAGGTGGAGTTTCGCATTGATTTGGTTCAGGCGGCAGCGCCTATCGCCTCGCGCCACCAGAGATGCAGGAGTTATCCTCACAGCTTCAGGAGTTGTTGGGGAAAGATTTATCAGGCCGAGTAGCTCGCGATGGGGAGCGCCAATCCTTTTTGTCAAGAAAAATGATGGTTCACACCGGATGTGCATTGATTACCGGGAGTTAAACAAGTTAACGGTCAAGAACCGTTATCCATTATCGAGGATCGATAATCTGTTTGATCGGTTGCATGGAGTATCTTGGTTCTCCAAGATAGAATTAAGGTCTGGATATCACCAGATGAGGGTGTGTGATGAGGATATACATAAGACGGTGTTTAGGACTCATTATGGGAACTACGAGTTCGTGGTGATGCCTTTCGGGCTCACTAATGCACCAGCAGCGTTCATGGATCTCATGAACAAAGTATGCATACCGATGTTGGATAGATCGGTAATCGTGTTCATAGACGATATTCTGGTGTATTCGAGATCTAGAGAGCAGCATGAGGAGCATCTGAGGGAGATTCTTGGGGTATTGAGATCGGAGAGGCTTTACACCAAATTCTTCAAGTGTGATTTCTGGTTACGAGAGGTCCAGTTCTTGGGGCATCTCGTTAATCAGAATGGGATATTGGTAGATCCGACCAAGATTGAGGAAGTGATGAGTTGGGAGGTGCCAAGATCCCCCACCGAGATCAGGAGTTTTCTGGGGTTGTCCGACTACTATCGGGGATTTATCAAGAATTTCACCAAGATTGCAGTGCCACTCACCAGGTTGACCCGGAAGGGCGTTGCTTATACGTGGGGTCTAGAGCAGCAGACCTCATTTGAGACGCTTCGCCAGAGACTGTGCGAAGCCCCGGTGTTAGCCCTTCTAGAGGGAATGGAGGATTTCGCGGTGTATTGTGACGCATCGATATCAGGGTTGGGTGCGGTGCTTATGCAGAGAGGGCACATGATAACATACACATCGACGCAGCTGAAGCCTCACAAGGTGAGGTATCCCACCCACGATTTGGAGTTGGGGGCCGTGGTGTTCGCCCTCAAGATATGTCGTCCTTATTTGTATGGGGCTCGGTGTATCATTTACACGGACCACAAGAGTTTGAAGTACTTGATGGATCAGCCAAACCTGAACATGCGCCATAGGAGATGTTGGGATGTGGTAAAGGATTATGACGGCGAGATCCCGTACCACCTGGGCAAGACTAACATTGTAGCCGATGCCCTGAGCCGTAAGGCGGAGATTGCCCCGATACGAGGTATTTGTATGAGGATGACGGTGATGACTCCGGTGCTAGATACCATCCGAGAGGCCCAAGCAGAGGCTGTGAGACTGGAGAAACGCAAGAGAGAGCAGGTGATTGGGCAGGTATCTGAGTTTGTTACCAATAGCCGAGGGCTTATGACCTTTCAGGGTCGGAGTTGGGTGTCGTTTGCGGGCGGAGCACGTACCATCCTAATGGAGGAGGCGTACAGATCGAGGTTCTCGATCCATCCTGGGGCCACTAAGATGTATTTGGACGTGAAGAGAGACTATTGGTGGCTCTGTATGAAGAGGGATATGGCGTGGTTTGTTGAAAGGTGCTTGACCTGTCATAGGGTTAAGGCCGAGCACTAACATCCGCATGGCAAGTTGCAGCCACTTGAGGTTCCCCAGTGGAAGTGGGAACATATTTCTATGGATTTCATTACCAAATTGCCGAGGACCGCGGGGGGTGTCGATCCAATCGTTGACCGACTGACAAAGAGTGCTCGCTGTCACACCCCCAAACCTGAACGGCGGAAACGTTCGGGGGCGGAGGACGTCATGCACAATATCATAACAATTGAATGGTAAAGAAAGTACACACCACCATAATATAAACATATTTGAAAAGTTTACATGATTGTATGTGTTACATGTTTGAATATCAAATACAATATGGTGATCCAAAATACGTTACTAACGCCAGCGCGTTAGTCTTCAAAAGTAGTTGCTACCTGATTTAGCGTTTTCCTGAGAATACAAGTTATTTCAAAGAAAAAGTGTCAACAATAAAGTTGGTGAGTTCATAAGTAGTGTTTTGAGAAAATGTATGTCATTCGAAAGTTCGTGTATGTTTGTCAAGAAAATCCGATATTTTCTAACAATTGTATGAAATGAGTATGAAAGATTGGTGTATAAATTGTATGTATTTGAACCAGGAAAATCCTATATTTTCCTAAAAGTGAAATGCAGTCTCAAATGACCAAGACCGTAACCTGTAAGCAACTATGACATGCTCAAAAGAATGATGTATAGTCTTATTATAAAACAAAAATATAAGAAGATTTGTATTTGAATGTGAAAAGAACTGTATCTGTTACTTTTCCCGTGAAAACGTAATACCATAATAATTGTCTATCCAGTGAGTTTTTATAACCGTACTATCATAATTTTCCTGTAGCGACGTTCTTCAGGCGTCGAAATGAGATGACACTTGTCACCCCGGGGACTGTAGCTAGCAGTCAGGGCGTGGGATCATTAGTCCCGTATAGATCTATACACACTTGTCACGTTCTCCGGACGGGAGATTCTGGTTATAAACAGGACTTCTAGCGGTACCTTAAAAGGTAAATTGAAGATGAATGACTCACAAATTCTCAATTAAGTCACGTATTAGAATGAATACATTTGTCTCTGAAATAATTACCCTTTTCTACAGTTTGACAAGGCATAATAATGATTTGTATATTCTTGCATGTTTACGAATGTTATAGTAAAAATGGTTACCCTTGATATTATGCAAACATATAAATAAAACTTCAAATATTCATAATTATGCTTCATCCCGAGAGGGTATAGTGGTGTAAGATGTTTGCATGTTAACAAAATCCATGTAGTAGTTATAAAGACAACATGAAATGTATAATAAAATATTTATGTTTGTACACGGGATTAACCGTGTGTTTACTTGTATCCCCCCTGTAAAGTGTTCAAAAGCATTTAAAATCAATTAAAAGCGTAGAAATGGGGGTATGAACTCACTTGGTTGAAGTGGCGGTTTGAAGAAGATAAGATAATAATCGAGCAGAACTTCGACGGGAGACAATGGATTTCTCGGGATTCTCAGGAATCTCGGGAGCGTAAAACTTCCGTCAGCGCTTGGATATGAAACCGGAAAGTCGGGATAATCTCGAGAGGTTAGAAGTGCGAAAATCGGGAGCGTTGGTGGTGAATTAGCAACCTTTGCCCGACACCCTCGCACCCTTTATATAGGGGCTAGAAAAGATGCGAACGCAAGGCGTTCCTGCTGGGTACGTGGGGCATTTCCCCTACGCAGGCCATTCCCCTGAATGCAGCGCGTTCTGAAGCCCAAATACGTCATCACTTACAAACCTCGGCTGGGATGGCGAAGGGACAGGTCTGCGAGCACGAACGCGGGGCGTTCCCTTCGGACCAGTCTCGGAAGTTGTACCCTTTTCTTGTAAAATCCGTAACTTTTGCATACGAGCTCCGATTTTGACGTTCTTTATATCCACGCGTAGCTAAGAAAATGCTCCACAACTCTCGTTTAGACTTCGTCAGCTAATTTTGACTTTATTTTTAACAGGTCGGGATTGGAAAAATCCATTAAAAATCCATAACTTCTTCATTTGACGTCCATTTTCATCTGTCTTTTTACCGTTGTATCACTATTGTCAAGACCTTCGACTCTCGTTTAGATTGCGTCAGCCAAAAGTCGCTCGATCTCTATTTCGAGTTTTTAGCTGTCTACCGCTATATCCGAAACTTCGAAAAATCATAACTTCCTCATACGAAGTCAGATTTGAGCATTCTTTTTATGTATGTTCACAGTTTAGGGATATCTACGACTTTCATTTAGATACCTAAGGCCAAAAAGTATTTTATTGAGATTTCGCATTTTAGGCTTAACAACGCTTTACCGGTATGGTTACGGATCTTTGATTAGTCATAACTTCTTCGTTATAACTTGGATTTTATTGTTCTTTATAATTTTGGAAACCTTGATATGGTATCTACCTCTTAGTATACTCAAACTAAGCTTTTTGAACATTTCATTTTTGACGCTATTTTTATTAATTCACAAAGATATTACAATAGTTGACTTCCAGTCATTACATTGACCTGAAATATCGGGTTGTTACACTCACTTCCTTGCTATTAGTGAAAGCTCTTCCGCAGAGAGACTGGCAGAGATGTATGTGAGAGAGGTGGTATCGCGGCATGGAGTACCGATCTCGATCGTGTCAGATTGAGATGTACGTTTCATTTCCAGATTCTGGAAGAAATTCCATGAGGAGTTGGGTACAAGGTTGCATTTCAGCATTGCTTACCACCCACAGACGGGCGGACAGAGCGAGCGGACTATTCAGACGCTCGAGAACATGCTCCGAGCATATGTGTTGGACTTCAGAGGAAGTTGGGACACATACTTACCATTGGCTGAGTTTTCCTATAACAACAACCACCATTTAAGTATTGGTATGCCTCCCTTCGAGTTGTTGTAAGGGAGGAGGTGTCGGACTCCCATCTGCTGGGAAGAGGTAGGGCAGCGAGTGATGGGTAGCACTGAGATAGTGCTTCAGACGACTAAGCAGATACAACAGGTCTGAAAAAGGTTGTTGACAGCTCAGAGTCGCCAGAAAAGTTGTGCGGATAGGCGACGATTCGAGTTCGAGTTCCAGGTTGGTGACTTCGTACTCCTGAAGGTATCTCCTTGGAAAGGAGTGATCCAATTCAGGAAGATTAGCAAGCTGGGGCCCCGGTACATTGGTCCTTTCAGGGTGACCGCGAGGGTGGGTAGGGTAGCTTATCGTTTAGAGCTACCTGCGGAGTTGAGCCAAATTCATGATACCTTCCACATGTCTCTGTTGAGGAAGTGTATAGCTGATGAGTCGGCGGTGGTGCCACTAGAGGATATACAGGTGGATGCGAGCCTAAATTATGTTGAGAGGCCGGATTGGAGGATCAAGATTCTGAGGAACAAGGAGGTGCCCCTGGTTCAGGTCCAATGGCAACATCGGAGAGGGTTCGAGGTGACTTGGGAGCCGGAGTTGGAGATGCGGGAGCAGCATCCAGAGTTGTTTGTAGAGCGAGACTTCGAGGGCGAAGTCTGATTCTAGTGGGGGAGAATTGTAACATCCGGATTTCCAGGTATCATAAATTGAGTATTTATTTTGAGTCAAGGAGAGGGACTCGATGAGTTGACGCCTAAACTCGTCGAGTAGGATCGCGACTCTTGACTTGGTTTAATGAATGGACTCGACGAGTCCGCGCTGTGGACAGAAACCCTAAATCCTTGGGCCTGAGCCCTATTTAAAGGTCCTTATGGCCTTCATATGCGGCCACACACTCTTGAGAAACCCCAAATGAACCAGAGAGCGTAGAGAGAGAGAGAGAGGAAGCCATTTTCTTCATTTCTAGTGTGATTTTGCAAGGAAGAAGGAAGGAGGGCAAGCTAAACGTCTTAAGGAGCTCAGATCTGCTACCATTTTATCAGAGGAGGCTGCTAGAGGTATGGATCTATGCTCAATCTCGTGTTTATGGTGATCTACTTGAATCTAGGGTTTTCTTTCCCCTTCTTTAGCTTGGATTCGAAGCTTTTGAGAACCCAAGGTGCAATAACTCTTAGATCTGGACCTTAAGAGGTCCAGAGAGTCCCTTCCATCCTGCTTTATGCCATTCCTTTGGAGATATGAACCTAGGGTGCCATTTTAGAAGCTATTTCTCCAAAAGAAGCATTATTAACGCTGCATGAGTGCCAAGATTGGACCTTTACATGATTATTGAGCATTGGGAAGTCAGATCTATAGGTTAGAAAAACAGATCTGACCTCAAAAGGTCATTTGAGCATGGCCATGGTAGAAACTCGCCGAGTCCATAAGAGAACTCGACGAGTCAAGTTGGGGTTTACCCATGATTCATGACTAGTGGTAACCCGTCGAGTGGAAGGTTCACTCGACGAGTCGAGTGATGCCTTAGAAGGATTCGGAGGACACGCTTGGACTCGCCGAGTCACCCATGTGCACTCGACGATTCTGGTCAAAGTTTGACCGTTGAATAGAGTTGACCATGGTGTTTTGGTCAAGATGATTCTAGAGAGGTCAGAGAAGGGTATAATGGTCTTTTACCCATTATTAGAGATGTGGACATGAGAGGATTTTGATTAGAGATGGTATCCTGTTGATAGGAGGAGGATAGGTCGGAATATTCGAGCATGAGAGTTTATCGAACTTCATACGAGGTGAGTCTTCTAACTATACATTACCTAGAGTGGTAGCTATGTGCAGACCGGAGGGTCTTATGTGTTTGTGTATGCTTGAGATCATGTGCATTGTGTTATATGTATGTTATGTGTTATATAGACCAGATCAGAGGATCCAACGACTCATGAGGCTAGATAGTCCTCAATCAGACCGGACCGGAGGGTCCAACGATCTATGACCGGACCAGAGTGTCCAACGAGCTACGAGACTGTAGGGTCTCGCTGAGACACATCGACCGAAAGGTCGTACCGGGATATAGCCTTGAGTGGCGTATGTATTGTATGTGGTATTTTGGGGAACTCACTAAGTATTTATGCTTACCGTGTTATGTGATATGTGTTTCAGGTACTAGCGAGGATTGTGGGAAGGCGCCGACATGATCTGTACACATTGAAGAAGAGTTGTTTGAGATTCTGGGATTTGTTATTATTATGACATATGAAATTATGAGATTTTGAGAACTATTATATGAGTTATGGTTGTTTTATTTAAATGAAAAATTGTTTTAAATTTTTACGTTGTTACATTCATTCAATTTTCTTTTTATTTTTATTTTATATTTATATTTATATTTTTCTTTTTTATTAAGATTCTCTATAGGTACCCTTGTTTTATTATATATATATATATATATATATATATATATATATATATATATATATATATATATATATATATATATATATATGTTTGTTTGATTGATTATGTATATATGTATGTTTGTTTCATTTTCTCTCTATCTTTTCTCTCTTTTCAAAATGAATCCAAACATTCGGAAAATAGTAATGGAAGTTAACGATGATAGTTCATCATCTGAGGATGAACTTATCAACAATAATTTGTTACTTGTATTGTCTCATACTACACAACTGCTTCTTTAGAATAATGCTAATTCAAGAAACATTAAAAGTTGAAACGCAATTCACAAAGATCGTTTAGAGGCTGAACGGTTGCTGATCTAACATTATCTTGCGGATGATTCAACCTATGGTCACGCGCAATTTTGCAGAAGGTTCTGTATGAGCAAATGTTTGTTTATGCGGCTTGTTGGTGACCTGGAGATGAATTATCCTTATTTTTAAACAAATTGGATGCAACAAATCAAAGAAGTTTCAGTACGCTACAAAAATGCACATTAGCAATACGTCAATTAGCAAAGGGTTATAACCCAGACTCATTAGATGAGTATCTGAATATGTCAGAAAGAACTTCTCGTGAAGCTCTTGAAAACTTTTGCTACGGTGTTGTCCAAATGTATAAGGCTGAATATTTACGTCGTCCAACATCCATTGACATTCAACTTTTGTATGAAGCACATGAAGCTAGACATGGATTCCCTGGAGTGTTTGGTAGCATTGACTGCACACATTGGAATTGAAGGAATTGTCCAACGGAATTAAGAGGCCAATACATGAGGGGTGACCATCAGTATCCATCAATGATACTAGAAGCGGTGACATCACAAAATTTATGGTTTTGGCATGCATTCTATGGTGTAGCGAGTTCGAACAATGATTTAAACGTCCTCTACCAAACATGGTTACTATCTTGTGGATGAAATATATCCAACATGGGCTGTATTTGTGAAGGGATATCCATATTCAGTAACTGAAAAAAGATACGGTTCAAGGCGGCACAAGAATCAGCAAGAAAAGACGTAGAACGTGTTTTTGGGTCCTTAAAAGACTTTGGGACATATTAAAAATGTTTGCACAGGCTATGACAGTGAAGAAAACAAAATATATGGTGTACGCTTGTATTATACTACACAATATGATATTGAAATATGAGAGTGTTGCGATATCTCCTGTATATCAGCCTGACCCCCCCCCCCCCCCTCCCCGTCGAAGTTGATGACCAAGAAATAGTACATGAAATGCGCAATGCTGAAACTCAGCACTAGCTTCGATCCGATCTTACTGATCACATTGAACATGTCTACATTCAAACTTTGGATAATAACTAATTAATTTTAATTGTCGTTTTAAGATTTAAATTATGTTGTCTTTTTTAAGTGTGTTTTTTTAATTATTGCGTTTTATAATTATCGCTTATTTGTTTTTTATTTGTAGTGTGGTTTTTTAATTAAATGTTATTTTTAATATTATTTTAGATTTTTTTTATTTGAAATTAGCAAAATAATTTTTTAAATGAAAAAATGTTATGTTTTATTTTATTTTATATTTTCTAATTTAATTAAATAAAAAATAATGATGTGAAAGTAGGTTGAGTGGGTTGAGATATGTTGTTGGTTGGAAAAGATAGAAAATAAAAGAAAAATAAAAAAGTTAATACGAGAATAGGTTGAATGAGTTGAGTTAGTTGAAAGCCTTAACAACCATTTTCTTCTAACACATCAATAAGCCTTCCAATTTCCTAACCAGAGTATTATAATTGTAAAGTTAAACAAAAAAAATTGTCAGGTACTAAAAATATAGTATAGATTAATATAAAGATGATATTAATAATAATATAGTCCACGTGCAAATTATTCATGCTTCACCTGCATCCCTTGAAATACTTCAAAAAGGATGTATTCCAATGTAGCATAGATATTACTTTTGTGGAATCCATCACATGCTCCTTTTCGATCTTGATTTTCTGCCCTGAGTTCATTACAGCTTAGTGAACCCTGACAACTGCAACCAATATCAACATGACTATCGGAGTAAAAAAAAAAAAAAAAAAAATCACACTTCCAAAAATCCAAGTCGATTTACCCCAGAAATCCATTGCTGCTCCCAATCAATACTATGAACGAAGAAGTGTTACATTCCTTAGATTAGACTGTGGCTGGAGATTCGGCGTTGGTCTCTGAGATCATCCAAGAAGGTTAGGCTAAGGAGCAAGAAGGTCAATCAAGGGTGTTGATTTTTAGGGGCAATAGCGTCCGTCCACTTATTTTTTTTAATTATAATGATTATAAATATAAAAAGTAATTATAAAATGTTTTAAATTTTATCTTTTTGGGAAAATATGATATTTTGAAAGTTAGAAAGAATAAATATGATATTTAGCTTTTAAAATGGATAAATACGATATTTTGAAGTTTAATAAAAATATATACAAAATTCTTTCTATATTAAAATTTTAAAATCCCCGAAAGCCGGATCCAAATAATAGAACATAATATGATCAACATATAACACCATCTAAAGCACTTCCCATAGAGGTCAAGAAGTAGCTCTTACAAATACTAAACATCTCTTTGCATTGGCCTAAACTGAATCCCTTGGACAATAACACCATCTAAAGCACTTCCCATAGATGTTAAGAACACATAGAGCAATCTATGATCTTCTAACTTACGTAATGGTTTACACAGTATAACCTCCATCCAACCATCATTTCTGTGATCCATCCAGTGGTGCATGCTATCATCCGTGCAGTTTTTTGGCATTCTAGGAAATTTGGTTCTTGATATGTACGATGAATCATGGGATGTATCATAGTTCTTCGGCTTGATTATTGGTATATTAATAGGTTCATGTTGATTCAAATGTGCAATTTTGTAACTTCCGGGTTCCATATCCAAGTTGTAAGATACTCTAAAGAAACCCTTATCATCAAGCCGCTTGTGGGTTTCTGCAAATTTGAAGACAAGATAACAAGCATACGAATTTCCAGATGAAAACATGTCTGACTCAAGTTTACATACAAATGCATACGTTCCATATTGAAGTTGTATCGCCTCTTTGAATCTGTTGATGTATAAAGATATATTACTAAGAATTTTTAGAGCAGATTAAGCTAGAGATTAATTATATGATCCAAAGATAAAACAAAAACCTGGAATCAGATACTGACAACCTATTCGAACGATCATCAGAGCGTAAAATCTCTATAGCTGGCAACATATGACATTTCCCACCCGTAGATTTGCATAGGGAGAACCACTGTTCATCAAATAGTTTTTAAAATGTCGTTATAAGGATATTAATTAATAGTATACCATAAGATTTAAAAATGGAGTACCTACCTTTCTACCATTATCAATAAGTATCCCATCACATAGAAGGAAGTAGAGCTCCTTGTTGTTGTTCTTCTTCAAATACATGTCTGATCTCTGAATTATACCTTGGTAATCACTTGGGACCTTCTTCTCCCAATCTGTATCTTCATCTGATATCGATACACTTTCTAGTCCTCGAATCCCAATATGTCTTTTCATCTAGGAAGATAATATTTTGAATTCAATCATACATTGTGATGATAATAAACAAATAGACAATCGGTATTATTCCATATCTTTAACTTAAAATGTATGCTACAAACACACATATTATAATCAAAAGGGTATATAGAGTAGCTTACCATAGGTACGGGTTCAAATTCAATTTGGTGAATCAAGATGTTGGAAATGTCTTGCTCTTCTTTGAAATACGAGATCTTGTCTAACACAAAGTAAAATTCAGCATTTTTGTCACCATTGAGAAAATGCCACAATCGAATCTTCAACCATCCATCCTTTTCTCTTTCTGCAATATGCGTAGAGGATACACTCAACTCTTGATATTTCCAGTTTATCCTTGCTAACTTTGATGATTCTCCATAGACATTTTCACGCCCTCTTTGAAAAGAAAAAACTAAGCTAGCTGCATACATGACACCAGGTGATAACATACTTGTACTTATTCGGCAACGAATATTAAGTTGTTCACTATAAGGAAATATTGCCGCCTTTGAAAATCTGCATCCAATTAAATTTATGCATGTTATAACATTACTCGACATATAGTAAACAAGAGTAAGAATTACTTAAGAAACTCAATCCATGAACAAAAGGATAAAAACCCAACCTGAATTTTCTTCCGGATTGCCATTTATAGGATCTTTTATTCATGTTTAAAAATCTTTTTGTTGATATCAGTTCACATTTTATTCCATCTTCGTTAACTGAAAAGACCTGTTCATAAAGAACCTTTAAGCTACGTGTGATTGATATTATATTATATATTATGTAAAAGGCTGTAATTAAAAGCGTGTCCCCTAGTATTTTAAGAAGACAATATAACTCAGATACATCATATGGATTATTAATGAAATAGATTGAAGATTTACCCGTTCGCGATCATCGAAGAGAATTCCCTTGTGAAGAAGTGAGAATAGTTCCTTTTTGGTATTATAAACAGCAAGAGGGTTTAATCTCTTTATTATGTCTTCACTATCCTGTGGTAATTTCATCTTCCAAAATTCCTCAGTATCAAATTCTTGTGCCATGGCATTTTTCAACTTCTCTTCCTTCTCAAATTCATATTCCACCTATCAAAATTAGATGGATATTAATATATGTTTTCTAGTAGTTGATAATAAGGTGGAAAATTGAATCAAACTTACTTGATATTCAAGTGCAGCTTCGAGTTCTTTTACTATATCATCCATCAATGGTCGTTCTTTTGTGTCTCTCTGCAAACATCTATATGCAACCGTAGAAAACGTGTACAAACAATTTGGTGAAATTTGTCCCCTATGAAATATAATTGTATCCAATTTCATTTCTTTGTAGCACTTTTGTGCCAATGTTGGCAAAAAGCGACGAAAATCCTCGTAATTTTCCACACAAAACCTTCCACATAAAACTTCAAATAAAACCACACCGAAGGAGTAAACATCTGATTCTTTTGTCAAGTACCCTGTCTCCATGTAGAGTGGATCACAATACCCAAACGTCCCAACTGTATTAGAGACCAAAAATGTAAATTGTTGGTTAGCTGGGCCGAATTTGGAAAGGCCAAAATCCGAAACCTTGGCTTTCCAGTTTTCATCAATTAGGATGTTGGAGCTCTTGATATCACGATGTAAGACTCTTTGTTGGGTGTCTAAAGGATCATGAAGGTATTGTAGTCCACGAGCTGCCCCTATGCATATATGAAGGCGTTGAATCCATGAAAGATCGTTGCTTTTTAAATACAAGTCGAGACTTTTGTTGGATAGATACTCATACACAAGGATATTCTCACCATTCTCATCACAAAAGCCTAAGAGAGAAACAAGATTTTCATGTTTATATCTAGAAAGCATCATGATCTCTTTCCAAAACTCAGGAGGTCCTTGCCCAAAAGCAGTATCTAAGCGCTTTACAGCAACCATGGTCAGCTTATCTGATAACACAAGTTCTCCTCTGTAAACTTTCCCGAATCCTCCTATACCAATATAGTTGCTGATCCCGAAATTGTTGGTTGCAGATTCAATATCTTTGAGCTTAATTTTGAGATGATCAAACTCTTTAATGGAGGACATCCTTTTGATGATCGAAAGAAACACCAAATAAAAATGTAACTGAGCAATTGCGAATTGGATAACTTACGAGTATATTTAAAATATATAGCATAACCACTAAGTCAACTCGTTTTGGTATCCTTAAAATGATACTCTAATAGTATAAAATGTTTTCCATACCTACTAAATATATATAATAGGAATTGAGTGGGTGAAAAAAGCCAATCCGAGCTGAATTTTCCACAGCATCTTCTTACTTTTCCACTGAAAAATTAATGCATTTGACAGTTATACCCTCCCTTAATTATTGAGGAGAGAAAGATTCCAAGAATTCTACTTCAGTCTCGTTACTACTCATCTTGCCATCAAATTCGAAATTGAATCTTGTCCACGTGGCTTCCTTCTACGGTATCACTCTAAGTTCTTCATATTCAACCTCCAATAATCTCTTATCTTCTCATTACCCAAATAAAGTTCAAATGAATTAATCTCCATTTTCATTTCCTCCTTCACATCTATCCAAAACCTGATTGCAATTTGCAGAGAAAAAAGTGAAATCAAAGGTAAAAACAGAAAAGATGAGAACTTGAACAAGTTAAATGGAACTGCAGTTTGATTTTCAGATGTTTACCCAATTAGATATTTTATAGCAAAGTTTACAAAGTTGGGGGGTTTCAATCGATATTGTCGTATCTTGTCTCGCTAGTCAATCAGGAGGTGTTAAAGATTCATGGAGAAGGGGAGATGTTTAAACTGGTTCGAATTTTCCTTAGTTTGAAGACGCATCTGATGGATAATTGTCAATACATTAGTTCTTGACTTTCTTGTGTTTTTTTACTTTCTTGAATATCCCTAAATTAGAAAGAGGGGCATAATTGTCGTTACATTAATTATTTAGTGGATGCAAGTTTCTATCCCCATCCGGTGTATATATAAGGGTCAAATGACGTAGGATGTATGTAAGTGATTATTATTACTTCAAGTTGTGATAATTTATTTGTTTTAAATGCTTGTAAGAAAGTGATTATGATTATGACTTTTTGATTCTTTAATGTAAAAACTAATTCTATATGGAGAAGCAGCCAGTAGGTAAGGAGTTATTATAAGAAACTAATTGTTGGGAGTTTGGGACAAATGTAAAATTACCTAACTCTGAGTAGATTTCCCTTTTTATATATGAATTACAGTAGCTTATGGTCAAATCTTCTCATGGATCATATTGTAACTACAAGAAATGTTATTTTTATCAAGCTTTCTGCATAGACTCAAAGAGGAAATATGTTTTGTTTTCATTATAGTTCAAGATACATCTTTAGCAAAAAAAAAAAAAAAAAAAAAAAAAAAAGTGATCAAATGCCAAGCATAAGTCAATATCTTGTTTATTGTTATGGTGATCCGGTTGATCAGCCCCTCCTAGATTAAAAATGACCTAATTTGTATTGTATTCAATGGTATACTGTCGAGATGATTGACACCACTGAATAGTATTAAAAAATTAACAATCTTTTTCTATAGAAATCCAACAGAAAGTTTACATATTGGTAGCCTAATTGGGCACTCTAAGCTCGTATACATAAATAAGCCCAGAAGGCATACAAAGAATCATCCGTTTTACATCCCCCCTTAATTTAGGGTTCTTATTCCAAGTCTTCCAGCTTCATTCGTATTCTGGTGGCAACCGGTTTTGAGATCCAACTTCGAGAAAATGGTTGTTGCATTGTAGTTCATCTTCGAGTTTGTCGATGATGAGTACATGTAATTTATCAAACATAGTTGACTTATTTACCATGTTTTGAAAACCGGACCGAACCGGTCCCGGATCCGGTTCTTAAAGGCCAAAAAACCGGGTGTTCGTATGAACCGGTAAAAACCGGTCCGGTTCAACCAGTCAAAACTGGAAATTTTAAAAAATATTTATTTTTTTTCAATTTTTGTATTTTTTATATAATTAAATATAATTATGATATCATCCGGTTCTTCCGGTTTTTGAGACCGGTCCGACCGGTTGGACCACTTGAATCATCGAACCAATAAGACGACCGGTTAGATCTTCGGTCCGGTTTTCAAATCCTTGCTTATTTAGGGCCTTATAATCGATGCAAAACATCCAGCTGCCGTTTTTCTTTTTCACCAACAATACTGGGTTTGGGCTTAGAACGGGCTAGTATTGGGTTGTATTCTGTGTGCTTCCAGCCTTCATAAGTTTCTCAATTTCTTCTTTTTGGGCATGCATGTATCTTTATGGTCGAACACAAACGGGTAATGTACATTCCCGAAGGATGATTACATGCTTGTGGCTATGTTGGGGAGGCTACTAAGGTCTTAATGGCTAAAAAAAACCCTTTCAGTCGCTTATTTAGCACGATTAGAACTTTGGTTGCTAAATCGGAACACTTCAGAGATTTTGATGTCAATTAAGTCAAAACTCCATATAAAAATAAGTATGAATTTATCATTTTATGTAAATGAAAATGGCAAATACGAAACAAACTGAATATTTAAGAAAAGTAAAAATGAAAAACAAAAGATATGATTGTTGGACCATATCACCATACCATATGCACGTGTAATTTTTTTTTAACCAATTCTATGTTTAGAAATTCCAAAAAGAAATAGTCCGACAATAAAAAATAGGGAAAATACCGGTAATAGTCAAAAAAATGGAAGTATTTTCAAAATTTAGACATGAAAATGGACATTTTTGAGTATAGACATGCATTCCGCGGAGGTAGCTCCGCGGAATGGCAAAATTGTAAATAAATTAGTCTATCAAAAAAAAAAATCAAAATCCATTCTGCGGAGCTACCTCTTAAAAATGAACTCATTCCGCGGAGGTAGATCCGAGGAATGGATCTTCAATTTTTTTTTCACATCAATTCTTCGGGGTTTATATTAATTACCCAACTAATTATTTTCAAAAAAAAATTATGTATCATAATCTTTTCTTGAAATAATTAGTTGGGGAATTAATATAAACCTCAAAGATTCGATGTGAAAAAAAAAAAAAAAAAAAAAAAAAAAAAAAAAAAATTGAAGATCCATTCCTCGGAGCTATCTCCGCGGAATGAGTTCATTTCTCGGAGGTAGCTCCGCGGAATGGATCTTGAGTTTTTTTTTTAATACACTGATTTATTTACGATTTTGTCATTCCGCGGAGCTACCTCCATTGAATCCATGTCTATATCTGAAAATCCAATTTTTTGTGTCTATATTATAAAAATACCCCTTGTTTTTTACTATTACCCGTATTTTCCCTAAAAAAGTAACCTCCATAAGGCTATACGGTATACATGCAACGAGCATGTTCATGGTTGAGTCGGCTACGAACAACGGGCGTGCACACTACCCCGTTGTTTCGTGGTGGCTCGTGTTCGTGCTCACTCGTGTTCGAGACAACGGAAGCGCATGGCCAATTGGATTGAAGGAAGCGATTTGAATGTTACACTAGCCGTTGAACGGCTAGTTTGTTAAAAAAATCAATTATAAACAATTTATTTACCTATATAAATACAACATTTTTACTCCTTATTTTTTACACCATTCTCTTCTATCTATATACATAATTTACATACTACATCTTCACAACCAAAAACCATGGATCCCAACCAAAACACCCCTCCAAACTACAGAAATCGCAAACCCGATAATGCTTTTGCGTTAGATACAACACCTCGCCAATTCCCGACTATGGAGTCACCTCAAGGCGGTTTTATCAATCTACTTCAAACCGGTTCCCATATCCAACAAACACCACTTTTCCAACAACAATATCAACCTTTTCCGGCTTTCCAACAACAACAAATGCAACAACAATACCAACAATTCCAACAACGACAACAACTCCAACAACAATCGTCACAACAACAACAACCACCAAGCTCACAACCACCACTTTCACCGGATTTTGTTGCGGAAACGCAACCTTCACCACCACCTCAACCAAAAAAGAAAAAAAGAAAAAAAACCGGCCCGACCCACTACCACCCAAGAAAGGGTCCCATGGACAAAAGAAGAAGAAGAAATGTTAGCGGAGGCATGGGTGGTGGCTTCCGAAGATCCAATTGTAGGAGACAGTCAGCCTTACGGAAGTTTTTGGGAAAAAGTCCGAGCCATTTTTTACGAGTTAATGGAAAATGAAAATCGAAATGCCGATCAAATTTTGTCGAAATGGCGAGATATTTGACTAAAATGCACCGAGTTTGGAGGAATCTACAACAACCTCCTAAACATACGCAAAAGTGGCTCGAACGATTTTGATGTTTTCAAGGCGGCCATGGACCAATTTGAAAAAACAACGCCAACACGCAAAGCTTTTCCGTATATAAAACCGTGACTAAAATTGAAAGACGCCACAAAATGGAAAGAGCAAACGGAAGGAACTTCCCAACCTTCTGGTTCAAAGTGTTCGAGAAACCCCGATGGAACTTCTCAACAATTGGACGGCCGAACACATATCGACATCAACGACGATCCGATAGATCTTGAAAACGACCAACTTCTTCGTCGGCCCGTTAGAAGAAAGAAAGCAAAAAAAAAAAAAGTGGCGTCAACATCTTCGAATTCTAGTGTTATGGATATGTTTGGCGATAAATTTGATCGATATGTTCAACTTCAAGAAACGAAGGCCGAGGTGATAACTCGGATGGAACAAAAAATGATCGAAGCACAATCATCATTTCAAGAGGCACAAGAGACACTCCAAACAAAAAGCGATATGAAAATCTTGAAAGTGAAATCGGACGACCTCGAGGGTGAAGACTTGGAACTTTTTCAAGCGATGAAAGAGTCGGTTCGAGCCCGACGTAGGCGTAGGGGGTAGTTTATTTTATTTATGGTTGGAATTTTTAAATTTTTTTAATGTTTTTTTAATTTTTTTTAATTTTATTGTTAGTTTTATTTTTTTTAATTTCAACTAATGTAGTTTTTATTTAATGTAATTTGGTATTTTAATTTAATAGAAAAACTAGTATTAAAAAAATGATTTTAATGTTTTTTTGAATTAAATTTAAATAAAAAAATTTGAGGTGAAATGGTGTGTTAGTGATAGGTATCCCATGCTAGTAGTAGGAGAATGTGGTACTGATACTGCACCCACCACATATATTGTATACGCCTTGTTCCTGAGTTCGACTTAAGGAGAGAAATGGGAGGATACGGAGGGAAAGTGAGGGGTGGCGAAGGAAAAATGTGTTCCCGAGTTTCATTAATGGAAGGAAAGTGAGGGGAGGAGAAGGATTTTGAAGCCATATTTTCCTTCCAAATTTTCCTCCCAAATTGGACGGATTTGGGAAGAAAGTAAGGGGTAGGAAAATTTCAAGTTTTATTTTCTTTTTCCTCCTAACTCGAGAACACAAAACTTAAAATTTTCCTTTCATTTCCTCCGAACCTGGAACAAAGAATAATTAATATTTTTCTTCACCTCCCTTTATTCTTGTAATGAATAGGGATAATGACTTGAAAGGGTAACAAACTTTTGACTTTTGTCACATTTAGTCACTAAACTTTTTTTCGTTATCTGTCATTGAACTATTAAAACTATTCACATTTTACCCTTATGACCGACTGTTGCCGGTCATAAGGGTAAAATGTGATCAGTTTCAATAGTTCAATGGCAAATAGATAACGAAAAAAAGTTTAGTGACTAAATATGAACAAAATCGAAAGCTCGTTTCCCTCTAAAAAGTTCAATGACTAAATGTGAACAAACCTCCTCTTTTATTATGTTTTAGCAAATTATTTATTTTTGTTAAATTGTAGCAACATTTGTTGATGAAGAAATCTATGAAATAAAAAAAAAACAAAATCCTGAAAATATATTTAAAAAAAAACAAAAAACCTAAACCTAAATAAAAAACCAATGGTTTGACATTTTCCAAAATAAAAAATCAAAATTTCCAATCTGATTTTGGTTTTACAAAAAAATGAACTATTCTCACTGATGTGAATTATGACCATTGGTTTGACATGCGAAATTTGTGACATCCCATGAATATGTAGTTACAACATCGTTTGAACTCCTAATTCATAATAAGGAGTTAGAGTATCATCGCATGAATACGTAGTCACAACATCGCCTGAACTCGTAATTCATCACCTACAGGTTATGGGCCTGCCGGTGTTTCCACTGGGTTGTCTAGAATAGTCCGTGGTCACCATCTATACTCTGGTAGATCACGACATCGCCACATTGCTGGTTAAGGTTATGGTATCTCCTTTCATCCTACATCACATATTCATCGTCATCTATTTACCTAATTATCACCACCTTTCTATCATCACCTATCTCTCATCATTTTATTTCATCACACACCAACTATTTCATCTATCCATGTTTCATCGGCAATATATTTGTAGATATAAAATAAATATACCGTTTAAATCTTTTAAAACATGTATAAAATCGTTCATCCAACATAGACAACAAGTATTCAAATAATATGCACACATAGCACGTAATTTATATAAAATACTTCATATTTATGTGTAAGATGAAAGTAACTATATACACCATAAAAATCCCATAAATGCTTCCTAACTTCGAACCCCAAGGTTTACTCTACTAAAGCTTCATATTCTCGACTCTCTGAACCTAGAAGGGTCCAGATCTATCACACCAAAAAGCTCAAGATAGCTCTTCCTCTCACTCTACACACTCAAGCTTGCTAGGGTTCTCACTTATGGGAATGGTAGTCGCAATTGAAGGCCATAAGTGCCTTTAAATATGGCTCGGGCCCAAAGATTTAGGGTTTCTGCCAACAACGCGGACTCGTCGAGTCGCCTCACCGACTCGTCGAGTCCATTCATTAATCCGAGTCATCAGTCGCGACCTTACTCGACGAGTTGAGGCGTCAACTCGTCGAGTCTCTCTTCTTAACTCAAAGAGAAATACTTAAATGATGATACCTGGAAATCCGGATGTTACATTTTGTTTTTTTATTTCATAGATTTCTTCATCAACAAATGTTGCTACAATTAAACGAAAATAAATAATTTTGCTAAAACATAATACAATTGGAAGTTTGTTCACATTTAGTCATTGAACTTTTTAGAGGGAAACGAACTTTCGATTTTGTTCACATTTAGTCACTAAACTTTTTTTCGTTATCTCTTTGCCACTAAACTATTGTAACTGTTCACATTTTACCCTTATGACCGGTGTACCGGTCATAAGGGTAAAATGTGAACAGTTTCAATAGTTCAATGGCAAATAGATAACGAAAAAAAGTTTAGTGACTAAATGTGACAAAAATCGAAAGTTCGTTACCCTTTCAAGTCATTATCCCTAATGAATATGCTTTTAATGAATCTAAGAAAAAACTAGGAACAAGGCGTAAACGAAAGACCACAAAACCAATAACTACAATAACAATGGCAACACAATCAGAAACAACCAGGCCTACTTCCACAAACAGAAAGATCGCTTCATCACTCGGCAATTCATCAATAACTATAATAAAATAATAATGGAAGCTGCACTGTCATAAAATGAGTAGAGGCGGCACGATCAGGGAGGTTGAACGGAAAATCCTCAGCCATCTCCACGGCCGCCGTAGCCGGATACATCTTACCCAAATCCATGCTCACATCCTCCGCCACCACCTCCATCAATCCAACCACATCCTCTCTCACTTCATCTCCGTCTGTGGCTCCCTCCGCAAAATGGATTACGCCCATCTCATCTTTCTCCAAACCCACAACCCCAACATCCTCCTCTACAATTCAATGATCAAAGGTTACTCACTCTCACCACCCTTCCAAACGTCACTTCACTTATTCTCCACCATGAAGAAACACCGAATTTGGCCTGATGAGTTCACCTTCGCTCCTATACTTAAGTCCTGTTCCAATCTTTCCGATGTTGAATTCGGGCAAACTGTACATTCTCAGGTCGTATCACTTGGATTTCATTGTTTCAGTGCTATTAGAGTCGGAATAGTTGAAATGTATACAAAATTTGGAATATTGGAAGATGCGAAGAAGGTGTTCGATGAAATGCACCACAGAGATGTAATCATTTGGAATTTAATGATTCATGGGTATTGTAAAACAGGAAACATAGATATGGGGTATAACCTCTTTAAACAAATGAAAGAGAGAAACATCGTTTCTTGGAATACAATGTTATCTTCCCTATCAAAAAGTAATCAGGAGTTTGAAGCCATGAAACTTTTCCATGAAATGCGCGACAAAGAATTCGAACCTGATGAGGTAACAATCGTGACAATGCTTCCAGTTTGTGCACGTTTAGGAGAAGACAACATCGGGCAATGGATCCATTCATATGCAAAATCAAATGGATTCTACCAAAATCATGTTTCTGTATGCAATTCACTTATCGATTTCTACTGCAAACGTGGAAATCTTGATTCTGCCTTCATGGTTTTCAATGATATCCCATCAAAAACGGTTGTTTCTTGGAACATCATCATCTCTGGTTTGGCTTTCAATGGGAATGGCGAAAAGGGGTTATCTCTTTTTGATGAAATGATCAAGAACGGATTTAACCCTAACGAATCCACTTTTGTTGGGGTTTTATCATGTTGTGTACATTCAGGGTTGATTCAAAGAGGAAGAGACTTGTTTTCTTCAATGGTGTTGAATCATAAGATTGAGCCAAAGCTTGAGCATTATGGGTGCATGGTTGATCTTCTTGGGCGTGGTGGGTTTGTGAAAGAAGCTTATGGGTTGTTGAAAAGTATGCCAATGAAACCAAATGCTGTTTTATGGGGTGCATTGTTGAGTTCTTGTTGTAATTTTGGTGAGATGGAAGTTGCAGAAGTGGCAATTAAGGAACTTATAACTTTGGAGCCATGGAATTCTGGGAATTATGTTTTGTTGTCGAATTTGTATGCAGAAAGAGGGAAATGGGATGAAGTTGAGAAAGTTAGAGTGTTGATGATGGATAATAAGATTGAGAAAGCACCAGGACAAAGTATGGTTAGGTAATTTAAGTGGAATGTAGTTTACAAAAGGGAAATTAATACCAAGTAAATTTTAATCGTTTTGCTCTTCTTTCGATATTTTTCTAATGATTGTTTATCCTATTTTCTGAAAATAATGTTGTAATACACTAGCAAACACAAATCTTATACAGGGGGGTGGACGAGGTTTTTAAATTTTACATAGAAATTCAACATAAGAAAATTGAGAGAAAAAAAACGATTGTTCATATAACGCATGATAATCCAATTTCCAAATCCAAATTTTATGTTTTTAAATTTGTTTCCAAAAATGCTAATAAGGAAACTGAAAGAAGAAAGCGAATTTGTTTTAAGTGGATCAAATTATTGATCTATTTAAATTGAAACAAATGTAATATTCGCTCCATGCCTTTTAACGTTTCAATAACATTTTATATATGATTTAAGACATCATATAAACAGGGGATGTAGCTCAGATGGTAGAGCGCTCGCTTAGCATGCGAGAGGTACGGGGATCGATACCCCGCATCTCCATTTTTTTATATTTTACCATAATGGTCCTTCACCTTCCAAAAGTTTACCACATTTTTTTTTCAAATAAAAAATGATACAATGACCAGTTTTTTTATAATTTATAATCTTGTTCATCATCATTACAAGCTGAACATACATTATGCGTAATATTTATAAATGATAAATTCAAAACTGTAAACCCATTTCTTTAATTTTGGGTTTTAATTATGTAAAAGATCAATTAGTTATCCGATTTATCACACTATAATCCAAATTATTTTTTTACAATAAGTCTACTTTCTAAGTTAAGTGATATTTCTAGTTTTATTTTTGTAAGTAAGTTATTGCTATCAAACTAAAGAATTATTTATAGGATGTTGGTGATTTGTTATCATCAATGTTATTTAATTGTAATAGAGATTAATTTGTTGACTAAAAATGATCTTGATAAATATTAAACAAGTAAGGAAGGTGTGGAGTACACACTTGTTTAAGTTTGATCAACTATTAAAGTATATTGTCATTTAGGGGCGAAGCCCCTGAACGAACGGGGGTCTGGGGCAGCGCCCCTGGGAGCGGGGTCCAAGGGGCGGCAGCTATGGTAGTTTTGACAGTTTTTACTATTGAGAAAAACTGTTATATAACAGTTTTGACAGTTTTTCGGATAAAGAATATTTATAACCAATTTTAGTCACTTTTCTGGTACTCACGAAAATACACCATCTCACTCTCTCTTTCTTTTCTTTATGATTTTATCTGAGTCTTATCCAATTGAGGATTTGGGAGTACCACCCAAATACTTCGATTTGAAAGTGATTATCACGATTCTCAGATTTCCAAGTGCCACTAAACCATATTTCTAACATAGGACATAATATAGATCAAATTCATAGAAAATCAAGTTGGCATATAACAAAACTACAAAAGCCAAAAGGTATCCACTATTAGACCATTGTATAAGTCCAACTTTTTTTGGACTCAAACCATGAAAAATAACAACCATAAAAACCATTCTTGCAAGAGTTTTTTTAAATTTAGATAGGTTGATTGGTATTGTAATCCTCATGTTTTCCTGTATTTTTTTCCTATCTATTTGTTAGTGTTTTATCAGAATTCCGTTCACTCCAAAAAAAACTATATGCATATACATATATGTCAAGGTATGCATATATATAATCTCTCTCTCTCTCTCTCTCTCTCTCTCTCTCTCTCTCTCTCTCTCTCATACAAAGCATACAATGGAAGTCTAAATATAGTAAATTAAACATTCTAGAATACAACATAAAATGTAAATAATACAAAATATCCAAAATATAATCGGATGGCTTGTCGTAAGATCGAACTATGAGTTACTCCCAACCACCTACGTATTGAAACATTTTTCTAAATGAACATGTGTAAGTCTAGCAGCTTAGTATTTATATATATATATATATATATATATATATATATATATATATATATATATATATATATATAGTAGTGCACAGAAGTATGAGATGCATAAAAGTCATTTCCATCACAATTGAATTTATAACAATTAAGAGCTTGTAGACATCAAGAGAGATCTTGTAGACAGTCGTGTAACTTTTTGACATTCTAAATGTTGATTGCTTATATAAGCATCAAATAATGATTCATTCAAGGTGTCAAACAATCCTAACACCCGTAGACTACACTACTCTAATAATGTATCTATTAAAAGAAGTACTAATTCGTGTAACAAATACCTGGGTGACATTCAAGATTTTATGGATATAATATATCAGATATAAATCGAATATGTAAATATGTTTATGTTAAACACCATTCACACTACACACCACCCCTACTCTTGTTTTTGTATTTTTAAGATTTACATTCTACAAATGGTAGGAATAAATGAAAATAACTCGTACATAGACAGATTAACCATGACTACTTTCACAAAGCATGAGAAGGTATTTTTATTCAAGAGCTTGAAAAAAAGTTATAGAGTAGTTGAAACCCTATCTATCAACCATATTACATAAACAAAGTATAAAATAGCTACATAGATCAACTCATGCTATATTTTCACTAACAAAAATGATGCAATAACCGGGTGCGACCAAAAAGCCCCGTTTAACGGCAATATCGGGTAGATTTCCACTGAGCCCCAAGCTCAACCCCTATATAAGGGAGAGTAAACTCCATTTCCACCTTTTTCACTCTCTCTCTCTCTCTATACTCTCTCTCTACAAATTATTTTTCGAGCCAAAAATCGTCCGTTTCGAGCCTCAAACGAGTAATCAATCTACCCTAACTCATTGTATAGCTTATCTAGCATGCAAATTCGTGTTTAAGACATCAAATAGGGGTAGATTCATGTGTTTACGGCCCAAGAACGCTCTTGGACCGTGAACACCATTTAATGGGGTTTTTAAGCCCCAAAACCCCTCCAAATTGCCCCTAAGGCCTAGATATGACTTGTAGGCTTATGGAATCGGACTTAGAACACCTTGAACTAGCATTTTGAGGAGTAAACATGAGTTTACTGCCCAAGAATATGCTTGGGTCGTAAACTCCTCTTCATGGGGAGTAAACTCATATTTGTGTGTTTAAAAGCCACTTAAACACACCAATAGCCTTAGATTAAATTCTAGAATCGACCACCAACAAGTTAGGGGCCTTGAACTCGATTAAAACAACTCCATAAGGAGTTCACGGCCGTAAACCCCTCATGAATGGGTACCTAGGCCGTAAACTCCTATAAAGGGGTTAAATGGTGCCTTAAACTCCCCATTTGACTTAGAAAAATGCATAGGATTTATTCTCTATCATTTAAGCCATTAAAACACCCAAGGAATATGTCCATAGGAGCTTACAGCCGTAAACTCCCTTGTTTAGGGCCGTAAACTCCTATTTGGTCCATTTAGGTGCCTTAAATCCATTCATACACTTTATATTTAGACCTAGCAAAATTCCACAATTGATATAAGGCCTTTAAGCATCCTAGAACACCCTCACCATGAGTTTACGGCCGTAAACTCATGGGGAGTTGTCCCAGGGCCGTGAACTCTATATAGAGTTTACTCTTGGGGAGTAAACTCCATTCCTAAGCCATACACACCCTTAGATGTTACCCGGGACACTCCAAACACTTAACCTAAGTGTTTTCCGCACTTTAGGATGCGTATACTTGTTTAATTGGTATTATATGTACTAATTGTATGTAAACATATGTTATCATATGTTAATAGGTCACTAAGTGTGTTCAACTTACTTGACACCGAGCACCCAACCGGCACCTTCGTCAGATCCACTTACACCAGGTGAGTTCATACCCCTGAATGAACCTTTTAAATGATTTTACAAGTTTTATGGGGGGAATACAAGTTAAACATGTCAGTTATCATATCAATCACATGTGACTGATAACCCGCATGCACAAGGATTTACCACACTATTAATTGTTTTACCGAGAATGACACTGTAAATGGTTTTCTAAAACGTCGTTACTTGTTCAGCTTTTACTTATAATGTTTTATCAAGGTTTCATTTTAAAACTTGTTTATGAAAGGGTTCCCAAAGGATTTCTAAAGGTTTTCAAACTTATTTTACAAAAGAATACCAAGTTGTGATTTTCTTAAGTATAAAGGTTTTTCCCAAAGTTTTCATCAAGTTTTTCTTCCATGTTTTTATGCTCTTACTTGTTAGATACTACTACTTCACTTCGGTTTAGTTAACACCCCCACTTCGTGATACGCTTATACTTGAGAACGCCTCCACTTCGTGATACACTTATACTTGATAACGCCTCCACTTCACGATTCGCTTATACTTCACGATTCACTTATACCTCACGATTCGTTGATACCTCACGATTCGCTTATACCTCACGATTCGCTTATGCTTCACGATCCGCTTCCACATGTTAATAGTTAGATGTATGTTTGTGCTTGTATAGATGCATATAAATAATGTTTGAAGGACTTAGGAAGGTTTGTTCGCCCTATTTCCTTTTCTTCGTTGAGATGTGGTCTGGTGGGATAAGATGTCCGTCCGAAGGTCGTTTGATCATTAGTTATATATTATGTATACAAGCATAGTCATATAGGTTTACATGAGTCAGTTCAATTGTGAGTCTCTATCATTAGTCCAGTATTTTACATCAGATCTCACTACACGAGATACATCTTCGGTACACGACCTTCTACGTTGTTAAGTTGGTAACCAGAGTCTCTTGTAGGGAGAGCGGACATTGTGTGTATAGATCTATATGGGATTGACACCCCCGCACCCTGACTGCTAGCTACAGTCCACGGCCTACCAAGCCAAGGGGTGACAAATGTCATTTTCATACCGACGCCTGCAGGGCGTCAAGTTCTCTAGTGTCTATCAGTATGGTTACGAGTATCTTGGGGTTACCTTATAATTCATGGCTTTAAGGTAACGGGTTTTATACACTGTATTCACTGTGTTCACTGTACTCACTGTATTCACTGTGTTCACTGTACTCACTATATTCACTGTGTTCACTGTATCCACTGTTTTAGACCTTGCTAGACATATCTTTCATTTGATATTGTCTGGGGTCTGTCTCCACTGTTTTAGACCTTGCTAGACATATCTTTCATTTGATAATGTCTGGGGTCTGTCTCCACTGTTTTAGACCTTGCTAGACGTATCTTTCATTTGATATTGTCTAGGGTCTGTCTCCACTGTTTTGGACCTTACTAGTTGTATCTTTCATTTGATACTGTCTAGGGTCTGTCTCCACTGTCTAGGCCTTTCTATCTGTATCTTTCATTTGATACCGTCTGGGGTCTGTGTCTCCTTTTATTAGACTGAGCCAAGCGTGTCGTACTGTCGATACTCTCCTGGAGTCTATGAATCCTTTTGCCTTAATCAGCAGTCCTCACTGCTGAGGCATATGTTATTTTTCCCTGATATTCTCCTACTTTCTTTAAAATCAAATCCCGTATTTTGATAATGATAGTGTTTAAGGGAAAACTACTTTTTACCACATAACTCTGACCAGTCTTGGTAGAAGACTGCTTTTAAATTAGAAAATATAGGATTTTCTGGAAAGGACCCTACTTCACTGTATGCTTGAAAACTACTACTTTTAAAAAGTTATTTGTAATAAATGACACTAAATACTTATGAACTCACCAGCATTTGTAAAAATGTTGATACTCGCTTTTCAAATAACTTGTATTCTCAGGTCAGCATTAGACAGGTACACCCCAGGCGCTTTTGTTGAAGACAGTTTAGTACCAAGTTGCACCTATATTACTCGTATTACCTTGATGTTCTATGTAATGTAAAACATGTAAAACTATTACTATTAATGCAATGATTTTTGTACTTTGATTACTATACTGCATATGTTGTGATACTTGACATGATGTCATCCACCCCAGAACGTTTCCGCCGTTCCGGTTTTGGGGTGTGACAGATTGGTATCAGAGCATTGTTTATAGTGAGCTAAGTATATCAATTCATAAAAGATATACAGCCTATAAATACATAGGGATAAAACACTCTGACCAAGAATTATACTTTAAAATATAACCATATTTTACCAAAGTGTAAGAACATCCAGAATCTAAGCACTTGAACAAAAGTATCACAAGAAGAACAAGAATAAAAGTCTTCGGATGTTGAGCATTACCGTCAAACCTGGGTACCTATGTAATCGTAAGCTGGAATAAATGTAACCTGATCAACTACATTTATTCGAGATGCGATGAACGTGTGCTTGGGAGTGATAGTGGTGTTGCAACAGGTCTGAAACTTACCAACTAGGAATACTAGAGCCAAACATAAAGTTTAAAAATACTATAGGAGTATTTTGGAATACTAAAAGACTCACATTAATCCCAGAATCACATTCATAAGATAAGAATCAAACAATAATTAAAATACCATAGGGGTATTTTAGGATCCATAACTAACCTTGTGTGAAGAACTAAAAAGATCCTTATTGATATACCTACAATTTCAGAGAGTATACTCCCAAAGTTAAATATAATAAGGATCCCATAGGCTAAGAATGTGTGGTTTCGCCCTATTTCCTTTTCCTCGTTGGGATGTGGATCTAGAGTAGTATCACATATTCGAAGGCCTATCGGATCTAAGCTATATATGATTTGTATACCCTGTGTAATCGTAGCAGGACTCGATATGGATCACCCAGTGAAATGTTAATAATCTCTTAGGATTCTTTAGACATTTCCATTCTCGCACGAACCCTGTAGAAAACCCTATCCACTTCAGTGCTTGACAGAAGAGTTGATTTAGACCCAGAAGAGGTTCATTGAGAAGATTTCCGGTTCGGAAATAAATGAACTAGGTCGAGACTATTGAATTCACCAAGTGCCTATATCTTTTAGGGACATCGGTGAAGAAATTCGCCTAAGCTTCTGAGATCCCTAGTCATCTATCATGAAGTGGTGACACCCAGAGTTGAATTCGGAAGTAAGGCCGAGTAGAAATTCAATATGTCTATAAGACAAGAGAACCCTAGGTAACTACCCGAAGAAAGCCAACGCCGGTCCCGTTCAGGGATACGAGAAAGACAGAGGGAGCCAGTACATGGAACCCGAGAAGTGTGTTTTCCTCGTATTCGTCACGCTAATACACCCATAAAATATACAATTTAGTGAGTTAGTGGTTACACTACTCACGCTATGTGTTAGGTAAATCGCCTTTCCCCGTTGCCAGTAACACGTTTAGAGCGGATCCCTACACCTCTATTGAGGTTGTTTAGCCATAAGTCTTCATGAGCCTTTCTTCCCGCGGTCTTCTTTCCGAACAATTCTCAAATCTTTCCAGGCCGGAGAGTGAAACCTTTCTCAGTATAAAGGTGACTTAGTAGGAACGACTCCCATCTTATTGCTTTTTCCGATACTCACACTCCTACCTTGCATACCAGGACTACATCATAGGGATGTAGGTCGACACTCAGATAACCAATATCCGAGGCACGGGAAAATTTTAGGCCTAACATGAGACAGACCTCTTCCCCTACTTCCCTATGAAAAAAAAATCAAAATGACACACACACACACACACACATACACACACACACACACACACACACACATATATATATATATATATATATATATATATATATTCTAACATAAGAGATAGTTGGATTTCAGAAACAGAAAAACTTGTAATGATGGAAAAATTTACAGATTTGTCAAACAAAAAAGGATGAATGGGGTCAGTTGAATGAGGTGCAAGAAAGGAAAATCAATCAAGTAGTGAAAACCATACCTCGGCGAACACGACGAACCCCAAATGGAATCGAAAACAAAAATCTACCACCCACACTGTCGTCTTTGTCTCTACAAACCCTAGTTTGACGAACACAACAACACTCACTTCGTCTCTTCCTTCTCCGACGACATCATTGTTTTAAATCCTAACATTCTTCGAAATGGCGACAGTGGCTGATTGCTAGGGTTTTCAGCGATTGTGTGAAACCCATTAAAGTTCATTTAAACCCACATTCTGCCTGAAAAAATGATACTAGTTTCGTGAAGTACCTTAGGTGTACTTTGAGGATAATTTATCGAACCAAAGATGAGTATTCTTCTTTGACCATTGATGACGATGGTTTTATTATCATAAATCACACTACATTGAATTCCTTAAGCACCCATTTGGATTACAATGAAGAACATCAAAATCCATTTAGAAACCGAGTTGGTTTCCATGACTTTGGGTCTTGGATAATGCAGGATTGGTGAATTGGAATAGAGAGAAAAGTATTTAATTTTTTATTTATTTTTAATTATTGTAATAAAATAAAAATGGAAAATTAAATAATAAGGGGCAAAATCGTCTTTATAAAAAAGTTCAATCCAAATTAGACTAAACTCGCAAAAAAATGAAAACTTTGGACCTCTGATGCTGGTCCAAACCTATTTGGACCAAAGTGACAATTTTCACATAACCACATGGATCATTCTTGCAATTTTATCTATATTTTAATTGAAATTAAACTAATATTATATTAAAAAGTTTAGACTAAACTGCAAAAATTGTCTATCTGGTATATTGAAAATTTTCGCTTTGGTTCAAAAAGATTTAGACTAACACTACTAGTCCAAAACTTTCATTTTATTGTGTTTTTAGTCTAATTGTTTTCAAATATTCAAAAAAAAGATGGATCTACATCTCATTTTATATTTCTTTTTCATTTTATTTACTTTACCATTTATTTCATTAAAATAAAATAGTGAAGAGAATATAAACCTACCTACCCCACCCAAACCCCAAGACACTACATTTCTCTTTCTTTAGTTTGGTCGGAAACAACCACTTTCGCCGCCATTAACATTGGATTCCACTACAAGTGGATATAGTGTCACACTCTTCATCTTATCTAGCAAAATCCGACAACAAAAACCTAACCCTAAGGCAGTGAAAACCTGACCATAAAAGCTTCAGGCGGCGGCGATGACGACATCTGTCGAGCTTGTCGGACCACCACTATGGCCAGAGATCTAAAAATGAAAATTATCACTGCCGTAGACCTCTTCCTTCGAAGAACTGTTTATCTTCACTAGTTCGGTGTTTGGCGTGTCAAACCCAACAAATGATTGGGGTACAACAGACTCTAAATGCACTGCTTTAATGCACTAAAAAGTAGTACAAGGCAAGCAGGGTCGAACCACAGAGACACGGGATAAAAGTCTATACCTCTTTGTTCAAGGTACTTTGGTCACAAAGGGGGTTTTGTTTGCAAAATCAAAATAATAAAATAACAATCTACTTTAAAAGCATGTACGAAATGAAATAAACTTGTAAACAGTTGAGTGAATGGTTCTAGTTCTAATTCTCAATGTTGTTGTTCAACTTGATATGACTTGATGTAATTCATGATTGCTATTTTAAGTTGGTACTGAAAGATATTAACATGCTCTAATACCTTTCGCTTGTCAAATTATCTAACCAAAACACGCTCTTTGACTAGACCTAGCTTTACTAATTCAACCTAAACATGCTCTTAGATTGTATTGAAAAATTGCATTAAGTTTTGTACAAGCTTCCTAACAATGTTCATTTCTTCTCATACGCTCGAAAGTGTGGAAACATGTCATATATGTTTTACAATAAGAAAACTTATTGCTTGTAACCAATTATAAACTTAATAGAACGATTAGGTGCCCTAAAAGTTAATTAACTACACAAAAAATTCAATTCATGAAAGTGGTCAATCAAACACAAATCAAATTCAAGGATTCTAATTTAAACAAAAACTTAATCACTAGAATAAAATAACAAATCAAATATCAAATCATATGTTTCAAGTCAAGCAATCAACATATTTTTGAACAAGAACAAGAAATTAGGGTTTCTTAGCCACACATGACAAAGAACAAACAAAAAAAGAATAAAGATGGAATTAAAATGTTTAATGCTTACTAAAATGAAATCAAAAGTGTTTGCAATGATTTGGTCGTCTCAAAAGCTCCAAGAATTCTCCCAAAATCCCCCCTAGTTGTTCCAGAAACCGTCTCTGCCCCTCAAAATTATGTCTTCTCCTGTTTTAATTAATGTTCACGTGCATGCCATAAGGCCATGCATTTTAGCATAGTCATCCTTTTGCCCATGTGTTTTTGGCATTTCCATTTGTCTTGACCATGTGTTTTTGGCATGGCCCATGCTTTTTGCTAAAGATCCAATAAGTCTTCAGTGTTGGCTCCATCTTCAGCCTAGCTTCACCACGAGTCATGTTGCTCAAATATAAGATGAGAAAGGACAAACACGACCCGTGCCAGTGTGACATGAACCGTGTTTCGAACGTAGTCATTTTCTAAGATAATAATGCACAATGACTCAGGTTATGTCTTCATGTTTTCTTCCATGGCATGACCGATCCCACTTCTCTTCAAGATCCAAAGCTCCAAGCTCCAAGTTCCATGCTCCATGATCCATAATGCCTACAAAAATAAATCAAAAGTAGTGAAGAACCATGCATTCTTAATGAAATATGAAGTTGCCCAAATAATTAACTAAATGCAAGAACTATAAAGTAGAATGCTATGAAATGACAGAATTAAACATGCAAAATAGGTGCATAAAATGCACCTAACAGTCGGACTTACGCTGTCGTATAGCCACCCTCTAAATGTCGAAACCCTAGAAACACTAACATCGTTGTTTGTCTTGCGGATCCAGATCCTCACGACGAATAAAGGACCGAAGGACTAGCGTTGTCCTTCGTCTTGCAGCCAACTTTGTCTTTCGTCTCTTCGGAAAAAATGTCGTCGCCCTTCGTCTTCATCCCACCATGATTCAACAGATCGATCCGGAGAAGGAAGACTTCGGTAGTTGTTATTCATATCTGAAACTTCCCTCCCAAACGACCGCCGCTTTTTCATTTTTGTCTTTCCGGATCTGAGTTGGCGAGCTACGATGGAGATGAAGGACAACATAGATCTAAAGGTCGACATAGATGCTGCGACGGTAGGAAACCCCCTGAGAAACCTCTTGCCGCCGCCTGTCATAGCAAACCCTAACGGCACACGGATGGTTTGACACCTTCTCTCTCTCTCTCTCTCTCTCTCTCTCTCTTTCTCTCTTTGGTCCGAGGTGGTTTAGGGTTTACAAACCCCAGTTTCGTCTGTGTCACTCTTCGTCTCTCTTTCTCCGACAACGACAACGACGACAACTTTCGGTGGTGGTGGTTCTTCTGTAGACGGGTGATGGTGGTGTTAAGTGATGCACCTGGCAAATAAAGGGAGGCACTACAAGGAACGAGGCCTATACCGACGACTTTTTCAACACCTATGCCGACGACATGTCATCGGTCAAACCTATACGGACGACTTGTCGACCATACAAAGTCGTCGATATAGCCTCGTCGGTAAAAGTCGAAATTGTCGTCGGTATAGATGACGTTGGTACAGATCCACCTATGCTGACGACTTGTCGTCTGTAAAGAATAGTCGGGAAAGATGTTCGAGGTAAAAAAAAAAGTTTTACTATTAATCTATACCGACGACTTGTCATCGGGAAAAGTTTCCAACAGTTTTTACAGGTAAAACCCATACCGACGACATGTCGTCGGTATAAGACTTTTTTTTAACTAACAAAAAAAAACAAGTCTTCATCTTCAAAATAACAAAAAGATTAACAAAAAAACATAATAAACATCTACTATAAAAATTAGAAAACAAAAAACAAATCTTCATGTTCAAATCTACAATTATAAACATGAAATCAAACATATATCAAATTTCAACAAAAAAGAAAACACTAACCTATTTTGTTCTTTTTGATGTGATGGCCGGATTCCGGTGGTCGGATTTGATGGTGGTGGCTGGTGGGCAACGGAAAAGCACAAATTAAGAAAATAAAAGAAAAACCCCCAAATTTGGAGTTAAAATCTTGAGCAATCATAAACAATCAAGAAAACAAGGACCAAATATGTACCTATATCTCGTCGCTGGTGAAGATGGTGCAAAATCATATGTCGACGACATATGATTATATGCAACTCAACAATGAGCGATGCACTAATACCTTTTGTAATGGTAAAATCCTATGTCGAAGACATGTCGTCGGTATAGGGTTCAAATGCCGACGACATGTGAAGATGGTGCACTATCTTTTGTCTTTATTAAAAGAAATTAAAATTTTCACACGGATCGCCACGTTGGATTTTTACCCTATACCGACGACTTGTCGTCGGCATAGAGTTTCAGATGACCGCGAAATTTTTTGTCTTTCCCACCCACTCTGTCCCGACGACTTGTCGTCTGGATACCTTTTAAGGTCAAACAGATCTGGTCCAAATAGTCAAACGTTTTGGAGACTACTTGTCGTCGGCAGAGACCACCTTTTAGCGACGATTTTTGTCGTCGGGATACGTGTCGTCGTGATAGGCTGTTATTCTTGTAGTGAGGATGAGTGTTTACATTTTGTCTTTTTTTATTTATTTTAATAAAAAAAAATAATAATTTAAAAAAAATACTAACGGCAAATCCATCATTTTAAATATTTTTTTTAAGACCAATTTTCCAAAAAAAAAAAAATTGGACTAGTAGTGCTAGTCCAAACTTTTTTTTTGCAGGAAAGTAACAATTTTAAGTTATTCACATGTACCACTTTATTGTTTTTGTCAAAAAATTATCTAAAAATAAAAAATACATATAACTAAAATGAAACTATTTAATTAGGATTGGGTATCATTTAATATTGAAAGGTTTTACTCCTCTTCGCATGCACTCGTTTTCTCCTATATATTCTTCTCTGCACGACTGCACGCAATTTTTCTCAACTAATCATATTGAAAATTTTCAAATCGTTTTACTCCTCTTCTTTCTCCTACACATCGTGTGGTATGGTTGTGTTAGTAGGGGGATCTTGACTTTGGTGTGTGTGTTTTCTTCCTTCTGTATATGTTTGTTTTTGCATGTATCGTTTCAATATCTATGCGCCTTTAGTTTGGTTTTATCTGATAAAATCTTTGCATGTTTTCGTCATGGGTTTATCCTTATACTCCGTTGGCATGTTTATGCCCTTTATCGATCAGTAATTGGAACAGTTTTATTGGATGCTTATTGCCTTATTCAGAAAAAGGCTTTGTACTTGGTGGGAGTTTTTTGCTACACTTTGACCATTTTACCCCGGGATTGGTTTTTTTTTATGGGGCTGTTTTCGTTTTGGTTAATTGAAGATTTCAACCTCATTACATAATTTTAAATCCGTTTTTAGTTGTTCTGATGCTTTTTGCTCTCAAGTTTACTAGTGGGAGATTTTTTTTTTGTTTGTTTTGGACCATTTTACCCTCAAGAAAGAAGTTCATGATCGTACCCAAAGGATGAAAATTTTGTTACCGAAAATGCTCATAAGAAAACCGAGGGAAGAAAGCGACTTTCTTTTAGTGGATCAAAATATTAATCTATTCAAACTTGAAACACATATTCTGGACTGATTAAATTGCTTTCTAGAAATTAAAAAAAGAAAAATAAAGTATTATATAACAATTTTAAACAAACGGGGATGTAGCTCAGATGGTAGAGCGCTCGCTTAGCATGCGAGAGGTACGGGGATCGATACCCCGCATCTCCAATTTTTAATTTTTACAATAATGGTCCCTTGTCTTCCAAAATGTTAATCACTTTTTTACAATTACAAAAAGTATATGCAATTACCAGTTTTTAATTTCTAATTTTGTTCATCATCATTTAAGTTTGTTCTAGAAACTTTCTCAACGCAAATGGATTTTTTCCCCATAGTTTGTCATTAGAAACTAACCATACATTTCTTTAACTAATTTTGGGTTTAATGATGTAAAAGTTCAATTATAAATATATTTTTTTACAATTAAAATCCTTTAAGTCTACTCTTATTAATAGAAATTTTCTGTATTAAAATTTAATAATTTTATAGCAACTCATTTTAACTAATTGTTCATGTTAATATTTAGCATTAGTACTATTAGAATTAATATTTTTTATAGAATTGGGAGTGATTTTCCGAGACTTTGTAATTTGTAGCATGCATGTATGAATTGACCCAATTTTTCAACATTTTCATTTAAAACTAGTTTATGACAAAAAAGAAAGATTAAAACGACCAAAACCGATCTTCAAATTCAATATTCAATTGCAAGAATTTCAGATACACCTTATCATGCAAGAAGTTGATTTCGTTCGTTAATTCATCTTCATGCAGCCGGGCAGCCTCTCCTGCCCGTGACAGCCGGGCGGCCTCTTTTTCCAGTCAGCTTCCACGATGGTAAAAACTTCATCAAATCGACAATCTCCCCATCATCATTGAAACCCTTTTCGTCGTTAACCTTCAAATCATCATCTAATGGATCAGAGTTTCTTGATGTTATGATAGAAAGAAGTGTACGACAGACAATTACGGTGGACTTCAATGGCTCCGATGGTAAAATATCAAACCAATCGGAATCAGTGTGAAGGAGCATATGATGATACAGGAATTTCATCGATGGGAAATTGGCTCCACACATGTAACAATTTGGATTTCCATCGTCGTCTGCACACGGCAAATAGAATCTCTTTTTTTCTTCCATATTCAACAACTTCTGTTATCTGCGAAATCAAGAAAAAGGATAAACAAGAGTTTTCAATTAGATTCGCATTAACTTGATATTTATCCAAGTTCGATAAGATCGGATGTTGAGAAAGAGAACCTACACACCAAATCGGAAACACAGTCTCTCTATATCTCCGGCGATAAAATGGGCGTTCTCCGGCAACGTTTTGTTTGTGGATGGTTGTGAAAAATCTAGCGGAAGAAGTGGGTGTTTATATAACACATGCAGTGGGGAGGTTTAGGGTTTCGTTGGTTTCTTGATTTTCTGTTTATATGTTTAATTTGGAAGGAAATCTTAACAACGGATCTTTACGTATTAATGGTAATTGATATTTGCCAAAATTGAACTCTCAAGTAATATTAATCAGGGAAACTAACTAACGATAACCCCTTACAATTAATGCAACCGAGATTAAAATTGATTTTGTTTAAATAAAATAGGCTTTTATGAAGTTTTGAAATACATTTGAATGTATTTTGGATAACTTTTAATCGGTTAATTTCCTTCACTTTTAATTAAGTTATTATATATGTTATTTATAACATGTTTGGGATAATCATAAATCACAAGAAAATTGATCCATTTTAAATAACAAAAAGGCAACTCTGCAACCTTTGTTAATTAAAACATTCAAGAAATTCGGTCATTAAAAGAAAAAAAAATTGTTGAAAATAGGTTACTAAAATTACATTGGTCTAATGTTAAACAGGACGAGCGTAATAAATAATAAATAATACGTAGTGTCTAGCAATAGTGATGTCTTGTTGTATCATATTGCTTTGTTTTTTTTTCTAAATATAGGCTATAATAGTTGGCTAGTTGCACAAGGTAGTTGCACCCTAATACAAAAAAGTTGATTTTTTTTCCCCTTTTAAGATCAAATTGAGTAGTTGTCTAAGCCACCCTAGGAGTATTTGGGTCACTCAAAAAAATTATATGCATATACATTTACATCCGGGTATGCATCTCTCTCTCTCTCTCAAATCTTATACAAAGAATACAATATAAGTCGGAATATAGTAAAATAAACGCTCTACAATACAAGTTAAAATGTAATTATTTGATTTCAATCTAAAAATAAAAGTTTTGCATAGACATAGTAGGTAAGAGATCACCACATTGTGCCCCTAACCTTTTTTGGATGTCAATTTTGTTTTCAAAAAACCACATCTATAGATCTTGTGTCATAACATTACTATATATGACTCGTTGAGCTCTATTGAGAAGCTCCACAACATATGGCGTAGGGAAACCGAAAATATGAAATGCGAAAGATATAAATGTGATTTGATTTTCCATGCATGCTTTTCATGTTTTAACACTTTGCATAAGGTAGCTTTTAAAGTGAAGTGGCAGCTCAGGCAGAATAATGAGTGGGCTTGGAGAAACCGTAGAGGAATGTGTTAGAAGTAATCAGAGTGATTAATTTGTGAGGGATCTCGAGCACTAAATCCAGATAATTGGGGGAGAGTTGTAACACATGTTTTTTAAGAAGATTTTATTGTCAGGGTAATTAAATAAAGGATTAAAGAGATTTGGTTTTAGGTTGAATCGCAGCGCGTGTCTGAAATGTCATGTCGTGTCGCCGTATTTTATGTAACCCAAATTTTTGGGACTTGAGCCCTAGTTAAAGGCACTAACTCCAAAGTGTAACACCTGTATTCCATGATGGATCGATTTAGAGTTTTAAGGAGTCAAAAACTTGGTTTTTGTATAAAATTGGGTGTCACGACAAGATCAAAGATTGGTCATTACGTGACAAGCTAAAGTGTAACATCTCAAAAATCATAGCAAATTTTAAACTTTTCAAAACAACCCACTACTTAAAAAGTGTTTACAAAATCAATGTTTTCAAAATATTATTCAATTCAGAGTCTCCCAAGATCTATCAACATAAAAACCAAGGATATGTACGACCACGTCGTCGCCATGCCACGGTCCTCAGAAGTACCTGAAACAAAACTAAAAATATAAGTTAACGCTTAGTGAGATGCCCCAAAGTGCCACCATATAAAAATAAAAAACAACAGCATGCATAACTTAGTCTTCAGCCTGACTGGACCTCCTCGCAAGGCCTACAACCCATCTGGATCACTCCCGAGCCTTCGACATGACTGGATTGCCTCGCAGGGTCTACACCCTATCTAGTCCGCTCGTCGGGCTTTCGGCCTGACTGGACCGCCTCGCAGGGCCTATAGTCTATCCAAACCTCCCCGAAGAAAGAGAAGGAGGTGCTTTAGTTGTAGCTTGAGGAAGGAAAAGAAGATATAGAAGGAGGTGCTCTAGTTGTAGATCTAACAAGGAAACATCATCATCTTGTGCTTATTAGGGACATTTATAAGTGTCCAAGATCCAAACTTTATCGCTTAGTGTTGCTAAATCTAGGTTTTTGTCCCATTTTCTTTATGTTTGAGCAAGCTTGAATGGAAGGGATTCATAAAGTTGGCAACTTTATGGATTCTAAGGGTCCCTTGAGTATCATAAGGTTCAAATCTAGGAGTTGGTTGAGTATTGGATCTAAGCACTGTGAGTTTGGGTGTTATTTCTTAACTTTTCACGTAGAATGGATTGAGGACATGCATGAAGCATGCATTTCCATAAAGTAATCATTTTTATGGACCTTTGGAGTCCCCTTAAGCTTCTGGAAAGGTTTGAGTAAGAGACTTATTATATTAAGGACTCAAATCACTAAAGGGAGGTTTCAGACTGAAGTCACCACATGACATTGAGGGTGTCATAATGTGACCAAGATGATTCTCACGATTGGGTTACCCTGTTGTGCTCACGAAGTGACCAAAGAGGGTTCACGAGTTGGAACGATTAGGTTGTCGTGATGAGTGAGTTATCCGTGACCGAGTTGACTAAATGGAACGAAGTGAGTTGGGATCGGATTGGGTGAGTTCTCACGACATTTTCCACCCTAAAACTAGATTTAAGCATACAATGATCAAGGTTTAAGCTTTATACCTTCAATAGGTCAGAAATGGTGCCAAAATTCTCGATCTTCAAGCCCTTTTTGATGGGTTTGTGAATAACAAACAAAAAAAAAACCTATGTGTACATGCAACCCTAATTTCTCGATCTATGTTTTCTCTAATTGAACATACAACATTCGAACATCAATTGGGAAACCCTAAAAGGCAGATACTATTTTCGAAATATATAACAAAAGATAGTAAACATACATTTGATTGTTATGTCGTAATAACAATGTGAATCCAAGAGTTCTTGAAGCTTGAGAGCAAGTGTCACAACTCACAATCAAGTGTAACACCTCTAATAACACACACCCAAATTAAGCAAGAGGATAAGAGAGGAGAGAGGAGGAGGAGGCTTGAGAATTCCGACTATTCTTCTAGGGTTTAGAGTGTCTGAAATTATGAAGGGGTACAACCATTTATATAGCTGATGTAGCTTAGAGCCAAAGCTAGAGTTTTAAGAAGAAAAGCCTAATTCCTTAGCTTAAGGAGTAAGCAGCCCATTAACTTCTCATTCAAGGCCTTTAGACGGTAATTCTAGGGCCTTCCTATGGATAGTCGTCTTTGATTATATATGAAATGGTTGTTTTATTCTTTATTCTTAATTTTGTTTTTGAATGAAAATGATAAAATTCGGGTAAATTTCATGATATAATTTTCATGCAGGAATATTACAAAGTCTCACCAAATCACTCTCAATATTTATCACATATTAATTTTAATAGTATGCTAAATATTAACATGAATAATTAATTAGTATAACAAAATGAATTGGTAAAAGAAAATCTATATAAAAGTTTAATACAAGCAAATTTCTATTAAGGAATTGTGTTATAATTTCTTAACTTCTTTAGTTTGATATATAGCAATTGTTATTTTCAGATATAAACAATAACTTATTTACAATAATAAAACTGGAAAGTTAGCTAATTGATCTTTTATAACATCAAGCCCAAAATTAAAGAAATGGATTAACAGTTTTGAATTAATAAATATATAATCCGACATAATGTATGATTGTCAGCTTGTAATGATGACGAGCAAAAATAGAAAAGATGGATTATACTATTATTTATTAAACTCGGACATAATGTCGGAGTTTTAAAAAAAAAATGGTAAACTTTTGGAAGGTGAAGGACCATTATGGTAAAATACAAAAAAATGGAGATGCGGGGTATCGATCCCCGTACCTCTCGCATGCTAAGCGAGCGCTCTACCATCTGAGCTACATCCCCAATGTTGTTTTTCTTAGTAAGCTATAAAATGTAAAAACAGATAAAAAAAAACCATTAAGTTGATCAGTTACATTTATATGCTTCAGTTTGAAAAGATTAATATTCTAAACCACTCAAATTTTCTTACGTACATTTTCGGAACAAATTTAAAAACATAAAATTTGTATTTGGAAATTGGATTATTATGCGTTATGTGAACAGTTAATGGCCATTAATTAATCCCTTATTCCCTTTATAACTTCACTCAATACACCACCAAAATTGTCTCCCTCGTCTAATTCGATCAAGAAGGAATTACAGGATGCCAAAACACACAACCTTCGATTAGAACTCAGTGTAACATATTACAAATGTTTACACTATGATTTAAAAAAAAATCATATTTTTAATATTATCTATTTAGTTGTGTTTTCTTATAATTAGATTTTTTTGAATTTAATGGTTTATATTTTTATACTTTTCTTATTTATTTTAATTAATTAATCAAAAATAGATATGAGAAGTGTGTTTGATTATAACTTCATGAATTTAATGGAATAAAGAATTAGTACGCACAACTAAACAACTATGTATGATTATTTATTTTTTTACTTAATCTATTCAAAATTACTCAATACCATGACGTAATGTATTTAGATGCTAACACATTCCCTGTTTTTTTTTCTTTCAACATCTCTCACATTTGTGATATTATTAAAATAGATGAATATTATGAAAATTGTTTTTTTTTTTTTCAAATACAAAGATAAAAAGTAAATTATAGGGATGGTTCTTATGGTTTGGGGTAATCTGTTCGTTAAGTCCCTATTCTTTTTTTTTTGTTCTTTTAAATTTGGACGGTCCCTAAAATGCATTTTTGTTATAGGTTTGGTTCTTATCCGACCTTAAATGACTATATTACCCTTCATTGTTTATTTTTTTGTTTATTGTTTATATCTTATTTTCTAATAAGATTAATTATTGTTTATCTTTTATTTTTTTTAATAAATAAGATCTCGCTAAAAGAAATTAAAAATCACCATCACATTCATCCGCTCAACCCAACCCTCCCCCCGTTGTCTTCTTCCATTCATGTTCAACTTCTCTCACAAACAACTCTTTCAACTTTTCCAGTAAAGAAATACAATCGAATAAAAAACTCAGAATTTTTGCTTAAGTTGCCGGAAACCTAACTCCTATAAACCTTTCAAATTCAAAACTCACGTTTCTTTCTTCAATGCCCAGACGTTTGAAAATCCAAACTAAAGCAACTCTCTATCAAGAAATCAATTCCTTGCTTCAAAACCAAATAAAAAACGAATCCATGGCAAACCCAAATGTTTGTCGATATCGACAGCTTGCTGCTAGAGAAGAGAGACGAACTCACTACTAATTCGATTCAACTAGAGAAGACGAAGTAACAGATTTTGTCTGCAAGTGCTAGGGAAGGTATGAGAGTGTTGGGGGATGCCGTCTGTAACCCTTTTCGACAATGTATCGGGTGTCGACGATTTTCCAACAATCTGATGTGGATGATAAGGATACGAGATATGCACTTGAAAGCCGCCGATATACACCATCAAGAGTCTGCTCTGTCGATCTTCACCATTAACGATAGATCGTGTGGAGATCTGAAGAGGGAGAGAGACGACAACTTATCTTCACCAGAAGAGTTGTCAGCTGTAGAGTTTCTTGATTTAGAGCTCGATGAGAATTTGAACACTGACAACCATTGACTGATGAGAGAGAGAGAGAGAGAGAGAGAGAGATGTAAAGGAGACAACGGTTTTATCAACGACGTTGGTGGTGCTTCAACAGACGAGTTGTCGATGGTGTTCTTTGTAGAACGGTGACGAGATCAAGGTGAGAGATGGAGATCGAGAGAAAGGATAGTGATGGATAAAGTAGTTTTATATGACTTTATTTTATTTTCTTTTATATTATAATTATAATAATGGATTATATATATATATATATATATATATATATATATATATATATATATATATATATATATATATAACAATTATAATAAAAGTAATATGATAATTTTATGTCTGATAGGGACCCAATACGCAACATCTAATTGACCGTCCGAATTAAGAAAAAAAATTAGGACAGGTTGTGTAATTTAACTCAAGGATAAAATTGTCATTTATTATTTTATTCATTTAAGTGAAATGACATACAAAACGAAAATAAAACATATAATCATCATTACTCATCTAGCCAATTTATTCTTAAACTTAATACAACTTAATAATATGTTTGGGATGACCTAAAACCAAAACTTGATATAATATGACAAGATTGTGTTTTTTTTTTCTAAAAAAATCATTTGCCAAAACAAAATAAAAAGAACATAGAACATGCTATTTTCAAAACAAAATAACTCCAACAAAATTCCAAAACCACAAAAAAAGATATATTATAAACTTGTCTAGTTAACAACTCATATTTTTCTCGATCTTTTTTCCTACTTGATATACTGAGACACCCACTTAAACCCATCTCCATACCCCATCTTCCTCACAATGCTACACATAAACACCTCCAATGGCCTAACACCCGAATTTTCAAGATTCACCTTACCTTTCCCGGTGGTCAACCCGGTCAAACCCAAATGGAAACGCAATTCTTCTTCAGATGCAGCATAATTCAGGTCAATCTTGTTGCCCAAAATCAAGAAAGGTACATTTGCCAATGATTCGTCTGATAAAAGTGCATCCAGTTCTTTCTTTGATTCCGCAAATCGTTCTCTATCATATGCATCCACCAAGTAAACAACCGCATCAACCTTCATTAAAAAAACAAGAACACAATTAACTACAATTCATCATCATTCAATCCTTGTTGTATAGAAGAACACGATGTATATTCAACTACAGCATCAAACACAGATTCAATCGAATCATACCTTCGCATAATAATCCTTCCAAACTCTTCGAGCGATATGATGCCCTCCCAAATCAAAGGCTTTGAACTTAATATTACCAATACTCAGCTCTTCAGATGTCGGATATTGTGTTGGTTGATGCTGAACAAGTCTCTGAAAAGATTAACGCCACACAAATCGGTTTTTAGATTGAAGGAAGTGATGTTTTCAGACATTATCGCAGAAAATGTGATGCAAAGTATCAATCATATATCGAAATTTTCTATAACAACACGATGATCAAATGAACTAACCTCATCTTTCAACATATGAAGCAAAGTGGTTTTGCCGGCATTATCGAGCCCTAGAAACAAGATCTTAGCCTCCTTCTGCCATAGACCTAGCGACGCCAGAACTCCATAGAACCAATCCACCAAAAACATGATTACTAGTCTCTACAAAATCTATGAGCTTCGATTTTTCAAAAATTGCGAACAACAACCAAGTTCTCTAATCAATTACACCCAATTGAATTCGATTCAACAACTAAAGCTTCCTAGAAGAACAAGAAAAGCAGAAACGAAATCAAATGTGGCACAATTTTGAATTTAGGTCTTTTTTGGTATAGTTATATACCACCTGTGTGTGTGTGTGCCAGTGGAATGTGAGCCGTTGGATCTATCAAACCGGTTGATCATAGAAAGTGAGTGTATCGAACCAATAGGATTTGAGAGAAAAGGAAGTATTGTGTCATCAAGTGAATCTGAGCCGTTAGATTGATTTGCTAGGCTGTAGTGTAGCTGATCAGATCTTCTTATTTGCATGTTGCCCCTTCAAGAATACCTTATTTCTTTCAATTTGGCCTATATATTCAAATATTTGTCATTATCTTTTCTATACTTTTAAGTACAATAAATTTAAGTAACATGTTATTCGGTCCGGAAATAGATCGAACTGGACCGGATTCGAATAAAACAAAAAGCGAATAAGATTAATTTGATGAACCGAAAACCAGACCGATTAAACCAATATCAGGTTTGGTTCATCATTCATGTATTAATCGGTTAGGTTCGTTTATTACCTGAATAAACAGAATAATATTTACAATATTTATAAGTATCGAATGGAATCGAAAAGAATCAAATAAACCATATTATTTTGTACTTTTTTTAAACTTACGAGGTTGCTTTTGTAATTATTTAAGGTATAATAAATATAATAAGATATATTTTCGAATCGTATTAAACTATTTCTCTCGTTGTGTTTCACAAGTTTTAAAATAATATATTTTTTTTTTATATTTTTAACATGATATGATGCTTCTGTTAAATGCTAACTCATATCAATTCATTTAAAAAAAATCATGATTGATTATAAGAACTATAAATTATATGAATCCAAATCTTAAGAAATAGTTATGAAAGCAATATATTAAACACTAAATATTAAGCATCTAAAAATTCATATAAAAGTATATAAGTTAAATATCAAACATTAAGCACCCAAACCAAAATAGTTGAGAACCAAATCGGATAGATTGTTCAGTCCTAATGTAGTCTGGTTCCTTTAGAACCGATTAAGCAAATATTCAGGTAACCCGAACAAAAATAATCGAGAACTAAATAAGCATAAAATACATACCCGAGAACCAAACAAAATAACTTATTCGGTCCTATTCGGTTTGCTACAGTTCGGTTCCGGTTCAAGTTTAGGTATTTGGTCCAAACGATCATCCATTCATTTATGTAACATTGGTTTTATTATTGTAAGTACATGTAAAGTAGTTAACCTTAATTTCTTGTCCATCATTGAAAATTTTATATAAAAATAAGTTATAAAAAAAGTTAATTTGTTTATAAATAATTGTAACAAAATATAAATAATACATTTTACAAAAAGAAAAAAAGACTAATGAATACAATTTCTTCTTTCGAAATCTTTTATTAGTAAAAAATATAATATAATATAATATGGTATGCATTAGGTCAGATTGACATATAATGATAGTTGTCAGTAGATTTATGTTTAATCCAAACAATGAACATTGAAAAGGAGTAAATGGCTATTACGCTATTAGAAGGAAACCTCATAGGTTGTCTTATTCTTCAGACGAAAAAAGATAGTCTTGCAAGGTTTTATTGATGTTGATATGGAGGGATGTATGGATTTGGAAAAAGCACAACATGTTATGTGTTCACTATCGGGGGGTACGATAATCAGTTGGATGTCCTGGTTACAGAAAATGTGATCTTTCAACCACACAAATAGAGTACATGACTATTACATAAGCGAGCAAGAAGCTTATATGGTTGAAGAACTTCCTATTAGAACTAGCGATACAGTAGGAAGATTATGTATTGTATTGTGATAACCAGAGTGCAATCCACTTGTCAAATAATCTAGTGTTTCACATTAGGATGAAACACATTCATATAAAGGTGTCACTTTATCTATGAACTTATAATGATAAGACTCTAAATTTGAAAACCCTTAGTACAAAGAATCTATCAAACATGTTTACCAAAGTAGTGATGATAGAAAGTTGAAGTTGTATATGGCTTCGAATGGCCTTTTCAAATACTTAAAGAGAATGCCTCAACTAGAGACAAAGATGGGGGTTACAAAATTTTAGATTGGATAGCAACGGATTAGTTGATTAGCCTCTAAGTGAGAGATTATTGAGTTGTGAAGTATGATTCTCCTATCGGCCTCATACCTGCTAGCCAGACCAAATAGATTAGTTCACATATCATATTCAACATTAAAATGCATCATTGACCAGATTTATCAGAGTTAGAATTTGGATCAATTTGCCCGTATAAATAAATGTCTTATGAATTCTTATAACCCTAAGTTAGCAAAAATTGTAATGGTTCATTCATTAATAAAATCTCTTTGTTGTTTGTCCAAGGACGTAACTCAATTTTTCATATCCACTGAACCACGTTAAATATCGTTTTCTTGTTTTTTGTTTTTATTATTACTATGTGTGTGTGAAATCGTTAATCGTTCGTTGAAATGCTTAAAGCCTAACATGTGTATGCTACTGTAACAAATATGAAAGAAAGTTATATTTTTGGGGAAAATGCACTCAAATTATTATCATATAAACCAAAGAAATTCTTGGTACCATCTCAAATATTTTTTAGGTTATGTTACTAACAAGGATCATTGAAATAACGGGTGATATTGTTTGACTACCATATATCTATATTTACAACCAACGAGTTGAAATTATTAGCGTTTTATGCTGTTGTTGATTGATAAAAGTAGATATATGATTTGATACGTGTTAATAAAAGATGATGATTATGTCACTAATTAAAAATTATAAGTTGCTTAAATCTTAAGAAAGTTGTATCTTTATTCTTTGACGCCTTTAGATTATAATGGATTGATAATAATTTGTATGTGTTAGACTGTTGTAGGTAGACTTATGCTCCTGTGTGTAAGAGGTCAAATTATGGATAAATCCTAGTTTGATTAAAATTTGAAGTTGTGTCGTTATCCATTTAGGGATTCGGATTTTTGAAAGAGTTTCATTTTTGGTAAATAAAGGATAAATGATAACATCATAAACGCATAATGTTATCTTTTCTTTATTTAAATTAAAAAGAAAAAAAAAACATAAAGTACCACTTAATTATGCACTAAATTGGTTAACATTTTTCCATTTGATCGTATACCTATTTTCTCTATTGAACAACTTGAGATTGGCCAAGTTGTTGATTTAGTAACTACATCATCATGTTCATATAGATATTTTAGGATGGACCTTGAAGAATTAAATATAATCAAAAATTCAAGACGAACAAAAAAAATTCACTTATTGTTATTATAAATTTTATTTTTAAATAAAAATATTTAACAAAAAAAAATTAGACACTATACAACTATCCACTTTATCCCTCGAAACCCCCTTGCAAAATATGCATACTATTATCACACTAAAACTTAAAAGATTAAACATCTATAAAGATAGCCAACCAAAAGAAGCAATATAAACCGGATAGATGTTTAATTATTGGAAAAAGAATTGTCTACGTCATTCCATGATGATCTTTATTTTTCCACTATAGAAGCATTTTCCCAAGTGTTGAGAAATGATTCCCTTAATATAATAGGCCTATTAAGGGAGGTAGTTTCACATTTTGCAACACCATCTTTCTTTTCTCTTTATCTTAAACACTTGCACACATAGAAATTTTTGCAAGTGATTTCTTTTCATTCATTTTTATCTTCTTAATTGAGCATCAAAAACCTTGCACAATCTCAAAGAATACGCACGATAAAGAAAGTGATGAACCATATAAATTAATAAGCATATATTTTTGATGATCTTTCAACTTAGAGATTTCAAGAGAATAAGGTGGTGTTTGTTTTTTATTAAAAACATCTTCAAACCTCTTTGTGTTGCGCGGCGCAGCACACACACAACACTTTCTATTCCGCAGTTGTTTGTTTTTTCGCAGACTTCGAAGTTAAAAACGTCTTCCCGTCCTCTTCTTGGGACAACACTTGAAAATTACTTCTGAACTCTTCAAACCAACCTAAACCTAAAAAAAAAAAAAAAAAACGGCCAACACATTATTCCCACAGCTTCTCGTTCCAAGAAGTTGATCGCAGCACCTCTCGTCGACCACACTCCTCCTCTCAGCACGGCCATCATCGGCGCAACCCCCCACCGACGTAGCCCCCTTCCGGCAATCCCTCATCGCAGGTATGGTTTTTTTTTTCGTTTTTTGTTGCTGAAGGCAACGCATCTGCTTGGGGTCCTGGAATATACATTGATTATCGACTAATTTCAATTTTTTTTAAATGTTGGAATAGTGTCTAAGGCTGTAACTATATTCGGTTGTGCATGGTCCTTTTGGGTTGTCTTCACCATAGCAACTTGATAGGATGATTTAATAAGAGAGAGTAAATATTATTGATATATTATTTGAATAATATAATGAATAATATATTGTTATTTGATTAATATAAGTCATAGAATTAATTAGAATTAATTTGGTGACTTAAAGAGATTAATTAAATAAAGGGGTATAAACTGTCAATTGTTTGATAGTTAAGCTTTAAACTGTAAATCCATTTGGATATACTATGGACGAATTCTAAGAGGATTAGGAAGCTTAAAATCGTCCATTAGAGTTATCTAGGAATGGATTTGGATAGCCTTAAGAGAAGATTATCTGATAGGGACTTATCTGTAATCATTAAGGAATCTACAAGTATAAATAGACCCCATGGCTGATGGAATTCGACACTTGACCTAAAGCAAGGAACCTCTGGTCGAATTCCTCCCCTCTCCTCTCTCCTAAATCATTCTTATTGCTATTGGTGTTTGTAAGCCATTAGAGGAGTGACACTTGTGACTCTAGAAGCTCCAAGACCTCAAGATCAACAAGGAACTCAAAGGTATGATTCTAGATCTGTTATAATGTTCTTGTTTAACCTAATTAGTCATTAGAAGACTTGGATTCAATGCATGTTTATTAGAAAGCCTAGATCCGAGCATTAGGGTTTTGCATGCGCACATAGGAAAGTTCTTATGGCTAAAACCCAACAGTGGTATCAGAGCATAGCTTGGTTTTCTGTAAATTGTTGCTTGATTAACTGAAACAAACCTGCAAAATTCGATTTTTTGGTTTCTGTGTCACTGACTCGGCGAGTCCCAAGGTGGACTCGGCGAGTAGGCCTGACTCGGCGAGTCCCCTTGTGCACTCGGCGAGTCCAGGCGTCAGGAATGGCCAGATTCGGGATTTCTTTGTGTTTATCTTATCTTAACTTACCATAAACTAATTAGATCAACTTTAATTCGTTTTTCTGATAAATATAACTATTATCTTGATCTAATTAAAGGTAATTATCAACTAATTAAATATTTAATTTCCTTATATGATAATTAATTAATTATTTTAATTATTTTGGTAATTATCTTAAAAAGAAATCTTGAATAAATCAAATATAGATAATTATGATATTAATTGTTAATTGGAATTATTTGTTATTTGATCCTCCATGTTTTAAATGTTTAAAACCTACCCTCATGTTTTGAAATTTACTTTTGTGATTAAAAGCTTTAATTTAGATAACTTAAATTTCAAACCCTAGATTTTAAAAGTTTTAAAATACAACCCTATACTAATATGATATTACTAGAATAATATATATATGTATAACTAAATGCTAGTCTTACCGTTAGTAGGCCTCATTCACGAAGCCGATCTATAAGGTGGGTATAAGGTTGCGGCCTATAAAATGGCGCTTAATGGGTGTACACTCACACCCACCGCTTGCTTGATTGGTGGAGGGTCGTTAGCCGAACGGGTAGGATAGGGCAACCTCATCCTCTCATTAAAAGTATAATAAGAAATATAAAGTAACTACATATATTTTTAAAAATTTCCCAATCCTAGTTACTTTAGGAAAAGTGAATTGATGCAATCCCATGAAATTACACTTTGCACCTTGCTGAGATGTTAGTGGAGCGTGTGTGGTTTACCGGCACACTAATTGGTTCTAAGCGAAGGTGGCAAAGGGTGATTCATTGTTTATCATAGTTCGATGGAGCGTGTGTGGTTTACCGGCACATCGAATAGGTGATCGTTACAATGAAGGCACCATGTGAATTTGCATGGTAATTCACACCCGCTTTGTGATCCTCGGCATCCCAGTCACAAACAAGAGGGGCATATCGAGATTTAAACATGCCATTGAATAGATTCAATGAATCTCATCCGAACCTAGGAATTCTCAAAAACACTTAGGACTAATAGTGTAAGCTTTTGATGGAGAATTAGTGAATCGTCATTCACTTACCTTCAATTTATTTGCATATTAGATTACGGCATCCCTTTTCTAGTATGTAAATGTTATTGTTGGATCCTAGCCCTAATTTTCTTATTGGGTGATAATTGGGGATTCTTATTCTAATCTATCTTTGTCCTTTTCTAATTGTAGATGTCAAACGCAAACAACGCTGCTGCTAGTTCTTTCACGTTGATGAGCCTTTGCCAAAAGGTCACCTTCGATGGAACGAACTTTAGCGAATGGATAAGATACATTCGCACCATTGCTCGCTATGAGGATAAGGAGTATGTCCTCGATGAGAAGCTCGAGAAAATCAACCCCGAAATTGCTACTCCCGCCGAAATCACCGCCTTTGAAACTCATGAGCGAGATGCAACGAAGGTACATTGCATCATGATCGCCACCATGAACTCCGAATTCCAAAAGTCCTACGAGGACATGTACCCTTACGAGATGCACCAAGACTTATTGGAGAGGTACCACCAAAACGCGAGACAAGAGAGGTATGAGATTTTCACTAACATGATTTCCGCGAAGATGGGTCATGGAGAATCTCTTACCGTGCACTTGCAAAAGATGCAAAGGTATGTTGACCGCCTCCGCAAGTTAAATGTTGACTTCGGTGAGGACTTGGCGATCGACATGGTGCTTCACTCTTTGCCTCCGATGTACAACCAATTTAGGATGACCTACCACATGAACAAAGAAGAGGTCACCCTAAGCAAGCTCCAAGGTCTCTTGAGGGTTGCTGAGAGCAACTTCAAGGACAAGTCTGTTGCACCCACTCCCAATCCACCCGCTGCTCCTGTCTTGGCTATTGGACAAGGGAAGGGAAAGAAGAGGAAAGCTTCATCGAAGAACTATCGCAAGGTGAAAGCCCGAGATGGTGCCTCTTCTAGTGGGACCAAAGTTGATCCCGCCAAGCCCTGCTCTAACCCGAAGGAGGCAGAGTGCCACCACTGCCACAAGATAGGACATTGGAAGAGAAGCTGCCCGGATTACCTGCAAGCGATCAAAGAAGGAAAGATCAAGCCATCTTTCGCAGGTATATATACAATCAAATCTAACGATTCTAATCATGCTATTTCTTGGGTTCTTGATACCGGTTGCGGTTATCACATTTGTTCTAATGTGCAGGGACTAAGAAGAAGTAGGGATGTGGAGCAAGGAAGGATCAATCTAATCATGGGGAACAGAAGATCGTCGCCTGTGACCAAGATTGGAGTGTACTCCTTAGTGCTTAGGAATAGTTTAGTTTTAGATTTGAACAATTGTTGCTATTCGCCAGAAATGGCAAGAAACATCATTTCATTTCATGGTTTATATAGACAAGGATTTAGATTTTCTTTTAATAATGAGAATGGTTCTATTTTGGCTTATCTAAATGGTGTCTTTTACTTTGAAGCTATACCATGTAATGGAATATATGAAACCGTTATGATTGTTGATAACTTAGGAAATGATGTTTTGAATATTGATTCTTCCACTAGTATGGATAAAGCATCCTTGTGGCATTGTCGTCTTGGACATGTCAACAAGAAACGCATAGCCCAACTCCAAAAGGATGGAGTGTTGGAGTCATTCGACCTTAGGGAAGATGACACATGCGAGTCTTGTTTGCTTGGAAAGATGACTAAGTCGCCTTTCACGAGTACATGTGAAAGGGGCGAGGGTCTATTGGACCTAATACATACCGATGTGTGTGGACCGTTTAGATCAACCACGAAGGATGGGAACCGCTTCTATGTGACTTTTACCGATGACTATAGTAGATATGGGTATATCTACTTAATCAAGCAAAAGTCCGACACCTTTGAAAAGTTCAAAGAATTCAAGAATGAAGTGGAGAATCAATTGGGCAGGAAAATCAAGATGCTTCGATCCGATCGAGGAGGAGAGTACCTAAGTCTTGAATTCCACGATTATCTCAAGGAGTGTGGAATAGTTTCGCAATTGACGCCTCCTAGGACACCGCAGTTGAATGGTGTGGCAGAAAGGCGTAATCGAACCTTATTGGATATGGTTCGCTCTATGATGAGTCGTGCTTCGCTACCGATCTCTTTTTGGGGGTATGCCTTAGAGACTGCCGCCCATATCCTTAACCGAGTCCCTACTAAGAAGGTTGCCAAAACACCTCACGAGATGTGGACAGGGAAGGCTCCCTCGTTGGCACATATCAAGGTTTGGGGTTGCGAGGCTTTCGTAAGACGAGATGCCCTCGACAAGCTTGAACCTCGAAGTGAGCGATGTATTTTCATCGGCTACCCGCAGACATCCTTTGGATATCTTTTCTATAGACCGAAGGACAATGTTGTCTTCGTTGCAAGGAGAGGAGTTTTCCGAGAGCGAGAACTCATAAGCCAAGGAGACAGTGGGAGGCAAATCGAGCTTGAAGAGATTCAAGAGTCGATAGATGAAGGAACCTCTACCGCTGGCACTCAACCCGAGGAGGAAACTCCGGTTGAACCGATTGACGAATCCTTACCTCTTAGACGTTCCGATAGAGTTAGAGTTCTACCCCAGTTTTATGGTTTTCATATTACTACCGAAGGGGACACGTATATTAGTGATGGTACACTAGTAAACCTCGATGAACCTAATAGCTATAAGGAAGCCATGGCAGGCCCGGAGTCTGCAAAATGGAAAGAGGCAATGGATAGCGAGATCCAATCCATGCATGATAACCAAGTTTGGAATTTGGTTGATTATGTGCCCAGACGTAAGACCGTTGGGTGCAAATGGATCTTCAAGAAGAAGACCGACGTGGATGGAAACGTACACACATATAAAGCACGATTGGTTGCGAAGGGCTTTACTCAAACTCCTGGAGTTGACTATGATGAGACCTTCTCACCAGTTGCGAAGATTAAATCTATTAGAGTGATGCTAGCTATTGCCGCATTTCATGGTTATGAGATTTGGCAAATGGATGTCAAGACCGCTTTCCTTAATGGGAAGCTGGCTGAGGATGTGTACATGGCTCAGCCCGAGGGGTTTGTGGATCCGAAGCATCCGAATAGAGTGTGTAAGCTTGAGAAGTCCATTTATGGACTTAAGCAAGCGTCTCGCAGATGGAATCTTTGCTTCGATGAGAAAGTCAAAGAGTTTGGATTTGTACGAAGCGAAGACGAGTCTTGTGTATATGTCAAAGCCAGTGGGAGTATAGTAAGCTTTCTCGTCTTATATGTTGATGACATATTGCTCATAGGAAACGACATCCCGACTCTGCAGGAAGTTAAGTCCTGGCTCGGGAAGTGCTTCGCTATGAAGGACCTCGGAGAAGCTTCTTACATCTTGGGAATAAGGATAGTGAGAGAAAGAAGTAAGAGACTAATTGGACTTAGTCAGAACACTTACTTGGAGAAGGTACTGAAACGTTTTAGTATGGAAAACTCAAAGAAGGAAGAATTACCGATACAAAGTAATGCCAAATTGAGTAAGACTCAAAGTCCGAGTACCGAAGCTGAGATAGCAGAAATGAGCCGAGTACCATACGCTTCCGCAGTTGGCTCAATCATGTACGCTATGACTTGTACTCGCCCTGATGTAGCCTTCGCCTTGAGCATGGTTAGCAGATATCAAGGGAATCCTGGCAAAGCACATTGGATTGCGGTGAAGAATATCCTTAAGTACCTTCGGAGGACAAAGGAATGGTTCTTAGTCCTCGGAGGGAGTGATGACTTGAAGGTGCGAGGGTATAGTGACGCCAGTTTTCAGACCGACAGGGACAACTACCGTTCGCAGTCGGGCTGGGTCTTTACCCTAAATGGAGGAGCAGTGACCTGGAAGAGTTCCAAGCAAGAGACCGTAGCTGATTCAACGTGTGAATCAGAGTACATTGCAGCGAGCGAAGCGTCGAAGGAGGCAATATGGCTAAAGAACTTCATCGGTGATCTTGGAGTCGTACCTGCCATAAAGGAGCCAATGGAGATTTTCTGTGATAACGAAGGTGCGGTTGCCTTAACCAAGGAACCGAGGGATCATGGTAGATCAAGACATATCGACAGAAAATATCACTTCATCAGACATCGTGTAGAAGAAGGACAACTCGTAGTGAAGAGGATATCATCAGAAGATAACCCAGCAGATCCGCTTACGAAGGGACTGAGTAGGGTTAAGCACTTACAGCATGCTAGGAGTATTGGGCTGAAGGATGATATTAGCATAGATTAGATAGTATTAGAAACGTGTAATAGATAAATGTAATTGACATTTGATGATTAAATAAAGGAGTTTTATTTATGAGTAATGATACTATCTTATGTTAATTGTTTAGCTATTGTTTCACTTTGCATGTTTTGACTTCCAGAATAATTGAGTTTATTAGGAATAATCGAATTATTCAAATGGTCCACAATCGTTCATATGTTGGGAGTAGATATGAAAGAAGATTGTCATGAATTGGTGTGTAGAGTGTCTAAATGGTGTTAGACATAGCAAAGGATTGCTGCAACGTTCATGAGTGCTTATGAACTAGTTTTGAGCATTGGAATAAACCCGCGCTTGCTGGAATCACCTTGTGGAATACGATATAAAAGGTGATCGCAAGACGATAATATCATATAGTCTTAAAACCTAGATATATGGTTTATTATTTGTTAATTGATTGTACATTGATAATGCGAAAACGCATCAGTAACTTGGTGTTATAAAACGTATTGTTGTGTATAGTTGGTTAATGAATAAGTAAATGCATATAAGTCGAAGTTTATCTGTAACTTTTATCTAAGAAGGTAAAAGCGATATCTCGGCCGCTCGATGATTTGATTTGACTTATGTGCCGGGCCCGGTCAGAACTGAATTGATGTGTTCGATTAAGTTCTATGTCAAATAAATCAGAGATCGAGAAACCTAAATGCTTGACTAACCATTCCATAGGATTGTCAGCATGATATCTAACAGAGGACTATACGTTCCCTTATCTAAAGGACAAGATTGATTAGATCAGAGTTGACAGCGTCTTTGAGAGCTATGATTGCAAACCGAATTGTACTAGTATAGTTACTAGACTTATCCAAGTGGGAGACTGTTGGAATAGTGTCTAAGGCTGTAACTATATTCGGTTGTGCATGGTCCTTTTGGGTTGCCTTCACCATAGCAACTTGATAGGATGATTTAATAAGAGAGAGTAAATATTATTGATATATTATTTGAATAATATAATGAATAATATATTGTTATTTGATTAATATAAGTCATAGAATTAATTAGAATTAATTTGGTGACTTAAAGAGATTAATTAAATAAAGGGGTATAAACTGTCAATTGTTTGATAGTTAAGCTTTAAACTGTAAATCCATTTGGATATACTATGGACGAATTCTAAGAGGATTAGGAAGCTTAAAATCGTCCATTAGAGTTATCTAGGAATGGATTTGGATAGCCTTAAGAGAAGATTATCTGATAGGGACTTATCTGTAATCATTAAGGAATCTACAAGTATAAATAGACCCCATGGCTGATGGAATTCGACACTTGACCTAAAGCAAGGAACCTCTGGTCGAATTCCTCCCCTCTCCTCTCTCCTAAATCATTCTTATTGCTATTGGTGTTTGTAAGCCATTAGAGGAGTGACACTTGTGACTCTAGAAGCTCCAAGACCTCAAGATCAACAAGGAACTCAAAGGTATGATTCTAGATCTGTTATAATGTTCTTGTTTAACCTAATTAGTCATTAGAAGACTTGGATTCAATGCATGTTTATTAGAAAGCCTAGATCCGAGCATTAGGGTTTTGCATGCGCACATAGGAAAGTTCTTATGGCTAAAACCCAACATTAAATTGATAAAATATTAGAACAATAGAGCATCAATGAAAAGTCAGGTATGTGTTTTGATGAAGACAGTCTTTAAAAGGAAACAAGAAAATTTTGACCAAGGTGTTCGTGAAAATACCTTAAAGAAGAAGCCATGTGATTTTGATTTTGGTTCAATGATGATGTTAATTTGTTCTTGTGGTGAGTTGATGTCGTTTCTTCAGCTTTCTTTCAAGAAAAAAAAAAAAGAACCAAACGGAGCTTTGTTCTAAAGATAGGAAAAGAACAATCACCAAGCTATTTACCATGTTTGTTGGAACTACATGGGGCATGAGAAGACTCTCGATATGAAAATCACTGTCCACCTACTTGCGATTTGAAAAGTAAAAGATGATTCTAGATTTGGAAAATGATTTTTGTAGTGATTTGTTCAATGAGTACATCAATTTAAAAAAAAAAATGTGATTTTTGATGATCAAAATTGTATTTTATGTAGTTTCATTTTTTGATGATCAAATTTGTATTTCGGTTTATTAAAACACTTTATTTTAAATTTTTAAATATCTGCAGCAGCCTGCAAATGTTAAAAAAACAAACACGCTTCTCATTATAGTCTGCAGTCGTTTGGTCCACCTCTTCTGCTGTAGAGGTCTGCAGAAGTGGTCCGCAGACTTCAGACAGTTTCACTTCGGAAAAACAAACAACACCTAAGTTTAAATCATAAATTTTAAATCTATCAAAGATTCAAGGGATGTTGACTTTGACACCAAGTGCAAAAGCACCTTAGGGAGGAAGGTGTTGTTGGCACTTGATCTAAATCCTAAACAAAAACACCCGAGGGTAATCCATGGGAAAATGACATTATAGTCGTAGATGTTTTTTCACATTTGCTCATTTAATCCTTTATATTATTTATGTGCCTTTTAAGGGAACCATCAAGTGGGCAACCTGTCTTTTTAGTCTCTTTTACTTGTTTTAGTCGGTTTGAGTGACACATAGAAAAAACTTGGGGCCCATCTCTCTCTCTTACTCATTCTCTCTCTCTCTCTCTCTCTCTCTCTCTCTCTCATTCACACACACAACTCCTCCTTTTTCTAGACTTTGCCTTCTCTATACATCCACAAATCGATGAACAAAAGCTAAAAATAATCCATAGAAAAAGAAACTTGAACATAAACAAATCAATGAACACCCTATGCGCTTCCTTTCCAACAAATTTCTTATTTCCCTGTTTCCAACCTTTGCCCCTGGTTTATCTTAATCATATCCTGAAAATATGATCAATTTGCCATCGTTTTATATAAAATTGCATAAACAAACTGTTTCTTTCAATCCATCTCTTTGGATTCTTCATTATGTGCTTCTCCAGTGACAAAAATCACCAACCACTGCATACACCATTTTTAACGGGAAAACTTAGAAACCCTATTTCGTCTTCTTCAATTGGGTTTATAAACCTAAATCTTAAAACCCATTGAACCCAAGAACAAAATGATTTAAATGTAAACCTAATGAATAGATGTTAGCAAAAGAGAATTCGCCCACTAATCTAAGACTTCACACGAACAGGTCGGATGTTTCTACTACTTCCACTCGCATCATTCTGTAATGCTTGAATCTCGATATGTTCCTCTTTTGATCTTGCATATTTAAATTGTCCCATTTCGACTCTTGAGTTGTACGCGGGGCGTACAACGAGGTACGCTTAGCGTACAAGTGATGAAGCGAGTACGCGGGGCGTACCTAATGGTACGCTTAGCGTACTCATGTGAGGGTGTGATCGGGGTCCCGGATACGCAGGCAAGGCGTACGCAGTGATTAATGAAAACCCTAATTTTAGGGGTTGGCCACTATATAAGCATCCTTGTGGACTTGAAACCCTCATTTCACCAGCCTCCTTGTCCCCTTTACCCTGCATTCAAACCCTAATCCCATTTTATTTTGGAGCTTAAAAGGCTATTTGGAAGAGTATTTTGGTGCTTGAAGGAAGGTGTCCATCCTTGAAGCTTCATTAAAGGAGTGAAGGCTTATAGATCCAGAACCTAATCATCTTTGGGCACTCATTTGAGGTATAAAGTCTTGAACTTGATGCTTATTAGCTTAGATCTCTTTTGGTTTGGGTTTATGGACCCTTTTGGTCCCATTGATGAGATTTTATGAGTCAACATCGTTTTTGAAGCTTAGAGTTGCCACTCTTGGTGTTATTTGGGTCCTTGAGTCATAAAGTTGTCATTTTTGAGGTTGAGATCCATTCATGCATGACTTAGGGCCATTTTCATGGAAGTAGAATGTTATATTTTGAGTTTGGGCTCATTTGAAGCATGCAATGTCACCAAGTTTGTGACTTTATAGGTCTAGACATTGATTAGGACTTAGATATGTGGTTTGGACCTGTGGGATAAGCATTAAGTGCTTAATGTCAAAAGATGGCTTAATAGAAGAGTACGATGGTCGTACAAGTCTATATGCGCAACATACAAGCCAGAAAGCGAGTACGCGTTGCGTACAGCTGAGTACGCCCTGCATACTCAGTCAGAGTGGGCTTCACATATTTGGGCCTCAGTTTAGGTCATTTCTTGGACCTTGTTGCTTTGGGCCTTAGTGGGCCATCTGAAATTAAGCTTTTAGACTAAGGATATGATTGGTCTTTAGGTTAAGGCCCATTAGAGGGGTTAGGGCCCAATTTGGAAAATTGGGCCATAAGTGGGTCATTAGTGGGCTTTGGTAAATTATTTAGTGTTGGGTCTTTTAAATTGGGGTTTTAGGCCTTAGTCATGGATCAAATTAGGCCAGGGGTAAAATGGCCATTTTACCCCAAGTATGGAGTATTGAATGTTGATTAAGACCCAAGTATTGATTGGATGTTATTTTGTACTGATAGCTCGAGGAGTCGTTAGGGCAGCAGCTAAGGAATTCTTTCTGTGAGATCCAACATTTAAGGTGAGTTTCCTCACTGGGTTTAGCGGGTCTAAGGCACCAATGTCGGCCCTTATTGATTATGTTAGGATGCTAGGAGTCTGCATGACCCTTGCATGTGTTATGTGCTGCTATGTATACCGAGTGAGGATCGATGCCAGGCGAGGCCTGAGGACCGGAACATATGTTAGTGTTTATGATCATTATATGTGTTAGCAAGACTATGTGATATTGATTTTATGTGTATAGTGGGCGAGGCCTGAGAATAACAGATATATAAACCGAGTGGGGCTCGATGCCGGGCGAGGCCCGATGTCGGGCAAGGGCCCACTATGTGATTTATTGCGTATGGTATAGGGTTGTTTGGGGAACTCACTAAGCTTTGTGCTTACTACTTTCAGTTTGTGTTTCAAGTACTTCTGTTTGCAAAGGGAAGAGCTCGGGTTGACTGCATCGCACACACCATTGGGATTATGCATATGATATTTTACTATGATTTTTATGACATTTGATACATTGGATATTTTGAGATGTATGGATGATATTTGGAAATAGTATTTTATCTATTTTAAAAATGAAATTTTTGGGACCATATTTGGGATGTTACACATCCACTTCATAGTTGTTATCCTTCTCTGAGAAAAACTTAATTGCTAGATCATCAAGACTAATTTTCAGGATATCTAGACCTTTCACGATTTTAACAAACTTGCTCCTCGGAGTATGAAGAACACATGAATCAATCTCCGTTGGAACAAGAGAGTCTTTAAGGCTCAAACGACGAAGAGGTCGGCAAGTTATTGATTGAGGGTGATGAAGTTCCAAAATCGATTAATGCGGTGAGAATTGAGAGAATATTTGGTTGATAATGTTTAATGGGGTCTCTTTTGTTGATTTAGGGGAATAGGAGAGATATAGATAGAGATAGATAGATAAAGAGAGGGGGAGAGAGAGAGAGAGAGAGAGTGTGTAAGGGAAAGAGACGTGTCATTTCTTTTATAATAAACAAATAAATGATAAGACAATTAAGTGAGTTGGCATAAGGGGTAACCTGGTTACCACTTCGTTTTAGCAAGAAGGGGCTATTCGACCTAACAAAACCAACTTTGTTCCCTTAGAAGACACAAAAGTAACATAAGGGACTGAATGAGCAAATGTGAAATATGTTGTAGGACTACAGTGTCATTTTCCCAAAAAGTATCCACGAGCTTCTACGCATGGATTTGGTTTCATGGAAAACCCATGGATAAAGGCCATTACCCACAGATTACCCAAGGGTTATGGGTGAAGGTCAATTTTTGTTGTAGTATTTATTGTAAAGTTATGTAGTATTCTTAGGAGTTAACAAGAGGATTCTATAAAGAGATGTAATCTTGTATGAATTTACAAAGAGAACTTGTAAAACCAATTTAACTAGGTTTAGGGTTATGGAGACGAAGATGTGAATCTATGAAGTAAACAAATAATAATAAATAAAGGCATGGATAAGGAAAGATGAGGTATTATTGGATCCCTGATCCCGATATATATAATATACAATAAAAATATAAGCTATATTATGATAATAATGGATTACATTTTATTACTCGTGTATGACCTTTGCTTCAAAAAAGATGGTTGTAAACCTTAAGACAATGAAAGTTCTATGAATTTTGGATAATATCATTTTGTTTGTAGGATGTTTTCATTAAATTTAGTCAATTAAAGTTTTTATCAATATAATTTTATGGATTTAGGTGCTATTAGTACTATGGGGTTGATTAGAGTTTATATTTATGTTATTGTAAATCCTCCCTAATAAATAAAGATCTTTTTTCCACATGTCAAATTCTCATTTATTTTGTCACATGTAATTTTGTGGTTATTTTAGATTAATTTTTATTCCACATGTCATTATATGTTTTTTTTTATTTTATTAAATTCTTTTTCTGGAAACCGGCAAATATATTAATAAAAGAAACCACATCAAGCTAATGTGGGAAAAACAAAAAGTACAAGACAATCAAAAACAAAAATTACAGACAAAGAGACGGGCATAAGTTCCAAACTCTCCAACCCACCGTTTTGCATGGAGTTCTGTGTTTGCACCAAGTAAACGTCATAGCTTTTATCATTTCTATTATGATCGCCGGTGATGTGTGAATCTGTTGGTACACCCGTTTATTCCTGGCTAACCATAAGCACCATAATGCTCCATTAAATATCATATTCAACAGCCTCTTTTTTCTATTACATCCAGAACACCTTGAGACGAATAGTATCAAGTCCTTTACCGAAGTGAATCTTCCACAATTGAGTTCACACCAGGATATTATCGAATCTAAGACGGAAATCGCAATTGGGCACGTAATCAAAATGTGGTCAGACGTCTCCTCATCTAAGCAACAACCACTGCATCTAGTTGATGGGATATTAATCCCACGCCTGCTGAGTGCCACCGCCGATGGAATTCTTCCTTGTTTTTCTCTCCACATGAAGGAGAGAATATTGAACGGAGTCCATTTCCCCCAATCGAACGGTCCATCACATACAACATAGCCAGCTAGTTCAATCCTTTCATGTAACCAATACACCATGAATCGTCCATCAGAAACAAACTCTGATTTCCACTCACCCTCACCCACATTCCACGATATTACTTCTTTGGGATCAATGTTGATCGTTTGCTGGAATGACCTAGATTTGATTATGTTTTTCCATACCCCCGTACTCGATCTGTTCGCAAACACTGACCAGTGCCTTCCTTCTAAATTATGCAAACATCAAATAGTTTTTGCCCACAGTGATGAGTTCTCAGATTTCAGACGCCACATCCATTTTGCTAGCAGTGAAATGTTGAGAGATTTAATCGAACCTAGTCCGATCCCCCCAGTCGTCTTTGGAGAAACAAGCTTATTCCAAGCCACCCAATTAATACTTTTTTTCTCGTACTCCTTGTTCGAAATAAAGTTTCTTCTGATTTTTTCCAACGTGTCGATCACACCTTTCGGGATTGCAAAGATCGACATATAATATATAGGCAGGTTGCCAAGGACCGCCTTTGCGAGGGTTATTCTACCACCGAAACTTAAAGATTTCGCTTTCTAAGTCGTGAGCTTATTTTGGAACTTATCAATGACCGGTCTCCATGCTCGCTTCCTATTCATATTTTCGCCCACCGGAACTCCCAGATAAGTGAAGGGAATGGATGAAGGTTCACACCCTAGGGGAGCCGCCGAGTTTGAAACTTTTGAATTAGATACCCCCACCCCAAAGACTTTTGACTTCATGAAGTTCACTTTTAGTCCGGACGACACATGGAAGCACCGTAATATTCTTGATAAATTTGCGATGTTCCTCCTTAACCATTCGCCTATGAATAGCGCATCATCTGCATAGAATAAATGAGACAAGCAAATGTTAGGTTGTGAAAATTTAATTCCTTCATATATTCCTTTCTCCACTGCTGTTATCATTGCTTTATTGAGTCCCTCCATCGCGATTATAAACAGAAAGGGAGAGAGTGGGTCACCCTGTCTGACCCCCTTTGTCATTGAAAACTCTTTAGTTGGGCTACCATTGATTATTACCGACGCCCTCCCAGAACCCAAACAACCATTCATCCATATTCTCCATTTCAATCCAAATCCCATTTGTTCCATGATAGAATCCAGGAACGCCCAATTTATCGAATCAAATGCTTTATTAAAATCAGCTTTGAAGAGTAGTATCTTTTTGCCTTTTGCCTTTGCCCAAGAGCAAAGCTCGTTAACTATCATCGTCCCTTCCAGTATATTCCTTCCTTCCACATAAGCTGATTGTACCTCTCCAATGATATTACCAATCACGTTTTTTAATCTAATTGCCAGCAACTTCGCAATAATTGTATATATCGATCCAATCAAACTTATTGGTCTGAAATCTCCAAAGTTTCCCTTAGATTTTGCCACTAGAGATATGAAGGAGGAGTTACAACCACACGATAGCTTTCCATGAACTTCAAAATACTTTACCATCCCCACAATCTCCTCTCTCAACAGCTCCCAGAATTTTTTTTATGAATTTAAACGTGAATCCGTCCGGTCCCGGTGATTTATCATCCCCACATGCCCAAACCGCTCTTTTTATTTCCTCTGTTGTAATTCCAGCTTCCAAGTATCTAGCATCCATTCCAGAAAGCCTTTTGAAACCCGGATTGGAGAATTTTGGTCTAATTGGCCATCTTTCTTTAAATTTATTCCCAAAGAACTTTTCTGCCTCCTTTTTGATTTCCACCGGGTTAGTACTCCAAACACCATTTATCATGATCCCATGTATATGGTTTTTGCGATTTCTGTTGTTCACATAGTTATGGAAGAAGCGAGTGTTCTCATCACCATCGATCTCCCATTTTAATTTTGCCCTTTGCTTCAGGTTCATGGCCAACCTTCTCGCGTGATCGTCGACCTTAACTCCCAAAATTGATCTTTCTTTCATCTCATTAATAGTCAGGGGCCTAGATTCCGCCCCCATTTCAATTTCAGCTATTCTCTTTTTCCATTCATCGACTTCCTTCAACTCCTTATCAATTGTGTTTATTTTCCAGTTTCTAATCGCTAGTTTGAGATGCTTCAATTTATTCAAGAAAATTATGTCAGGGGTACCGTAACCTCTGAACACTGAGCACGCTTCCTTAATAACTCCATCCAATTTGTCGTTAAGTAGCCAGGAGTTTAAGAACTTGAACGGGGGCGGTCCAAAATCCTCGTTTCTAGCTCTCAATATAATAGGGGAATGGTCTGATAGGTCTCTATTCATTGCAAAGGAGGAAGCAAGAGGATATACAGAAAGGAAATTGGAGCATACCAGAAAACGATCTAACTTACTCAGTTTCCCACCAAGGGTTCTGAAGTATGTAAATTTTTGACCTCCCATCTTCAAGTCCGTCAATTCACCATTGAGGATGAATTTGTTGAACTCATTTGCACTCCGAGCACAGAATTCAGAGTTTATACGTTCGTCTGGGCGCCTTACCACATTGAAATCCCCCATGAAGATCCAGGTTGCTGATCTCGATAGTTTTATTGCCAACAGTTCGTCCCACACTTTAGCTTTCTCGCGTTCCTGTTGAGGGCCATAGACATTTACGAACCCAGTTAGCCCATCAATTCCCACAAAGTTCCCCATTGTTACAATATAATTCCTTGATTTAATCACTTCCACTAATGAGAACATTCTACTATCCCATATCGTTATTATTCCTCCCGATCTTCCCGTAGTGAATACTTGCTCAAATTTGCAGTCTGCGTCACCCCAGCAGTTAGTTGGATTGAAAAGCGGGGAAGATTCACCCAATTTCGTTTCCTGAATCCCAACCAGACATAATTTATTCTCTCTCCTCAGTCTACCCACCCAATCCGTTTTATGTTTCTCTCCCAGACCTCTGATGTTTAGTGACATGATGTTCATTATATTAGTTGGTTTTCTCCTTCTTCGCCCATTACATCTTTGAGGACTTCGTTGTCACATTCCATATCGAAGCCCAACATTTTGCCTACCTCCACCGTGTTCCTGATTTCCGATGATGATGTCGAGTGTGACTCGTCATCCGATTCTGGGAGCGGGATTTGGGATGGGATCGGTTCTTGATTTAAGTCGATGGGGGGCTGATTTGAAGACACCAATTGATTTTGATTTTCCATGGGCGACTCAAGAATCGGCGTCAATATCCGTCTTCTTTTATCATAGGCTCCTTTAAAGTTGTTGTTGACCCGACCCGAAAATGGTTCACTTCGACCCATATTGTTAGGAAAAGGCCCAAAGCAGCCAGTTAAAGGTAACGAGTTTAGGGGACCGTTTGACGAGTCCATATGACCCAGATTGTTATTTAAATGTAATAATAAATGCATATCAATTTCATTAATAAACTTTTCTTCTAATTTTAAAATTACTAAATTAAAGATTCAATAATTTTCTTTATTTATTTATCTAATTTATTTGTTTAAATTTAAAAAAGAAAAAAAAAACACTTTAATTTTTATAATTTAATATTTTCTTATTTTTCTTATAAATTAAAGCTTCTCAAATGTTTAGAATTTTGTATTTAATTTTTTTTAAATAAACTCATGTAATACATGGGTCTCACGCCTAGTTTGTAATACATAAAAAAAATGTAATATTGTGATGACCAAAATCATCGATTTGCAATATTTTTTGCAAATTTTACAAGGAGTTTTCTAAATGCACAATCCTATTTTGAAATGTAATTAAAGAAAACATAAAATATATAATTGTGAAAAGTCACATTGCGCCAAGATGGTGGTCAATCCCCTAAATGATTATTTTTGTAGATTTCTGTTAAATAAAATATTCAGACCATAATGAACCGAATAATTTAAAATAGTTGTTAAAACGTTTTAACACGACAAACTATATTACTCATACTACTTTGACACATTCATAATTTCAACATCACAAAAATGTGAGGCATATCATTTAGTTATCTCTATTCCATAGTGCAATAGTGAATGTTATATTCGTAACAGAAATTTCCACTTTGGTATTTTATTTGGTAAAATGATTTGTGTTGGGTCCTTAAATTTCCCCATATGAGGATAGCATCATTTTTTTTTGCATCTTGTACCTTGAAGCTAATTTATCTTCCTATCCCATTCCATTAATTCTTGATTCGATCACAACACATTCCAATCCTCTTTCCTATGATTGTCTTTCAAAGAGGATATAATCGACAGACAATTGAATTGATCTTAATTCGGGGTCGATTTGGGTAATAGTATAAATGCCATTATTTGCCATGTTTCACTATATAAATAAACAAAAATCATTTTGCGAAAAAAATCACACACACATACATGGGGTTCCCCTCTTATTTCTATTAACGGTTGGGTAGTCAATATACCAAATGAATTATCAATTAAGGGCTAGAAAATGTTACATTTCCGGTTGTTTTACAACAAAATTACATCATTCCTATAAAAAAAAATAAGGTAAGAGATAAATAAGATGATCGGCAACCCTAATTGTAAGATTGAAAGACTGCTTCCAAAATCTATGCCACAAAGGAAAAAAAAAGTTTTTTTTTTCCTAATCCTACATAAGAAATTTGCAAACAAAGTTTTTTCTTGAGAGAAATAATAAGGTGTTGTGTGTCCGACTACAAAGACCACTAAGCGAATAAATCTACACACGAATAGGGCAGGCAACATCAAGTAAAACATGGATAAATACACAAGAAATGGAGAGATAACTCATTCATATCTAATTCTAACCTAACATTATCTTCTCACTTCCAAACAAAAATGAAGTTAGACCCTAAACTACATCAATACTAATCTACAACCTATCAATGGTCATGTCCCCGAAGAGGGATAACTCATTCATATCTAATTCTAACCTAACATCATCTTCTCACTTCCTTCCTTGTACCTTTGATGAGATCATCTACACTTTCCTAACCGAAGCATACAATTGTCTCCTATAGACAAGTCCCAGTTGTTTTATATTTCTTTTAAACAAACTCATCTTTAAAATATCGCCTTTTAGCTCTTGCAAATGTTTTGTTAAGAAACTAAACGGTTATCAATTGTCATCGGATCTTGAGACCAATCTTCTTTACTAAACATCAAGTCTGTTCATATGAATCAATGAATGGACCATAGTGAGTAACCAATTATTTATGATAATGCCTATGAATCTTATATATATCAGACATGGTATATTCTTGGTTTTAAAATCTGTTGTTATTTATATCGTTTTAATTATGTTTTTCGCACGCCATAATACTAAATATGAAGTTCTATGGACATTTAGATTTATTATATTTAATAATCTTTTATGTCATTTTTGGTTGAAGCTTATACTCTAAATATTGTCTGATTTCAAAACTAATTATATGGTTGTAAATTACCGATTTCAATGAGAAGTTTTTAACAATTTAAAATCCGTGAACAATAACTTTAATATATATATATATATATATATATATATATATATATATATATATATATATATATATATATATTTTGCCTTTATAATTAATTGAAACTGCTTAATCTGATTTTCTATCATAACTTTTTATATAATACTCGATTTAAATCTAAATATATCATTGAGACCATCTAATTTTTATCTACTTATCTACATAATGATACAACTTTTTCTAAGTCTTACATATGTAACACGTTACTCATTTTCTGTCTAAAAAAATCTGTTTTTATATATAAAATATGTTTTGCGCACATCATATGGTTGCCATGTACGGTTTCATGGACATTTAAATTCATAAGGCTGGAGAGAGTGGTGCCACCAAAACCACACTCCATTCACCGTCACATGTGCGCCACGTCAGTTTTTACCACACAAGTGTGGTTTCTTGCCACACCAAGGGAGTGGTGCCACACTTTTATTTCTTTTTTTTTTTTAAACTATTTTAATTTAATAAACTTTTTTTAATAAAACAACATATTTTTTCATTACTTGAAAATTAAAAAACCTATTACATTGATAATTCAAAAAACATTACATTGCATTCCAAAAAAAAATACACATGAAAAAACACATTTTTGAGATTGGTGAATTTTTTTAAATAAAATAGAGAGAAGAGTGTTTTTTGTTTGAAAAAAAATGAAGTGTTGTAGTATTTTATAGTATTTAAAAAAAACAAAACAAAAAAAAACAAAAACCGGTAGTATTTTGACCTGATTCCTCCCAACCAATCACATTGCACGGCTATAGAGGGCCGCGCAGTGAGGGGGCGGTGTTCGCGGATGAGGTGGCATAAATCGCGGCCCCAAACCACGGTCACTCCCTGCAGCCTAATAATTTGATAACATGCATGTGATTTTCCACCGACCAAAGATACTCAAAATATTGTCCGAAACTCCAAAAGTAATTGTCATAATCCCCAAGCCAACGACAAATTTTTCATAATATTTCTCAATGCATAATATCACAAACTAAAGAATTCGACCAATTTCTTAATTATCCATATAAAATATTAAACGGCTTTACATAAACCAATAAAATAATCGCATCAATTCTGCCTCCAGTTAATATTTTTATCAAACTCATAATATCGATCCAAATTCATTTCCCAAGTTTCCGTTCTATATCTTTTTGGCATATTACTTTTTTTAGAAAGCACTACACATTTGTCCATTACATGACTTGAAGTCTCAAGAAGCCAGTGGGCCTTTTATTGGCATATTATATAGGCAGCCATCATCACCATCAAGAGCATGTCGATATCTTTTTTGATGCTGATGTATTATGACATTTAGTTTCATATATAGTTAAAAGGCAAAAATATAATCTTTTGTATAATTAAACACAATAGAGCTTTAAATTATGCCTTGCTTTTTACACAGTTCTCTTTTGATACTTTGAAAATATATTTATTATTTGTAGTTCGAAATATCTCAAGTGACCAAAAAGAAAATACAAAAATAGATTTACATTAAATCATATTAGATAAAGTGATAAAACATAAGCTGAGGTAATTAGATGGCTATTCCATTCCATTCAATTCCAATTCCAATCCACCACAACAGTTTCCAATAAAATTCCTGTAGTTAATAGAGACCAATGGAATTCTCAATTTCAGGGTTCAGAAAATCTCATCTGCATTACATTTCCAGTTGTTTATAATCTCTATTAAAAAAAAGACCTAGAAACTCAACTTAAAAGTAAAATAGAAAAAAAAAAAATCTTAAACTCTAACTGCTGAAAGCCTCTTCTATAGCTCATCCTGCATACAAAAATACAAAAAATAAGAATGAGAATCAGTGTATAGACAAAAAGAGACATATGCAAGAAATAGCACTATACTTTCATTTATTTATTTATTACAGTATTGCCCTTTCAAAAGGGGCTATAATAAACAAATGAATAAAAAAGTATATTTGCTATTTCATCATAATTACCTTAACATCATTTTCATCAGCCTCTTCCTCATCTTCTGGTTCAGCATCATCATTATCAGCCTGAAAAAAACAATAATATTTAACAAATTTAAAATCCAGAATTAAAAATTAAAAATAATAATAATAATCATAATAAAAGTTGTCAGAGAAAGCTTACATCAGAATCAGCAGGATCATCCTTTGATTCCTAAAAGGGAGACAAAAAAATAAAGAGTTATGGAAAAGAAAAAAGTATATTAAAAAAAAATAAGGACTAAATGCAAGAAAAAAGCATTATACTTTGATAAAATAAATACTCAATTATAGCAGTGAAAATTGCTTAATATTTGAATAAGATTCTATAATTTGGTAATTTTTTTTTAAGTATTATGCTATAATAAATTTGATACCTCTTCCTCCTTTTTCTTTTCTAGCTCTTCAAATGCTGCCTTTTCAGCCTAAAAAAAAAAAAGAATTAAGCATAATAATAATTAGAAATTATTTAATATAAAGAATAAACTAGAAAAAAGACACAAAGACTTATATAAAAAGCAACTTACATCTTTTTGTTTGGCCCAAGTTTCTTCCACTAGTTGTTTGGCATATTCAGGATCATCACATATCAAGACATTGTCAAATAGAGTTCCAGATTTAACCTGTAAAAAAAAATAAACATCACATTTATTTCAGCATTCAATCAAAAAAAGATAACAAAATTGCATTCAATACAATTATAAAATAATTACCTGCCACAACTCAATGCCAACATACTTCAACTTGGGGAAAACATAGAGATCTGGGTCATCTTTAAAATCTACGTTTCATATAAAAAAGAAAAAGAAAATCAGTGTCAATATATAAATAAAAAACATAAAGAATCAGAGATTGAAAACAACTTGAAAGATGAAAGAACAAAAACCTGGGTTGTCAATCATGGGTGCCTTCCACTTTCCTTTGTAGTTGGGGTTCTTGATTTTCTGTCAAATGGAAAACATTTTTATAACATATGTTACTTACTAACTTACTGATTGATATATTATAATGTTATAAAAATGTGCAATTTAAAATTAAATAAATAAATAAACACAAACCTTTGCCTTCCATGGACCCTTGTAATCAGGGTTTGGAATAGTTGGAACAGTCCACTCACCATCTTCCTCATCATCCCAATCCTCTGGCTGCAATTTTACCTCATTATAATCAAAAACTAAATAATCAAAAATGTAAAATTGATTGTGGAAATTGAAATTAAACCTTTTTGGCATCAGGGTCTGAAATCTCTTTTGGGATGTCATCATAACCATCAGGCTTCTTGTCTTCAGGGTCAGGGATGAATTCCTTCTCATCCCAATCTTCAGGCTGTAAATTAATTTAGAATTGAGTTAGTATTAAAAGGAAGGGGGACTTAACTTTAAAGAAAGTCAAGAAACAAAGTACAATTACCTTTTTGGCCTCAGGGTCCTTTATCTGTTTTGCTGGAAGAAGATCCCAATCAGAGTACAAACTTCCTGTTTGTTTCTCAACATTATCAATTGAGATGGTGTAGGTGGCATCAGGGCGGAGGACAAAGGTATAAACATGTGAAAGTTGATCAGTTTCACAAGGAACATCTTTCTTGATCAATTTGTTTTCTCCATTGTATGTGAGAATTGCATGAACCTTCTTTGTTGCATACCCACAAATATCAGGTCCAAACATGATGCTGTATGGGGTATCACCACCAAATTTCTTTTGATCAACATCGCCACTCAGCAATTTCATGTAGCCACCACCACAATCGAGCTTCTGTTCATGCTTAACAGAAAACTGGAAGACTAAAGTTTTATCCTTGTTGCTGAATTCAGGGTACTCAGCTGAAATTGCATAAAACCTGTAGTCTTCACTGGTTTGGATACCTATTAACAAATAGAAAGAAAGAAAAACAGTTTATGTAAGTAAGTGACCAAGCAAAAACTTATATTTAAAAGCCTTTACATTGCACAAAAGGGCTTACCTTTATCATTGGCATCTCCATTCCATTTACCAGAAGTATAATTCCACTCCCCAGCCATGTTCTCATCTTTCTTCCAGTCAGATTTTACCCACCTGCTTTCCCATCCATCTGATGATAAACATTGAATGATTTGAATCAGATGTATTAGATAACCAACCAAATATAGTGTAATGTAAAAAGAATTAGCTACATGAATGTAGAACTTCTTTTGAAAACGAACTATATTCTGCAGAAGCCACATGGGGAAAGCTGAAAATTTTGAATACGCTGAAGATGTTTTTTTTCTCATAAATATGTCCCAAGGATCGGGCTACTATAGTGGAACTGTTATCATCACTAGAAACAGTAATCAATGTCTAGGGATGGGCGTGATTGACTTGTTGATCTATCATAAAGAAAAGAACAGATCCATCGATAAATAGCCTTGATTCGAACACACCTAAAAGAGCGATGTACCATTTATAATTCTGTTCAGGCATTGACGATTGTGCATAACAGCAATATCTCACAATGGCCGTAACAGCCACCTAACTACACCAAAAGCAGAAATACTATGCTAAAACCAGACTAAAAATAACAGATATCAGTTCCTTTCGTCACTCTTTCAACACATCAAATTGACGCTTAAAGACTTCAGTCTGCTAACGGCTTCAAATTAGATAATTCATTCCAATCTCGATTGATATACCAACTATTCTCATCGATCAACTACAAATTTACATATCTAACCTTGACGGAATAGATCAGGTCATCCTAAGCAAATCGGACTAATACAAGTTCATACGAACTGAAACGTCTATATAGATTCAAAATGCAAGCAAATTCATAACGATGTTCGTTGAAGACTTACCATCGAAGCGCTCCTCAAAGAACACTTTAGCAGAAGCGATCGAGAAGAGCAGAAGTAGAGCTAGAAAGGCTAGAGAAGTAGGGTTTAACCTCCGATTCGCCATCGCTACACAGAGTGTGTGTGTGTGTGATCACGAGATAGAGAGCGGGGTTTAAATATGCGGACTTCGTCTTTGGTAACGACGTTTGGATCAGCGTTGAGTTTTCGAAGAAACGGATCCACGTTGGAGCATAAAACCACGTGGACGAATAATAGATGAACACGTCAGGAGTTTGTGTCACAGGTGCCACCTGGCTATCGTTGATTGGGTATTACTACGAGCCGGCTACTGAAGAAAGTAGAGTAAATTTTACGAAATTAGATATTTATGAGATTAGCCCTTTTGTTTAACGATTTGGCAATTATGACATATTTATAATTATTTACGAGAATTTATTTATATAGAAAATAGTAATTTTTTTCGGTTCTTATTTATTAGGGTTTGATGTGAATAAATTACATGTTATTTAGGAAAAAACAAGGTTTAACCAGTTTCATTTGATTTGGCATATGTGAGCTTTACATTAGACGTTTTCGTATAAATATTTGTCCAAGAACTATCTTTGAACAGATAAAGAGAAAATATTTGTTCCATCTTGTAAACATGCATGTGATAAATTTGAAGAGAAACGATATGGCATATGGTTATAACGTCAATGAAGGTCTTTATTAGTAAGAAGTGGAAGGAATTTGCAATGGTCATAATCTTTGGTACCGTGGGAATATATGCAAAACATATTAGACAAAAGATAATGGAAAAATGACATATATGCCCTATTATGTTTTTAGAGTTTACCCATTTAGCCACTTAACTTATTTTGTGGCTTAATAAGGGAATGAATTACACTTTGTCAGGTCGATTAAGTCCTTATTTCAATTGTGATGGGGTCAGTCGGTCATTTTTAGTCCACCTCCTTCTACTAACACCACATCAGATGCTGATTGTGACTTCTATGTAATGTCATGTCATTAATTAGTCGCTTCCTTCTTACTGTTAGTATATACTTTATAAAAGAGTCATTTTACCTCCACTGTTCAATACTTCATCGATAAACTCTTTCTTGTGATCTGCTTCTGATTCCTCAAACATGGAACTTGTATTCTTACAAGTAGATGTCCACTTTCCAAGGAATGTTCGGCAGAAACCCCATACGCTACACTGATGGAATTACTCAGAGGTTTTCGGATATCGATTTCGCAACCATGGACAAGGACGGGTGTGTTGCGTTCATCGAAAGGTTCACTGGGGAAAAGTGTAAGAAGCTTTATTGCTGCCAACCTGATATTGATTTTCCAAAAGGTTTGACTTTAATTAGCAATGACCCGGATTATTTCGAATTTATAACAATTTCATATGAATGTGGTGTTATATTCCCTATGTATGTACTATGTAGACCATTTTAGGAATACTAACATGCAGGAATGGTTGGATGAACACAAAGACGAGGTTGTTGGTAACATAGAGGAAGAAGTACTTGATGGTGCAAGACTGGTTAAGGAAGTTGCAACAGGGCATCGGGATGTGGGTGACATTAACGATGAGTAAGAGAATGGCGATGAGGATGACGACGAGGATGAGGATGCCGATGACGATGAGGATGACCATCTGAAGTGTCACACCCCCGAACCAGACGGCAGAAACGTCCGGGGGATTGTGCATGACTTCATCTTGTAATATCATCACAATGTATATAATTGAAACAAGAAAACTTCATCATCATACATATCAAAATACAACTAGCATTGTGTACATCAATTATAGTATTATAAGTTACATGCTAAAATGAAAGTTCAATATACGATGATAACAAAAATACAATAATTTCCACATTCTCTGCTGACCTTTCCGCTTATCGATTCCCTGAGAATACAAGTTATTTTGAAAACGTCAACATATATAATGTTGATGAGTTCATAAGCATGTTTGAATGAAAAGTTTTGAATAGTTCGTAAAACACCAGAAAATCCAATATTTTCTGTAAATAGTGGGAAAGTAATGTGTCAAAATCAAGTATTAATGCATGTATGTTTGCTGCTTTTGGAATGTATAGATAAACAAAAATGTAATCCAGATAAAATTCATGTATTTTCTGTAGTACGTAGAAGGTAATGTGTAAATGTATTTATCCCAAAAAATCCGATATTTTCTGCTTATAAAAGTATCGTAAAAAAAAATCCCAAGACCGAGTATGTAACAACGCGAATTTTCAAAATAAATTTTTAATTTTTAAAACATTCATTCATTCATAAATATTGTCAAACACATTGTATCAATGTTATTATCACAAAACATTTCCCCATAATCTCCACAAAAACTCCAATGCGTGTGTGTACGAATCATGTCGGCACCTTCCCGCGTTCATCACTAGTACCTGAAACACATAACACAACAACTGTAAGCATAAATGCTTAGTGAGTTCCCCAAAATACCACATACAGCACATACGCCACTCGAGGCTATAGTATGACCCTCCGGTCGCTGTGTATAAGCGGGACCCTCCAGTCCCGTAGCTCGTTGGACCCTTAGGTCCTGTCATAGCTCGTTGGACCCTCCGGTCCGGTCTATATCATCATACAACATACAAATATCACATAGCATATAATCTCATACATAATAAATAAGACCCTCTGGTCATCGCATAGTACCACTCTAGGCAACGTATAGTGAGAAGACTCACCTCGATGTCTCGGAAAATATCTGACTCGGAAGAAGTATGATCTAGCCTCTGCCTAATCACATAAAGTAATACTCCCATAAATACAACTGTACTCAACCCTAAAGTCAATAAGGTCAACGGTCGAACTTGACCCGACTCGGCGAGTGCACAAGGGCGACTCGGCGAGTCTACACGTGTCCACTGACTCTCTTATATTCTCTCTTGGCACGTCGAGTACTTCCCTTGACTCGACGAGTTCCACCTAACATGAATCGCGGGGCCACCCCGACTCAACTCGTCGAGTCTCAAGAACAACTCGGCGAGTTCCAACTTGAACTCGGACCTCTGACTCTCCCTGACTCACCGAGTCATTCCCCCAACTCAGCAAGTCCACTCACTGAGTGATTAATGGGCAACCTTCATACTACTCGTCGAGTCTGTTCTTGGGACTCGGCGAGTTCATGCCATGCACAATCTCAAAACGACTTCTGAGGTCATATCTGTTCCATACAATCATAGATTTGGCCTCCCCAAGCATGATAATCACGTAAAGTTCGGACCTTGACACACAAATAACATAGACATGGTCCAAAATGGTGATTTAGCCCCAAAAATGACATTCCAAGCTCATGACTTCCAAAAAGACTCATAAAGCTCCAAGGGATAAAGTCTCTGGACCTATTTGGGTCCAGATCCAGAACAAAAACTCGAGGAGGGACCAAATACACCACTTAATCAATCTCAAAAAGGGTTTGGAAAACCCTAACACTAAGAATCAACACCAAACTGAAGAAGGTCCGAGAATAATACCTCAATGAAATCTCTATGAGCTCAAAACCACCAAAAATCGCACCTCATACAGCCTCCTCTTGCCTTAAACACTTCCTTCTTGCAAAAACACCCACCAAATGTCAAGATTGGCCTCTCCTTCCTCACAAACGCTCTAGATCTCTTTAGGGTTTCTCTCTGGGGTTGGTGGCCGCAAATGACGGCCATAAGGCCCTTTAAATAGGTCTCAAACCGTGGAAATTAGGGTTTCATTAAACAGCGTGAACTCGCCGAGTCCAGCTGTGAACTCGCGTACAAATCCGCGACCATACTCGGCGAGTCTAGACCCTAACTCGCCGAGTACCCCCAACAAAACCCAAAAATAAAAGAATAAGATATCATACCTGGGAATCCGGGTGTTACAATTCTCCCCCACTAGAATCAGACTTCGCCCTCGAAGTCTCACTCTGCAAACAACTCCGGATGCTACTCCCGCATCTCACGCTCCGGTTCCCAAGTCAACCATGACCCTTTCCGATGCTGCCACTGGACCTGCACCAATGGCACTCCCTTGTTCCTCAAAACCTTGATCTTCCAATCCCTAATTGCCACCGGTCTCGGCGACCATACTCGGCGAGTCTAGACCCTAACTCGCCGAGTACCCCCACAAAACCCAAAAATAAAAGAATAAGATATCATACCTGGGAATCCGGGTGTTACAATTCTCCCCCACTAGAATCAGACTTCGCCCTTGAAGTCTCACTCTGCAAACAACTCCGGATGCTACTCCCGCATCTCACGCTCCGGTTCCCAAGTCAACTCTGACCCTTTCCGATGCTGCCACTGGACCTGCACCAGTGGCACTTCCTTGTTCCTCAAAACCTTGATCTTCCAATCCCTAATTACCACCGGTCTCTCGGAATAATTCAGGCTCGCATCCACCTGAATATCTTCTAAGGGCACCACTGCCGACTCGTCGGCTATACACTTTCGCAACTGCGACACGTGGAAAGTGTCATGAATCTGACCCAACTCTGCTGGAAACTCCAAGTGATAGGCTACCCTGCCTACCCTCGCGATCACCCTGAAAGGTCCAATATATCGGGGCCCCAACTTGCCCCTCTTCCCGAATCGGATCACTCCTTTCCAAGGAAAGACCTTTAGGAGCACGAAGTCGCCGACCTGAAACTCGAGCTCGGACCGGCATCTGTCCGCATAACTCTTCTGACGACTCTGAGCGGTCAACAACCTCTGCCTGACCTACTGGATATGCTCTGTCATCTGAAGCACAATCTCGATGCTGCCCATCACACGCTGCCCTACTTCCCCCCAGCAAATAGGGGTTCGACACCTCCTCCCATACAACAACTCAAAGGGCGGCATGCCAATGCTTGAATGATGGCTGTTGTTATAAGAAAACTACGCCAAGGGCAAATACGTGTCCCAACTCCCGCCGAAATCCAACACACATGCCCGGAGCATGTCCTCGAGCTTCTGAATCGTCCGCTCACTTTGCCCGTCAGTCTGTGGGTGGTATGCGGTACTAAAATGCAGTTTCGTACCCAATTCCTCATGAAACTTCTTCCAGAATCTGGAAGTGAAACGTACATCTCGATATGAGACAATCGATATCGGCACTCCATGTCACAATACCACCTCTCTCACGTACATCTCTGCCAACTTCTCCGTGGAATAGCTCTCACTGATGGCCAGGAAGTGAGCACTCTTCGTCAATCTGTCCACAATCACCCAAATTGCATCGACACCCATCGCGGTTCTTGGCAACTTGGTGATGAAATCCATGGTAACCTGTTCCCATTTCCCTTCAGGAATCTCCAATGGTTGCAGCTTACCATGTGGACGCTGGTGCTCGGCCTTCACCCTGCGACAGGTTAAGCACCACTCTACAAACCATGCGACATCCCTCTTCATACAGGGCCACCAATAATCATTCTTCAAGTCCAAAAACATCTAAGTGGCCCCAAGATGGATTGAGAATTTCGATCGATAAGCCTCTTCCATCAAAATGGTACGCGTTCCGCCCACAGACGGTACCCAAATCCGGCCCTAAAATGTCATAAGCCCCCGACTGTCAGTAACAAATTCCGTACCAGCCCAACAACTCGCTCCCTCTTTTGACTCTCTGGCTTTACAGCCTCAGCCTGGGCCCCACGAATAGCATCCAACCACGAGGTCATCACTGACAATCTCAAACAAACATCTCGAATTAGGGCGCCCTCCGCCCTACGGCTCAATGCATCGGCTACCACATTAGCCTTGCCCAGGTGGTATAGGATTTCACAATCATAATCCTTGACCATGTCCAACCACCTCCTCTGGCGCATATTCAGGTTGGGATGATCCATCAAATACTTCAAGCTCTTGTGGTCCGTGTATATTGTACACCAAACCCCATAGAGATAATGTGTTGGGTTTTGAGCATTCTAACACTCCTATGGTGTACATGCAACCCTATAAACCTTGGATCTATGTTTTCTCTATTATGCAAGCAAATAAGAACTTTCCAAGGCTTTAATCCTAACTAGCATATTATAAAGTTCTTATACTACAAAGTACTAGTTAGATGACATACCTTTTGATGTAGCGTGATGTCTTCAAGCTTTAAGAGCTTAGCCCCAATAATGTGGAAGCCTCAAATGGAATCACAAACCACCAATACACCTTGGAAGACTTTAGAGAATATGAATACTTGGTTCTCTCTAGTGAAATCGGCTAGCCCTCTTAGTGTAACCACACTAGTGCCAATTTCACCAACCATGGACATCTTTATATAGTATGGAAACTAGGGTTAAACCCATGACCTTTCATTTCATATGATCCATGGGATAAACACTCCATGGACTATCCATGAAAGCTTAGCCCAACCTAAATGAACTTGGCCCATTCCATATATATATAAGAGTCCATATTTAATTAGTTCATTTTGATCGATCACTTAATTAATTCTAAATTAAGTCTTGATCAATACTAATTAAATAATATGATTCCATATTAATATATTAGAACTTATAATATATTAATATAAATCATAAATATACTATTCTCAAAAGACTATCCACATAAATTGTGTCGGTGAAGTGCAACCCAAATGGACCATGCGGGGTCGGGTCAAGTACATACCAAATATAGTTATGGACTTAGACATTAATCCAACAGTCTCCCACTTGGATAAGTCTAAAACTATTATTGAGTATGACTTTAAAACCTAACTGGCAGTCGTAGCTCTTACAGCCGCTGTCGAACTCTGATCTTGTCAACGAACTTGTCCATTAGATAAGGGATCATATATTTCTCCATTCTAGATATCATATGGATTGAGACATGGATTATAATCATTCTCTCTGTCCATTTGTTGTTTCCCGATTTCCGATTCATGACGATTGACTGATTGAACAAATCAAATCAGTCCTGGCTTGGCCAAGCACTCACATGTGTCATCATTAAATCATCGAGGGGCCCACAAATATCGCTTTAATCCCGAAGGTAAAAGGAATGGATAAACTTCGACTCATATGGCTTGTTCTACTACTTGTTGAATCATACACAAAGGCACGTTTTATAACATCGAGTTACCGAATGCGTTTTCGTGCAATCAATGTACAACCAACTCATAGTAACAACTTATATCTCTAGGTTTGAAGAATATAAGATATTATCGTCTCATGATCACTCGTGATAAAATCCATGAAGTGATTCCAATGAGCGCGAGTTGAATCCAATACTCAGAACTTATGAGCACTCATGAGTGTTGTAGCCCTTTATCCAACACCTTAGACCTCTACAAGCTAACCCATGACAGTCTTAATTCATATCTACTTCCAACATATGACCGACTGTGGATGGTTTGAATAACTTAGTCATTCCGGAGGAATAACCTAGTTTATTCTGGAAGTCAAAACATGCAAAATGAAACACAAGAATAATTGAATCCAATATGGTCTCAGAACCTATGAATATAAATAAAACACCTTTTATTTTATCACCATATGATTACACATTATTCATTGTATACTGTTTCAGCTATTAACTTTATTCTTGAATTTAAAACAATAGTTGTCCCATGCTCCAAGCATGTACACTATGTTTTCTAAACACTAGTCATGCCACACACCAAGTATGCATACTATGTTTGTCTATGATCTTTACTTTGTGAAATTGATCAATTGAACATAACTCCAATGATCATCTTTCACAGTCCCAAATCCTTACTGCAAATGCAAGAATTCCAAATTCATGCCATTTACTAAAATCTATTAGATTCTAAACTTATATGCATTGATCCTCTTGTAATGATTATGCACAAAGTCAGAAAGACTTGACAACAACCATTACAGAGCATTCCAGAGGAGATCAACTCCTTGGAAACATCCTTCTTGCATTAAGTTTCCTAATCTTACACAGATTAAATAATTTCTAACTTTGAAACATTTCTAGATTCCATTTTGACTATCACTTCTGAACAAGAGTTGCCTCCTTATAGATTATGTCAATATGGTCCTTCCAGAATTATCACTATACTTCCAATTGTCCTTGAGCAACCAATCCTTGGTAAACCTTAGATTGTCCTCAACAATTGCTTAATCATTTTAGTCATATCCAATTCTATACCTTTTCCCTTCTTAATTCCCCAGGCATTTGGAAATTTTTTAGAATGGATGAATATAGCACATGTAATCGATCCTATATCTGAAGCATATGGGACACGATTTATGATGTCTCACATAAAGACTAAACCAGTCTTTTGCTATAATATTTCCATTTCTATTTGCCAAGTTCTCATAATTCAGATTATGAAAAGGGATGCTGTAATCATAATCAAATTTTAGAACGCAAATAATGAACCCATATATATAATTTTCCTTATGTTGAGCCATTCCAACATGAAATTCATATATATTCTTGACTAAATACGATTAAAACCTCAATCTAAGCTTTTAGATTTGAGATGAACTATAATTTCCTCTCCCTTAATTATAGCAAAACAACTTTTTCCCAATTAAGACCTTTTTGTTTTCTATAATTAACATTGCTAACTTGCAACCTTTATCATAATTATCATGCTCCCACTAACATGATGATTAATAGCATAACACTTATGCTCCCACTAGCTTTGACATGTACCCAGAAATCAACTGGATTTATAGAAATCAATACTTTATTGACTTTCTTACCCAAGTTCAGATTTCTGATACTAGATTGCCTTGATAAGACTTTATCAAAATCATACACCTCTCTTAGATAGCTCACATGTGTGTCTAAACAATTGTGATGAGGGATGCCATAATCATAATGGTTAGACCTTTTTGCCACTTCTCACAAGTCCAGGTTAGTGTGTCGGTTAACCACACACGCTCCACTAACGACTTTGAGAATGCAAATATCATAATTGCTATCTAGCTAAAATCTACTTAGTGAAAGTGTTTCCTCACCATCATTTTCATGAATCGGAGAGAAACCTTATGACACTTAGATTTTTTATGGTGTATGAGTTCCTACCCATATGAATTTGTCAAAACCATAATCACAAGACAAGGATAATGACAAATCCAAACTCATATGGATTGAACTCAATCTTAATTTCTTGCCACCTGGTAGCTCAAGGGCCTGACATTGCTTCCAAGTTGTTGTGCAACCAATTGAGAACTCTAAGAACTCATATACAAAGCCAACTTTAATTGGACTGGGCACAAAATATGTCAACACGATAGGTTATAAACCTCAAGTTGTGTGCCAGTGAAGAACTTCAGGTTTTACTCTTGATTAGTTCTTGAGACTTTCAAGTACCTTTAAGACTCCCACTGTCCTCTTGACATATAAGACTCTCTTGTCAAATATTCAAGAGCTAGTGTGGATTCTAATCAAGACAAACACTTCACACAATTGGCCTTAGTTGGTCTTTGTTTTATCCAAAACATCACAACTTACCAATTTTAAATGTACAACAGTACAAGAGTAGAAAACTTTTACTCTTACATTTGACATGTGTTTTAAACCTTCTCTAAGACATGTCACTCAAGTTACAATCTTGGAGTATGACTCTAAGACTTGTGTTGGAACGAAGTATGACTCATCTTCTTGATTTAACCATTTCAACAATTCAAGTTCCTCTTCTTAGTCATAAGATTTTCTTAGAGAACTAATTTTGATATGGTTTCTTAATCATTAAGATGATCGCAAACATGATACTAAAGTACTCTCCCATCTTTTCAGATTTGAGAAACTTTTATCTTTCTGCCTAAGTTGATTCTTCTTATTCGTTATGCCTTACATTGGAACCTTTTCCAATGTCTCAGAGTTACACTTAAGCTTGTAAGTATAACCATATTTACTGAACTTAAGTAAATCATGACGAATAATCTTATCGATCTTTTTTTTTGTGGTGGACTTGACCAGTGCACAAGAATGTGTACTCGACCCCTTAGTCCGTTACTTGACTCACACATCCATGTGAACAAGTAATTAGTCTTAATTTTCCAATACTTGAAAGTTCTCATTCATCATGCTATACAACTTGCATGATTCCAAGTTCCGGTCCAATTGAAACTTGGGTGATGAGAATCTTTCCTTATTTGGTAAATTTAGACATTACCACAAATGAAAGAATCAATTTCATATTTCCGCTCTTGCTATTAATGGAATCATATAAGCAACAATTTTTCCCCAAATGCCATTGTAAGGATATTTTAAAATAAATAAAATCATCATTTTTTTCTTTTATTTTAAAAACTTTGCGGAAAAACTTATCCTTACAATCCATATAAAAACTTGTTGTTATCTATTCCTAAGCAATATCTCATAACTCCAAGGAAGTAGCTCAAGAATCCAATCTTCAAACTATGCGATAGAAATCCATCTACGCGATCAGATTCAGCATACTCTTTTATTTAAGTTTCTTTACTTTTCTTTGATTCTTAAAACATCAACATGTGACCTAGTCACATCATGTATCAAGAATCTCATAATAGAAACTTAGCAGAGTTAGATAGTGGAAGTTTTACCTGAAATAAAGTCAAACTTATTGACTTTACCATCCTTAGGTAAGCTTGGCAGCTTCGTAACCAAAGCCCCTTCCTTTGGCAATAGAAATATATGGACCCTTAGGTAATAGTACATGGGACTATCTCAGACTTAGCCTTTCTCTTTACCATTTGGTCAACCAAGTTGACTATGGCCAATCCCTTTCCATTGGGAAGAGAATGCTTTTCTGGATTTCCTGTGTCACTATTGTCCATGTCCATAGAGTTTTGGGAAGTTGATCTCCTAATCAAATTTGCTTTACTAGTACACTAAATCATTTCTGATTCAGCAGCACCAAGCAAAGAGATAAGATCATTAAGGGTCTTGTCATAGTCTATTTCATAGGAGTCCCAAAGGAACTCACTATGTGACTTAGAAAGTGATTGAACCACTAACTTTCTCAAGACTTTAACACCCAACTCTCCCGGCTTGTCAATATGTGACTACATATCCAAGATGTGATCACATCTAGACCTTGCCTTGCCAATAGGGCTTGAGTGACCTTGAACTTGTGGGTTAGGGAGAATAATTGGAGGAGGTGGAGGAAGTGAAGTTCCAAAATATTTGGGAAGATCATAGATGTCTGAACTTGACATCTTTTAGGAGATATTCAAGATAGTTGATTTAAAGTCCTTAATATAACACCCAATATGAAATATTAAGGCTAGGACCTAACAAACTATTTTATAACTTGGAAGAGGGATGCCGTAATCCAAGCTATAGAATATTTGAAGGTAGGTGAATGACGATTCACCAATTTCCACCATGAAAAACGAAATAATTTATTAGGTTTTAATTGGATTTGAAACTCCTAGATCTTTGAGATTCATTGAACTGTTTAATGGCATGTTTCAATCTCGAGTGTGCCCTTCAGGTTTTGTGACTGGGATGCCGAGGATCACAAAACAAGGTGTGAAGTAACCATGCAAATTACTTGGTACCCTTAAGTGTTTACCCCTCAATCGATGTGACGGTTAACCACACACGCTCCATCGATACTATGATAAACATTAAGTTACCCTTTGCCTACCTTGTTAAATACGAGTTAGTGTGCCGGTTAACCACACACGCTCCACTAACCGACTTAAACAAGGTGCAAAGTGTAATTTCATGGATTAGCACCTTATTCACATTTTCCTAAGTAACTAAGATTGGGTATTATTAAAAGTTTAGTTACTTAGTATTTATCATTAATACTTTTAATGAAGGGAGAATTATAGTCCTGTCAAACCCGTTCGGCTAACGACCCTCCACCAGTCAAGGAAGCGGTGGGTGAGAGTGGACACCCATTCAACTTCCATTTTATAGGCAGTAACCTTATACCCCCCTTATAGTAGGGATGAAAGTGGGTCCAAACCCGGACCCGATGGACCCGGACCCGGAAAACCCGGAACCGGTTAACGGGATTTTATAGAACCGTAAACCGGACCGGTATATAGGAACCGGTTCCGGTTCGGTTCTGGGTATGGTTCCGGGTAAAGTGGGTCTAGAACCGGAAAACCCGGAAACATCAAAGTGGGTAGGTTGGAACCAGATAAAGTGGGTTTAGACCCGGAAAACCCGAAAAAACCGGAATTTTTTGGTAATTACTTACAACTTAGTGGGTTGAACTTTGAAAATTTTCATATTGATATCCCCACTTTGGGGGGCTGTAACTTATTGAATACGAAACCACAATTAACAAAATTAGAGTCTAAAATCATGTACAAACTCTAAAATACACTCTGGAAAAACCCGCATGTCAATCCGAATTTAAACGAATGAGATATACTTGTGTTAATATTTTCACATAATACAAAGTACAAAAACAAATAGCTGAAAAGTTGAAAATTTTCAGTTTTGATATCCCGACTTCAGAGGACTGTAAATCATTGAATGTTAAACCAAAAATGACAAAATTATAGTCTAAACTCATGTACAAACTGTAAACTAGAAGTTGGAAAAAACCACATGTCAATCCGACTTCAAACGAATTAGATATGCATGCTTTAAAACTTTCACCGAATAAAAAAAAAACTAAAAAACTAAAAACTTTTAGCTTTGGTATCTCAACTTTTGAGGACTGTAAGTCAATGAATATAAAACTAAAAATGAAAAATTTATAGTCTAGAATCATGTACAAACTCTAAACTACATGTTGGAAAAAACCGTATGTCAATTGGAGTTGAAACGAATAAGATATGCATCTTGTAAACGTTTCACAAAAAGTGGTTCCGGCCCTAAAAGTGGTTCCGGCTCCAAAAACCGGTTCCGGATTTTAGACCCGCTTTACCCGGACCCAATGGACCCAAACCCGGATTACCCGGAACCCGGATAAAGCCAATTTTTAAACCTGGAACCGGACCCGGTTCTATATATTCCGGTTCTAACAGGTCTGATTCCGGTTCGGTTCCGGTTTTCCGGTTCTAAATCTCATCCCTACCTTATAGACCGGCTTCGTGCATGAGGCCTACTAACGGTAAGACTGACTTTACTCTTATATATATATATATATATATATATATATATATATATATATATATATATTATTAACTTATAATATTATAAAGTATAAGGGTTGAATTTTAACTTTTAAAATTCTAAGGGCTAACTTGGAATTAAAGTATTCATAAGTGAAAACTTTTCAAATTCCAAAACTTGAGGGCAAGTTTTGAAACTATTCAAAACTAATTAATTCCATAACTTATGTGTTTAAAGTAGTTTTAATCCAAAAACTCTTCAAGTTCCATAACTTGAGGACAAGTTATGGAAGACTTTAAACTAATAAAAGAATTAACTTTTCTTTATTTTATAACTTATGGAATTAATTAAGGTTACACTTTTTATTTATTTATTATTTAATGAAGAGACTCTTGGTCCTCCATAACTTGAGGACAAGTTATGGAGTCATAAAACCATTTAATTAGAACTACACTCTTCATTTTGTAACCTTTGCCAACTTTTATGAGTTTTATGAAACTTAAATGTGACTTTTCATATAATTTGAGGACAAGTTACAAAAAACACATTTTAGAATCAACTCTTAGATTAATTTGGATTGAAAACAACTATTTCACTCAACTTTTCTATTAATCTAAGCAACTCATAAGAACAAGATAATTCAAATCAAACAATTCCATGTAATTAGTCTAAACCTTAAAGTAATACAAAACATGAATCTATTGACAATTATCTTTGAAATTGGATTAGCATGAACATTACCACATCAAAAACAAATTTATAAGTCCAAAAACATCTTAGGGTAATGTTCCTAGTACAATTCCAGCCAAAAGGTCGAATGTATGTTGTCTAGGGGTCCAACTCGTCGAGTGCACGAACCAACTCGGCGATTTGGATGCATTTTGCCTTGGATTCGGCAAGTCTGCTGGGCAGACAGCAACAAAACTCGATTTTTCAGCTTCTATAGCAAGAATAACAAGAAAACAAGCCTAGTCTCTGATACCACTGTTGGGTTTTAAGCATTCTAACACTCCTATGGTGTACATGCAACCCAATAAACCTTGGATCTATGTTTTCTCTATTATACATGCAAATAAGAACTTTCCAAGGCTTTAATCCTAACTAGCATATTATGAAGTTCTTATACTACAAAGTACTAGTTAGATGACATACCTTTTGATGTAGCTTGATGTCTTCAAGCTTTAAGAGCTTAGCCCCAATAGTGTGGAAGTCTCAAATGGAATCACAAATCACCAATACACCTTGGAAGACTTTAGAGAATATGAATACTTGGTTCTCTCTAGTGAAATCGGCTAGCCCTCTTAGTGTAACCACACTAGTGCCAATTTCACCAACCATGGACATCTTTATATAGTATGGAAACTAGGGTTAAACCCATGAACTTTCATTTCATATGATCCATGGGTTAAACACTCCATGGACTATCCATGAAAGCTTAGCCCAACCTAAATGAACTTGGCCCATTCCATATATATAAGAGTCCATATTTAATTAGTTCATTTTGATCGATCACTTAATTAATTCTAAATTAAGTCTTGATCAATACTAATTAAATAATATGATTCCATATTAATATATTAGAACTTATAATATATTAATATAAATCATAAATATACTATTCTCAAAAGACTATCCATATAAATTGTGTCGGTGAAGTGCAACCCAAATGGACCATGTCGGGTCGGGTCAAGTACATACCAAATATAGTTATGGACCAAATGGACCCCTCCTTCCTACACTTGTAGCACACCCCAGTCCTGCACGTCCCCTCGTGACTCTTACCGCACTTCCCACAAGTGCGGCCCTTCGCGCCTCCAGACCTCGAATCAGCAGGTTTAGCCCGCTTGGCAGCCGGCTGAGACTGAGTCGGGCGCCGATCCATCCTATGAGACTCGGCCTCCTCCCTGGCCTGAGTCTCCAACTCGATCTCCCTCTTTCGGGCATTTTCCTGGAGCTCAGCAAATGTCCGATAAGTCGAGTTCGCCAAGAACTCCCGAATATCTCTCCTCAGCACACTCAGATAACGGCTCATACGAGCCTGCTCAGACGACACCTGCTCAGGGGAAAACATCGCCCTCTTATGAAACTTCCTGGTGATGACTGCCACAGTATCAGTACCCTGCTTGAGGGTCAAAAACTCCTGAATCAATCGTTCCCTCTCCACCGGGGGAACATACTCCTCTCTGAACATAGCGGTGAACCTCTCCCAGGTCACCTCGGAAATCTCAGCCAAAGTGAAGTTCGTCGTCACGAACTTCCACCAATCCTTCGCTCCCAGGCGGAGCTGGTTCAAGGCAAACCGAACCCTCAAGTGCTCTGGACAAGAGCACGTATTGAAACATCCCTCGATGTCAGAGATCCACCTCATAGTGGCAATCGGGTCCTGCGTACCGTCGAACTCTGGTGGCTTCGTGTTGCTAAACTCCTGGAACAACAACGAGTCACCTCCCTGAGGTCTGGCAGCAGCAACAGCAGCAGTAGTTGCAGCTGCAACAGCCTCAGTAAATGCGGCGTATCGCTCGTCAAAAGTCTCAATCAATGTGGTCTTGATGTCCCCAAACATCACGGGAATCTCAGCCCAAATGGCAGCAGCAACCTCCTCATGAATCAATCGACGGATCTCCTCGTCGCTGACACCACTGCTCTCAGGTGTGTGTCGAGTCCCAACCATGATGCTTCTGAAATACAACAAAAATTATCAGAGGCTCAATCGAGCATACACATACTCGATGATGCAACCCTACTTGTCCTCTGTTGTCCAAAAGATTCTTACTTGGAATGCCCACTGATCCGGTGTCTCCAGTAGTACGGGCCCAATACTACTGACCATACCGCATCAGTATTCACTCCAAGTCCTCCACCTTGGATCTTGGATTACAAGTACTCTACTCTCAAAGCATGTCAACAACAGAAATCTCCTAGGCTAAGGCATCACAAATCAGGCCACTCTAGTCCTAGTATGTATACCTAGCCTACTCTAGCATGCATAACATAACATATCGCATAACACATAAAGTAAGGGTACTTTTTGGGGATTCACCGTTCGGGCGATGGCTGATCGTACACACGGCTCTGCTCTGTTTGTCTCAAAACTCTTTTTACTCTTTTCAAAAGTTTTACTTCATTATCAAAATTTTTCCTCAAATCCTCAGTTTGAGTTCAGATACGCACGAAGATGCATCCGAATCCCTCAAACCAAGGCTCTGATACCAACTTGTAACAACGCGAATTTTCAAAATAAATTTTTAATTTTTAAAACATTCATTCATTCGTAAATATTGTCAAACACATTGTATCAATGTTATTATCACAAAACATTTCCCCATAATCTCCACAAAAACTCCAATGCGTGTGTGTACGAATCATGTCGGCACCTTCCCGCGTTCATCACTAGTACCTGAAACACATAACACAACAACTGTAAGCATAAATGCTTAGTGAGTTCCCCAAAATACCACATACAGCACATACGCCACTCGAGGCTATAGTATGACCCTCCGGTCGCTGTGTCTAAACGGGACCCTCCAGTCCCATAGCTCGCTGGACCCTTAGGTCCTGTCATAGCTCGTTGGACCCTCCGGTCCGGTCTATATCATCATACAACATACAAATATCACATAGCATATAATCTCATACATAATAAATAAGACCCTCTGGTCATCGCATAGTACCACTCTAGGCAACGTATAGTGAGAAGACTCACCTCGATGTCTCGGAAAATATCTGACTCAGAAGAAGTATGATCTAGCCTCTGCCTAATCACATAAAGTAATACTCCCATAAATACAACTGTACTCAACCCTAAAGTCAATAAGGTCAACGGTCGAACTTGACCCGACTCGGCGAGTGCACAAGGGCGACTCGGCGAGTCTACACGTGTCCACTGACTCTCTTATATTCTCTCTTGGCACGTCGAGTACTTCCCTTGACTCGACGAGTTCCACCTAACATGAATCGCGGGGCCACCCCGACTCAACTCGTCGAGTCTCAAGAACAACTCGGCGAGTTCCAACTTGAACTCGGACCTCTGACTCTCCCTGACTCACCGAGTCATTCCCCCAACTCAGCAAGTCCACTCACTGAGTGATTAATGGGCAACCTTCATACTACTCGTCGAGTCTGTTCTTGGGACTCGGCGAGTTCATGCCATGCACAATCTCAAAACGACTTCTGAGGTCATATCTGTTCCATACAATCATAGATTTGGCCTCCCCAAGCATGATAATCACGTAAAGTTCGGACCTTGACACACAAATAACATAGACATGGTCCAAAATGGTGATTTAGCCCCAAAAATGACATTCCAAGCTCATGACTTCCAAAAAGACTCATAAAGCTCCAAGGGATAAAGTCTCTGGACCTATTTGGGTCCAGATCCAGAACAAAAACTCGAGGAGGGACCAAATACACCACTTAATCAATCTCAAAAAGGGTTTGGAAAACCCTAACACTAAGAATCAACACCAAACTGAAGAAGGTCCGAGAATAATACCTCAATGAAATCTCTATGAGCTCAAAACCACCAAAAATCGCACCTCATACAGCCTCCTCTTGCCTTAAACACTTCCTTCTTGCAAAAACACCCACCAAATGTCAAGATTGGCCTCTCCTTCCTCTCAAACGCTCTAGTCTCTGTAGGGTTTCTCTCTAGGGTTGGTGGCCGCAAATGACGGTCATAAAGCCCTTTAAATAGGTCTCAAACCCTGGAAATTAGGGTTTCATTAAACATCATGGACTCGCCGAGTCCACTCATGAACCCGCCGAGTCCAGCTATGAACTCGCGTACAAATCCGCGACCATACTCGGCAAGTCTAGACGCCAACTCGCCGAGTACCCCCACAAAACCCAAAAATTAAAGAACAAGATATCATACCTGGGAATCCGGGTGTTACAGAGTATCTATGCATGTATGTTTTTAGTATCGTCAAGATTGGTATAAATATACTGAAATCTTTGATGGAGTTAGTCTCTAAGTGAGTCGTTACAACCATGCTTGATAATGACTAATTTGCCTGTCTTGGCGTTTTCAGACGCCGATTTTGATATAGGTAAGGTTTGTCGGCCTAAACTGGCCTAGTCTAGTTGTAGCGAACAACTAAGGCGTGGGGGGTCACCCCATATAGATCTATACACAAACTCCCGCTCTCCCTCCAGGAAACTCTTATTATAACTAAGGCTACAATCATACACTCAAATGTGTCAACCGACAAGTCTCACTAGATTCTCAACTTGTTCACGAGTAATGAATTGCACCAAGTATAATGTTTACATGCATGTTTTAAGTTTTCAAATCCAAAAGTATGTATATGAATATATGAAGTTCAATGGATATGTAAAGGGATAGTTAAGATCCACTAAGCATGTGATTTTCAGTCCAAGCCCAATTAGCGTGTAAATGGACCACTAAGGTTCAATAAACATGTAAAAGGGTAATTTAGGCCAAATAGGCATGTAAATGGACCACTAAGGCCCAATAAACATGTGATCCATAGTTCAGGACCAAATTAGCCCTGTTATATTGATATTTGAGCTTTGTTGATTACATGGAACTTGCTACGTGTATGCTTTTTAAATTGTATACGGTTAGGAGCTTATAGCCTCAAAATGATTGATTTAGCCTTATTTCCTGTTCCTTGTCTGGTTGTGGTCCTAGGGTAGAATCTTTTATTCGAATGTCTATTTGATCCTTTTCTATGCATAATTTCCATGCATAAAGGCAACCTGTCATGATTGATTTGATTGATATGATTAGAGTAAATCTTAGGACAACTTGAGATTGATGTATGCGGTAGTTGTGGAATATGGTTCAGTTTTGGACGAATTGGGGCTATCAGGTAGAGCATTGGGGAAAGGTACAGATAGGTGTGGAAGGCAGTATTGGGCCCATACTATTGAAAGCACATGACCTGTACCCGAACCAATGTTAGATCTGATGACTTCAAGGAGGACTGGTGTGGGAAGATCCGTTATATGGAAATCCTGAACGTTGTGATTTATGACTTTATAGTTCAGCATGGTGGTGACAAGATTTTGAGCAGGAGGATCAGGATCGGGAACTAGATAAGGGGCGGGACCGGGCGACACTGTCGATGTCATTAACGAGAGGTTGCGCAAGCATATTGCAGCCGGGGTTACCAGGGGCATCCTTGATGCTACCCCAGTCATTTTTGGGACAGTCAAGGAGGGTATGATAGAGATTATGGAGGAGAGACTGAGGGCATTCAGTGTTGAGATTGTTGCGGGTCCGGTTGGGGCCCGAACTCCCTCATTCCAGGAGATAATGGCATGCAGAGCACTGGAGTTTCTCGGGTTCAGGGACCCATCGTTAGCCGACGCTGGGTGGCTGATATTGAGAATTCTCATTGCACGATTTCTTGCCCTGATGCGGCCAAGGTGGGTTTTGCTTCATGTATGCTGAGAGACAGAGCCCGAGATTAGTGGGGAGAGGTGACCAGCCAGGTGGGAGCAGCTGGTGTGGCTGAGATGACGTGGGTCGAGTTTGTTCGGCGATTCGATGCGGAGTTTGCACCACCTATTAAGGTGCAACGGCTTGTGAGGTAGTTTCATGACCTTCAGCAGACCACCAAGACTATGGTGAAGATCACCGCCAAGTTTCGAGAACGAGCTTTGTTGATCCCGCAGTACGCTACAGATAAGGATTTGAGGAGGACGAGATATCATTCCATGCTGAGGGATGATATCCGGGAGTTTGTGAGCTTTACAGGGTGCAAAACCCTGAATGAGATGGTGGAGATGGCCCGGGAACGGGAGATGGAGTTACACTTTCGCACCAAGCAAAAACCAGAGCAGGCACAGACAGTGGTGGGTCAGGCTAAGAAGCGTAAGACCTCCGACACTTCCAGCAGGGGCTAGAAGGGTCAGGGCCGGTGTGCCAAGTGCGGTAAACTACATAGTGGACTTTTTCGGAAGGCAGGATCGGGATGTTATGCTTGTGGCCAATTGGGCCACATGATCAGGTATTGCCCCAAGAAGGGCTTGATTTGCTTTTACTGCAACCAGACAGGCCATAAGCAGACCGATTGTTCGAGGGTGCAGGGAGGGAGAGGAGCGGTGGCAGCGCCTGTGCCCGCCACGTTGAGGATTACCGATTGTCGCCCTGCCAAGGTGGATGTTCCAGCAGTGAAGAGCCTCACATTTCAGTTGACCACCGAGGAGGCTCGGGCAGCGCCAGACGTTGTGGCTGGTAGATGTCTATTATTCTTTTTTATTACTATTTGTATGATTTATGTGTACTTTATGCTTATATAGGGGCCTTTTGGTTAATGGTATGTCAGCGCATGTTTTGTTTGATTCGGGTGCTACCCGATCGTTCGTGTCTCTTGCGCTTATCAAGAAGTTTTGGGACGCGCCTGGAGCTCTGGATTCCCCACTCGAGGTAGAGATTGCAGATGACCGCACCGTTAGTGTTGCAAGGGTGTATCGGGACTGTGTCCTGAATGTGTTTGGTGAGAGGTTTCATGTCGACCTAGTCCCGATACCATTGCGAGGGCTGAAGGTGATTGTCGGGATGGATTGGTTGGGGGCCAATGGGGCCATGATCGATTGTGAGCGCCAGTTGGTGAGGGTTAGAACCCCAAGTGAGGGAGAACTGGTGATACATGGAGATAGGGCCTCATAGGGGCCGACTCTCTGTTTGGCTGCGAGGGCTAGGAGATTTCTACAGCAGGAATGTATGGGATTTTTGGCTTATATCTCAGATACGAGAGTTGTGACTGCGACGGATGTGGGCAGTATGCCAGTTGTATAGGAATTTCAGGATGTCTTTCCCGAAGAGCTGCCAGGGGTGCCTCGGAGAGGCAGGTGGAGTTTCGCATAGATTTAGTGTCGGGTGCCGCCCCGATAGCAAAGGCACCATATCGGTTGGCACCGCCCGAGATGCAGGAGTCATCTACGCAGCTTCAGGAGCTGCTAGACCGAGGGTTCTCCGTCCGAGCAGTTCCCCGTGGGGAGTACCGATCTTATTTGTGAAAAAGAAGGATGGATCACACAGGATGTGCATCGACTACCGAGAGATGAACAAATTAATGGTGAAGAACCGTTATCCGTTGTTGATGATCGATGATTTGTTCGATCAGCTGCAGGGTGCGTCTTGGTTTTCCAAGATTGATCTTCGGTCAGGGTACCATCAGATGAGGATTCGGGATGAGGATATATCGAAGATAGCTTTCAGGACTCAGTTAGGGCATTATGAGTTCGTGGTGATGTCGTTTGGGCTCACCAATGCCCCAACAACGTTCATGGATCTCATGAATAGGGTATGTAGACCGATGTTGGATCGGTCGGTGATCATTTTTATTGATGATATCCTGGTCTAGTCTAAGACCAAGGAGCAGCGTGAGCAGCATTTGAGGGAGGGACTGGAGATCCTAAGGTCGGAGAAGCTTTATGCAAAGTTCTATAAGTGTGATTTCTGGCTGTGAGAAGTACAATTTTTAGGGCATATCATCAATCAGGAGGGTATTTTGGTTGATCCAGCCAAGGTTGAGGCAGTGATGCGGTGGGAGGTACCAAAGAATGCATTAGAGATTTGTAGGTTATTGGGTTTAGCGGGCTATTATTGGAGGTTTATCTAGGATTTCTCCAAGATAGTTGTGTCATTAACCCACTTGACCAAGAAGAATGTGACATTTCGGTGGGACACGGACCCACAATTGGCTTTTGAGACCCTGAGACGGACGTTATTCGAGGCCCCAATCCTAGTACTACCCGAGGGGTTAAACGATTTGGCGGTGTACTGCGACACATCGATTTTGGGGTTAGGTGTTGTATTGATGCAGAGACGGCACGTGATAGCTTACACCTCGAGGAAATTGAAGCCTCATGAGGCAAATTACCCCACTCATGACCTGGAGCGTGTATGCCCTCAAGATTTGGAGGCACTATTTATATGGAGTACGGTGCACCATTTATACCAATGACAAGAGTTTGAAATATTTGATGGATCAGCAAAACAACAACATGCGACAAAGGAGGTGGTTGGATGTGCTGAAGGATTATGATTGTGAGATCCTATACCATCTTGGGAAGGCCAACATGGTGGCCGATGCTTTGAGCTGCAAGGCGGCAGAGTCCCCGATTAGGAACATTTGTATGACGATGACGGTGATTTCTCCTTTGTTAGATATGATCAAATAGGCCCAGGTCGAGGGAGTGAAGAAAAAGAATTGGAAGATAGAGAAAATTTGGGCCAATATCCTTTGTTTGTTACGGATAGTCGTGGCCTCTTGACGTAGTGTGGCCGGGTGTGGGTATCAGTGATTGAGGGAGTGAGACAGAGGATATTACAGGAGGCACACAAGTCCAAGTTCTCTATACATCCAGGGGCTACGAAAATGTATAAGGACTTGAGATTGAGTTATTGGTGGCCTGCATGAAGCAGGAGATCGTCTGGTTCTTGGAATAGTGCTTGACCTGCAGGAAGTTCAAGGTCAAGCATCAGCGGCCACATGGCAAGGTACAACCACTACCCATTCCCATGTGGAAGCGGGAAGAGATCACTATGGACTTCATCACGAAGTTACCTAGGACTGCGAGGGGTGTGGACACCATATGGGTGATCATAGACAGACTGAAGAAGAGTGCCCACTTCATCCTGATTCTTGAGAGTATATCCGCATAGAAGTTGGAGGATATTTATGTACGAGAGGTGGTGGCTAGGCATGGAGTGCCAGTGTCGGTGGTCTCTGACAGAGATGTCCTGTTTACATCCAGGTTTTGGAAAAAGATCCACGAGGAACTGGGTACTCAGCTACATTTTAGTATAGCGTATCACCCCCATACTGATGGCTAGAGCGAGAGGACAATCCAGACACTGGAGGACATGCTTCGAGCATGCGTGCTGGATTTTCGAGGTAGTTGGGACATGTACCTCCCACTGGAAGAGTTTTCGTCCAATAACAGTTATCATGCCAGTATCGACCGAGCTCCATTTGAGATGTTATATGGATGGAGGTGTAGGACCCCGGTTTGTTGGGATGAGGTTGGGCATCGGGTCATGGGGAGCACTGAGGTAGTGCTCAAGACTACCGGACTGATTCTGCAGGTGCGTGATCGGCTGCGGGTCGCGTAGAGCCTTCAGAAAAGTTATGTTGACCGACGGCGATTGGATCTTGAGTTTCAGGTGGGGGATTTGTGTTGCTGAAAGCGTCCCCCAGGAAGGGGATTATCAGGTTTCGGAAAAGGGGCAATCTGGGGCCTCGGTATATAGGCTCATTCAGGAGCACGGCCCGGGTGGGCAAGGTGGCATATCGCTTGGATCTGCCAGAGGAGCTTAGCCAGATTCACAACACCTTCCACGTGTCTCAGCTTTGGAAGTGTGTCACTGACGAGTCCGCAGTCATATCGTTGGACGATATTCAGGTGGATGGGAGCTTGAACTACATCGAGAGGCCGGTTGCCATCTTAGATAAGAAGACGAAGGGTCTTCGGGATAAGGAGGTGAAGTTGGTAAAGGTACAATGGAAGCACCGAAGAGGATCCGAATGGACTTAGGAGCCAGAGGAGGAGATGCAGGAGCATTATCCCGATCTATTCGCAGCTACGGACTTTTAGGACGAAGTCTAGTTCAAGTGGGGGAGAGTTATAACACTCCAAATCAGGTACATGTTTAAAACCCTTGAAAATGAATTAATGGACAAAATGGTCTCTCTCGTATGCTGGGCATACCTAAGGGTACGCTTAGCGTACTATGGGAGAAGGATCGCGAAGGAGCCTTGCGTACGCGGGGCGTACGTAAGGGTACGCCGGGCGTACGCAACAGAGGGCCAAAACCCTAAATCTCAGACTTTACCCCTATTTAAACACCTTTTAGCCTCTTGGACCAAACCCTATCAGTCTCTTTAGCCTCATTTCGTCCACCTACAGTTGAGATATTGTGTGAGAGGGTTTTGAGCTTAAGGAGTGGGTTTTTGTGGCTATTTTAGAGTTTATTCAAAGAAGGGGGAATTGATAAGCAATCTTGGGGTGGTTTGGTGCTTCAAGAATCTATATCTAGGTCACTTTGCAAAGCTTCTGGATGTATAAAGCTATGACCTTGCCATCTTATTTATTAGATTTACCTAGGGTTTTCTAGTTTTGTCCCTTTGGTTGATTCTGGACCTCCTCTTGTGAGTTAAGCAAATACAGAGGATAGAAATGATAGATCTGAGGTCCCTTGGTCGTTTTGCAACATAAAAATGGAGTATTGGTGGGTGTTTTGACCTCATGCATGGGTTACAGACCTTATAAAGGTCTTAATGGGGGTGTTGGGAACATATGAGGCATGTAAAGGCATAAATTTTCCAACTTTATGCCCTAGGTCGTCTTAATGAGCTAGATCTGACTTTTTGGCTTGTGGGAATCAAGTATTAAGCACTTAATGGAAAAAGTGCTTAATCTGTTAGTACGTTGGGCATAACCCAGTGTACGCGGCGCGTAAGTCCCTGAGCCCCAGTACGCTAAGCGTATGCATCTCAGGTGAGCTTGAATCTGTTTTGGGCCTTGAGATGTTGGGCCTCATTTAGTTATTGGACTTGGTTGCATTCTGAGAATAGTGGGCCATTTTATCTGTTTTGGGCATTGGAGTTATGGTAAGTGTGACAACTTGAAAATTTCTATCTTACATTCTTCATTTCTTGTCAAAGTTAAACTCGCTTTTACTATTTTCTAGCACTGTTTGGAGTCAAATAGAGTGTTTAAAGCCTAATATAAGCAGGGAAGGAGTCGTGGGATAAGTATTGTGGGTGTATCGCCTTGAAATTGAGCCAATCACAACAACACAAGGTGTGTGCGGCCACACACCCATCCCAACCGCACACACTCCCTATATATATTCAAGACTTAGGCATTTTTGAACACATTCTACACTTCATCAAAGCTAGGACCCGAAATCCTCTCAAGTATCATTCAAATCTCCTTGAGGATCTTCATAAAAGGTAGCATCTTTAACCAAGAACACCAAGAACACTAGGTGTATGGCCGCACACACCATGTATGGCCGCACACCCAGCCGCACATGCCATGTAGAGCCGCACACCTGGCCGCACACACACATATAGTGTGTATTTTGGCCCTACACTCCTTTGTGAAGCCATATACCCCCTTCATACAATCATATATGGTTGTAACACTTCAATATAAGTGTTTAATAGTCCCTAAGGTGGTTCCAATTCAATAGTTAGTTGTTTTAAACACTAATTGGATTCATATATGTGATATTATATGTTAACTAGGATCCACGTGTGTGTTCAAGTCTCAGCTTGACACTTAGCAGCCTATCCGACACTTTCATCCAAAACACTCACTACAGGTGAGTTCATACCCCTTAATCAATGTTTTAAACGTTTTTAAATGCTTTATTGGGGGGGGGGGATACAAGTAGAATCATGCTACATGTTATATCAATCACATGTGATTAATAAGCAGCATTCAAATGATTTACTACTCATTAGCCGTTTTACCAAACAGTTTCCTTTAAATGATTTTTATAAACACTGTATATGTTTAAAACTCCTTATTAAACTATACATTTTACCCTGTATGTTTCATTTCAAACTCATTTACAATTGTGTTTCAAACAAATGTTTCTTTATACTTAAATTGTTTTATCACACCCATGCTTTCAAACCGTTTTATAGATTGACATCAAGTCGATCTTTTCTTAGATAATAATTATGTCCAAAGGTTTTACAAAATTTATTTTATGCTTTTATATTATCAATTTCATGCATATATATGTATAGTTATATAAGAAATGTTTAAAAGACTTAGGAAGGTTATCCACCCTATTTCCTTTTCGCGCTTGAGATGTGGTCTGGTGGGATATCGGGTACCCGTACGAAGGTCGTTTAAATATTAGTTATATATCATGTGTACATATATAGTCATAAAGGTTCTCCCAGTTCATTCAATACCCTTGGGTAGCAAGGGTATACTTCCATGTTCATACCTACCAGTTATATTACTAGTAAACTACAATAGACGTAGTTTAGGGTTTTACTAATGCTAATACTAGAACAATAAATCACACAAAGAGTCAGTTCATACATGAGTCATAATACTTAGTGATGAGAAACAAACATTACACATAGTAATGAGAAAAAAACATTATACATAGTAATGAGAAACAAACATAATAAATAGTGATGGGAAACAAACATAATACATAGTGATGAGAAACAAACATTATACATAGTAATGAGAAACAAACATAATACATAGTGATGAGAAACAAACATTATACATAGTAATGAGAAACAAACATTATACATAGTAATGAGAAACAAACATAATACATAGTAATGAGAAACAAACATAATACATAGTGATGAGAAACAAACATAATACATAGTGATTAGAAACAAACATACAGGCTAGACAGAGGAAGAACACACAATACATCTAGCACATACATTACATATACATTACATTCAGTTATGTGAGATATTAAACGGGTCATGGCACTACCTTCCATGACCGTTTTTGTATCCAGAATCTCCTTAATTGGGGAGTGTATGAGTTTGCGTATAATTCTATATTGGATTGACTATCCTACACCTTGTTGCTTGCTACAGTGGGACTTGCAAGTCTACGGTTGCCAAATGTCATTTCGTACGGCGTCTTACATCTTCGTTTTACTATTGAGTCGGTAGCAGGATACAGGCCGATCACATGTTACTTTAAGTTTCATTTGGTTTAAGGTAGTTAGTACAGTAGTAGTCACTTATTATAAAACTACAGTACTTTATTATTTCCCCATTACATTCACTTCGTGAACATTCACACGATGCACGGTAATGTAAATACTATATTTTTGGTTAATGATAGTTAGATTTGGGAAAATACACACCCGTACAATAGACACAGATAGATACTAGATACCTTGGTAGAAGGATACTTTAGTAGGAATCATGTGGTTTTCTAGGATGTTCAAAACGATTTTATACTTACATTTCAAATACATACAAATGCTTACATTTCTTATATGTACAAATACTTACATACAAATTAAGACACTAAAATACTTATGATCTCACCAGCTTTAAAGCTGATACTCTCTTTCAAAATAACTTGTATCCTCAGGTCAATAATAGACAGGTACAGATGCAAGGTTTAGAGAAGATGGAGCTCGATCAAGACTCATCTTTCATTTTGTTTTATACTTTAGTGTCTATTATAATTTGACAGAACACACTTGTATTAAAATTATATTATTAATGCAATGGATGGTGTTGTTGCTTGTTTACTACTTTTCATTGTTGTGATACTGTACATGACGTCCTCCGCCCCAGAACATTTCCGCCGTTCATGGTTTTGGGGTGTGACAGTAGGGCCTTATTAGGCCAAGAGTCCCATTAATGATTTTGAGCATGGACTTTGGGCCCATTAACAAAGGAAGGACATTTGGGCCTTTTTGGAAGGACTTGAGGTTTGGGTTTCCCTTTGATTATATGATGTCCTAAGATGGATTAATCTTATGGCTCAGCACTAGAGGTTACGAACAGTTAGGAGAGCAGTTTTCGGATTCTTCGGACAGAGGTGAGTCTCCTCACCATGCCAATGGGTCTAAGGCACCAAGGCCGGCCCATTTCTTGATATGTAGTGTCCTAGCTGAAATTGTATTATTTGGTATGAGCTAGGAAATATGCTAGTAGTATGTGTGGTATGTTTGTATGGAAGACCATGGGAGAGCCCATGGCACTAGGATGTAAGACCATGTGGAGAGCCCATGACTTTCCTATCAAATACCATGGGTGAGTCCATGGCACTTAGGTGTAACACCATGTGGGGAGCCCATGGCATCCTGGAGTAAGACCATGGGGACGAGCCCACGACCTCTTTATCTTTTGTATGCATGGCTTATGTGATATGTATAGCTGTTTTAGCTAGTATGATATGTGGTATGTAGTTTGTATGTCAGTATGCTCTGGGGAACCCACTAAGCTTTCAGCTTACCATTTATGGATTTGTTTCAGGTACATCTGAGCCCAAGGGAAAGGTTAAGGCGTGATGGCGTGACGTGCACTCTCTCTCTCATCGATACGATATGAGACACTCTGATGTTTTTAAATAAAGTTGTAATAAATGTGGATTTGAAAACAATTGTTTTGAATTTCATGGTTTATGCAAATGTGTTTGATTAATTAAAAATGAATAATTTCTTTAAAAATTTGGGTCGTGACAGATTTAGAACAGAGTCTCCCAAGATCAACAACATAAAAATCAAGATAGGTACGGTCACACCTTCGCCTTCCCACAATCCTCTGAAGTACCTGAAACCATAACCAAAAACTATAAGCCAAAGCTTAGTGAGTTCCCCCAAAGTACCACCACATAATACATGTATCATATACAAACATGCATGTTGGGTCCAATCAGTCATCGGACTAGAATACCCCCGGATCCACAGCCATCGGGCTGGATTACCTTGGTCCAATTAGTCATTGAACTGGAATGTCAATATACAATAGGTCCACTCAGTCATCGAACTGGAATACCAAAATACAATGAGCCCACTCAGTCATCGGACCGGAATACCCTCGGTTCCACTCAGCCATCGGGCTAGAATACCCCCGGTCTATTTACTTACACACAAAGCAATAAAGTCTCAAACCAACACAATATGTCGACATATAACAGATAACAAACATAACAAACAAACAGATAATCATGCAACTGGTAATCACAGGTTGTCTTATAGATCTATCGATCTACGCATATCAACAACTATCTCCAGAAACCCAACATCTTAATACATTAAGCCGATATTATCGACTCTAAGAGCTTCACAACTCAGATCTCGACCAAAATGATATCTAAAATGGTAAAGTTTCCAACTTTACCCCTAGGAACCACTGAAATGGGTCCAATCCCAAACCCTAGACTTAAAAGAGTGAGGGCTTAACCATTAAGCACTTAATATTCAAAGACAACCCCCAAATTGCAAATCTGACACCCTAGAGCTGGAAGACCACATAAAGTTTCCAACTTTACGCCCATGCATGACTAGGAGAGGCTCAAATGTTCAAGAAGGGCTTAATAAGGAACTTAATGAATGCATGAAGCCCTTAAATCCATAAATTTGGCACCTTTATCCCAAAAGAGTCCATGAAAACCCCAAATCTGAAAGAATAAGGCTTTGGGACGTCCTACTCCCAACATCCATCCAACCCATGACTAAAACATAACAATTTAACCCAAAAGAGAGATCTAAACATCTAGCCATAAAGATAAGAACTTGATACCTTAAACTACTTGCAAAATGAGTAGCAATTCTGTATCCAAGACTTCCTTCTCCAAGCTTAGTAACTTCAAAATCTTCTAACTCCTTCATAATACACAAAATGAACACCAAACTTCCTTACAAAGATTAAATGCTTGACAATGGAAGCTACAACTCGTTTTAGGGTTTTGATAACATTGGAGGCTGAGAAGGAGGTCAGCCAAAGAGACTTAAGGCCTTTAAATAGGGTGCAACACCCTAAAAATTAGGGTTTCCAACCCAACTACCAACTCGCCGTGTTGAGGCACCTTAACACGTTGAGTTGGTTCATTAAATTATGCGGCCAATAACATCTCGACACGCCGAGTTGAGGCTCCAACTCGCCGAGTCCCAAGGAGAAAACCTAAACAACTTGGAATCAACTTCATATCAGAAATCAAACGTTAGGAAATCCTTGTTGCGACCACTTCAACTTTCTTCATAGATATTCGGTCTATCTATTATTTTATTTTTCATATTTTTATTATTATTTTATTACATCGTTATAAGCACGTATACCGCACATAAATCACATAATAGTCAAATAATTATTCTTCATTACTTCAGAATAGGTTACAATTGCTGACCCTAACTATTAGATAATTATAATAATGCTTAGCCTAGAAACACGGGAGTTTCTTCAAAAAATCACTTTGATCTTTGAAGACCCGCTCTTATACTAATTAATGTGAACTATGAGCACTGAGTTGGCATGCAGAATTAAAATGAACACAAATAACACGGTGATTTGGGTGTCTAAGAGATGTATTCAATCATGAAAAGGTGTTACAAAAAGTATAAGCTAGATCTAGACAAATAAATAGCTCACACTAACACTCTCAATGTTACATCTCTCAAGCACACCTCTATAAGTGGTATGGAACCCATCTTATATAGAGGTGTTTACATGCCTCTCCCTCTCTCTATCTATCTATCTCTCATATCACAAGGTTACTCTATGACATGCAAGTGGGTCTACAAGAGTCAAACCACTACAAAGTTATATATGGATAACTTTGTATCCCAACATTCTCCCCCGTAAAAGCTAGGAATGGATGACTCGCTTTAGATCTTCCAAAATCGAGCAACTTCACGAACCAAGCCTTAAGCGTGACACATGTAGAAATGAACTTCAAATCTTCAATTCTTCAATGACGTTCCAATTCGGGTTCTAGAGTGCGAGACCATACAAGCCGAGCATCAAAATGTAATTAGGAGTATCCAAATCTCCACAAGATTACCCAAAAGTTGAGTATAAAAGCACACTCCAAAAATCTTCAATAAGTCCAAACCCATCATGAACTAATAACTTCCGAATCTCCAATTGAACCACTTCATAAAATTTTTGCTAAGTCCATAACTATAATTGGTATGTACTTGACCCGACTCGGCATGGTCCATTTGGGTTGCATGGCATCGGAACATTTGGATAGACCGTTTGTGAGTAGAGGACATTTGTGACATATTAATATAATATAAGTTCTAATATATTAATATGAAATCATGTTATTTAATTAGTATTGATCAAGAATTAATTTTGACTTTATTTAGTGATCAAAAGAGACTAATTAAATATATGAGGATTGATTGTGTAAATCATTCATTCTTATATAATGGGCTTATGATCCATGATTCCTTATGTTGGGTTTAACCCATGGATACTCCATGGAGGTTAAAACCCATGGAGCATAAGGTATAGGTAAAGTCATGGGTTACATGGTGTAGCCCTAATGTGCACACTATATAAGGACCCCTTTAGTGGAGCGTGTGTGGTTAACCCATGAAATTACACTTTGCACTTTGCTTAAGTCGGTTAGTGGAGCGTGTGTGGTTAACCGGCACACTAGCTTGATTTAACAAGGTAGGAAAAGGGTAACTTAATGTTTATCATAGTATCGGTGGAGCGCGTTGTAACGCCTGTAGATCCGGGCTAATCAATTTAGAGGCAATAAGCATTGAAAATGACTTTTCGGCAAAAGATTATTTATAATAAATAGTAAATATGTCTCAAGGTTTCCGTACATATAAAGAACGCCGAAATCCAAGTTATAACGAAGAAATTATGACCCGTCGAAGTTTCGAGATGAAACCGGCACAGCACCGGGAAGCGTAAATAGTGAATTTACGATAGAGCGTGATTTAGCCTTAGAGAACTAAACGAAAGTCGTATAATATGTTAAACTGAGAAAATCCATAAAAAGAACGCCCAAATCTGACTTCGTATGAAGAAGTTATGATTTTTCTAAGATTCGGCTTAGCAGTGCACGACCCGAAACTCGAATTTTAGTTCGAACGGTTTTTGGCTTACGCAACCTAAATGAGAGTTGAAGATCTCATTAATAGGAACTCAACAGTAAAAAGATAGACGAAAATGGAGTCTGTATGAAGGAGTTACGAATTCTTCGCGGTCATTTAGCAGTCTAATCTCCTCCTACTGTTAAATTTAAGATCAGTCGAGAATTAGCCGATGGAGTCTAAATGTAAGTTGTAGATCTTGATTTTACCTACGCTTGGATATAAAGAACGTCAAAAACGGAGCTCGTATGCGAGAGTTATGATTTTTCTAAGTCAGGAGGCTAATACGCGATATTGGTGACGTGGCGCGATCACATCCATTGCTTTCTCTCCAAGGAAAGCCATCAGATGATGACACGTGGCACCAACTCGGCGAGTCCATCAGGATTTCACACTATAAATAGATGTGTTGGGTTCCATTCATTCTCACACCTTTCCTCTTCCACTTTCTCTCTCTAAACTCTCTCTCTAGCCCCCCTTAAGCCCCCTAAAGCCTAGGTAAACCCCCTAGCACCCGAAGGAAGCCCCGAGGCTCCCGGAGTTCCGAGAAAAGAGCCTTTCGGCTCGGGAACGCTGCTCCAGCAAAGCCCGATTTTCTTTAAAATCCGCTGTAAGTGAGCTACGCTTACGCAATTTTTAATATAACTTCTAAATAATTATAGTAATGTTATTAGGTCCTTAAAATAAGTATTTGGGCTATTATTATGAGTTATATTGAGTGTTGTTTAACGCTTATATAATATTAATAATAGCTAGACTATTAATTAGTCACGGTTAACGTTAGACTAAACCCTAGTGGTAATGATACTAGGTTTTGTCGAGGGAAATTGTTTTAAGAGTAACGAAGCACTGTTCGAGAACCGAGTCACCACCTACTCAGGTGAGTGCATAGTTACTTTCATCTTACACATAGATATGAAGTATTTTACATAAATTACATTCTATGTGTGCATATTATCTGAATACTTGTTGTCTATGCTGGATGAATGATTTTATACATGTTTTAAATTATTTAAACTGTATATTTATTTTATATCTACAAATATGTTGGGATAAAACATGGGTAGATGAAATAGTTGGTGTGTGATGAAATAAAATAATGAGAGATAGGTGATGATAGGAAGGTGATGATAATTAGGTAAGGATAGATAGGTGATGATGAATCGGTGATGTAGGATACTACAACCTTGTCCAACAATTTGGAGGTGTAGTCATCTACCAGAGTATAGATGGCGACCACGGACTATGATAGACAACCCGTGGAAACACCAGCAGGCTCATAACCTGTAGGTGATGAATTACGAGTTCAGGCGATGTTGTAACTACGTATTCATGTGATGATACTCTAACCCCCTTACTATGAATTACAAGTTCAGGCGATGTTGTAACTACGTATTCATGCGATGATACCCTAACCCTTGGTGGGCACGTATTGAGGGAGTAATCCCTGAATCAATACTATCTAGGCGATGTAGGTGATGATCCTTAGGGAAAGTCCTTAGGAACAAACATGAAAGGAGAGGCGATGTAAGGATATGAGAGGTAAAATATGATGTAGGAGACGACCCTTAGGATAAATCCTTGGGGAGGGTACTTAGGAATAAAGAAGATAATGGGGATGGGTAATTGGGTTAATTGTTTGATGATTGAACATAATAATTATATTATTGTGGGTTGAAAACCCTATGTACTCACCAGGTTTCCCAACCTGACCCACTCAGTTTATTTATATCACAGATGTTGTTATGAAGTCACATTACACTGAGAGATTAAAGAGATGTAGATCACTAGTGCAAATAAATGTAAGTTCTGTTTATGCTTATGTTTTTGTATTGACGATGACATTCCAAACATTTTAAAATGAATAAAATACGTTTCTTCGAAAATGTTTTGATAACGTATTTAACATGTTTTTCTGGGAACAAATTCCACAACATTTTTATGAAAAGAAGTACTCTGATTTTTACAAAGCATAAACAAAATCGGTCTTTTCTGGCCGTGAAAATGGGGATGTCACACGCGTGTGGTTAACCAACACATCGATTGAGGGGTAAATATTAAGGGTACCAAGTATATTTTCATGGTTATTCACACCTTCTTTTGTGATCCTCGGCATCCTAGTCACAAAATTTGAGAGGGAACAATCGAGATTGAAACATGCCATTGAACAGTTCAATGAATCTCAAAAGATCTAGGAGTTTCAAATTCAATTAAAACCTAATAAATTATTTCGTTTTCATGGTGGAAATTGGTGAATTGTCAATCGCCTACCCTCAAATATTTTATAGCTTGGATTCGGCATCCCTCTTCCAAGTTATAAAAGTATTGTGTTAGGTCCTAGCCTTAATATTTCATATTGGGTGTTATATTAAGGACTTTAGATCAACTATCTTGAATATCTCCCAAAAGATGTCTAGTTCAGACATCTATGATCTTCCCAAATCTCTTGGAACTTCACTTCCTCCACCTCCTCCAATTATTCTCCCTAACCCACAAGTTCAAGGTCACTCAAGCCCTATTGGCAAGCAAGGTCTATGTGTGATCGCATCTTGGAGATGAAGTCACATATTGACAAGCCAGGAGAGTTGGGTGTCAAAGTCTTAAGAAAGTTGGATGTTCAATCACTTTTTAAGTCACATAGTGAGTTCCTTTGGGACTACTATGAAACAGACTATAACATGACCCTTAATGATCTTATCTATTTGCTTGGTGTTGCTGAATCAGAAATGATTTGATGACTAGTAAAGCAAATTTGATTAGAAGATCAACTTCCCAAACCTTCAATGGACATTGAAAATGGTTACATTGGATACCCAGTAAAAGCTTTCTCTTCTCAATGGAAAGGGATCGGCCATAGTCAACTCGGTTGACCAAATGGTAAAGAGAAAGTCTAAGTCTGAGATTGTCCCATGTACCTGAAAGATCATAAGGCTGGTAAAGTCAATAAGTTTGACTCTACTTTAGGTAAAGTCCACTATCTAACTCTGTTAAGTTTCTATTCTGAGATTCTTATTACATGATGTGACTGGGTTACAAGTTGATGTTTTAAGAATCAAAGAAAAAGTGAAAGAAACTTAAAGAAAGAGAATGTTGAATCTAATCGCGGAGATGGATTTCTATCGCATGGTTGAAGATCGGATTCTTGAGCTACTACTTAGAGAGTTATGATAGATTACTAGGAAATATGTAATAGCATAGTTTTCATTTAAATTTGCATTGTAAGGAAAAGTTTTTCCGCATTTTATAAATAAATAAAAGTTTGTTTTACATTATTTTTTATATCTCCTTGCAATGACATTTATGAAAACTTGATGTTTGTATGTTTCTAGCAATATTGAAAATATGAATTTGATTCTTTTATTTGTGGTAGTGTCTAAATTAACCAAATAAGGAAAGCTTGGAATCATACAAGTTGTACAGTATGATGAATGAGAACTTTCAGCTTTGGAAAATTAAGACTAGTTCCTTGTTCACATGTATATGTGAGTCAAGTGAAGGACTAAGGGATCGAGTACACATTCTTGTGCACTGATCAAGGTCCACCACAAAAGGTTGATAAGACTATTCGTCATGATTTACTAAGGTTTAGTAAATATTGTTATACTTACAAGTTTAAGTATGATTCTGAAACATTGCAAAATTTTCAGTGTATGGCATGACGAATGAGAAGAATCAAATTAGGCAAAAGGATAAAAGTTTCTCAAAACCTGAAAAGATGGGAGAGTACTTTAGTATTATGTTTTGTGTTCATCTTAATGATTAAGAAACCTTGTCACAATTGGTCCTCTAAAGACATCTTAGTGCATTCATATGGCTAAGAAGAGGAATCAAGAATTGCTGAAATGGTTAAATCAAGAAGATGAGTCATACTTCGTTCCAAAAACAATTCTTAGAGTCATACTCCAAAATTGTAACTTGAGTGACACATCTTAAAGAAGGTTTATAACACTAGTCAAATGTAAGAGTAAAGTGTGTCCCACTCTTGTAGATTTGAAATTGGTAAGTTGTGATGTTTTAGATAAAACAAAGACCAACTTATGGCCAATTGTGTGAAGTGTTTGTCTTGATAAAGAATCTGCATTATCTGTTGAATATTTGGCAAGTGAGTCTTATATGTCAAGAGGGCAGTGGGAGTCTTAAAGATCTTGGAAAAACTTCCAGATCTAATCAAGAAGGAAAAACCTATAGTTTATCACTAGCACACTACTTGAGGTTTATAACCTATCATGTTGACATATTCCTATTTCTGTGCCCATTCCAATTAAAGTTGGCTTTGCATTTGAGTTCCGAGAGTTTTCAACTGGTTACATAACAACTTGGAAGTAATGGTAGGCCCTTGTGCTGCCAGGTGGCATGAAATTAAGATTGAGTTCAGTCCATAAGAGTTTGGATTTGTCACTAACCTTGTCTTGTGATTATGGTTTTGAAAAATTCACATGGATAGGAACACATACACCATAAAATCTAAGTGTCATAAGGTTTCTCTCCGATTCATGAAAATGATGGTGAGGAAACGCTTTCACTAAGTAGATTTTAAGTAGATAGAAATTATGATATTTGCATTCTCAAAGTCGTTAGTGGAGCATGTGTGGTTAACCGACACACTAACATGGACTTGTGAGAAAGGGCAAAGGTCTAAACAATTGAAACTATGATTACGGCATCCTTTTTCATAGTTCTGAAATTGTTTAGACACACATGTGTGCTATCTAAGGAAAGGTGTATGATTTTGATAAAGTTTTATCAAAGCATCTTGTATCAGAAATATGAACATTGGTAAGAAGGTCAATAAAGTATTGATTTCTAGAAGTTCAGCAGATTTTTCAGTACATGTCAAAGCTAGTGGGAGCATAAGTGTTATGCTAATAATCATCATGCAAGTGGGAGCATGGTAATTATAATAAGTGTTGCAAGTTAGCAATGCTAATTATAGAAAAAAACAAAACAGGTTTCAATTGGGAAAAAGTTGTTTTGCTATAATTAAGGGAGAGGAAATTATACTTTACTTCAATTCTAAAGCTTAGATTGAGGTTTTGATCATATTTAGTCAAGGATATATATATATATATATATATATATATATATATATATATATATATATATATATATATATATATATATATATATATATATATATATATATATATATGAATTTCATGTTGGAATGGCTCAACATAAGAAAATTCTATATGTGGTCCATTATTTGCATTCTAAAATTTGATTATGATTACGACATCCCTTTTCATAATCTGAATTATGAGAACTTGGCAAATAGAAATAGGAATATTATAGCAAAAGATTGGTCTAGTATCATGTCTTTATGAATCGTGTCCCATATTCTTCGGATATAGGATCGATTGCATGCGCTATAATATTTATATGTTCTAAATTTTTCCAAATGCCCAGAGCATTAAGAGGGAAAAAGTTCTAGAACTAGATATGACTAATTTGATTAAGCAACTGTTGAGGAAAATCTACGGTTTACCAAATATTGGCTGCTCGGGGACAGTTGGAAGTATAGTGTTAATTTTAGAAAGACCATATTGACATATTCTGAAAAAAAAAAGGCAACTCTTGTTCAGGAGTAATAGTCAAAGGAGGAATATGGAAATGTTCCCAGAGGTGGAAGGTATTCATTAAATCTGTGTAAGATTAGGAAACTTAATGCAAGAAGAATGATCAAAGGCAATGAACTTTGAATATAAGACTTCGTTTCCATGGAGTTGATCTCCATTAGAATACTCTGTAATGTCTGTTGACAAGTCTTTGTGACTTTGTGCATAATCATTACAAGAGGACCAATGCATATAAGTTTAGAATCTAACAGATTTAGGTAAATGGCAGGAGTTTGGAATTCTTGCATTTGTGGTAAGGATTTGGAATTGTGAAATGAGAGTCATTGGAATTATGTTCAATTAATCTATTTCACAAAGTAAAGATCATAGACAAACATAGTGTACATGCTTGGTGTATGACATGACTAAGTGCTTAGAAAAACATAGTGTACATGCTTGGAGCATGAGACAACTATTGTTTTTAATTCAAGCATAAATTTGATAGTTTGAGACAATATGCAATAAATGATGGGTAATCAATATGGTGATAAACAAAATTTTTTTTATTTATATTCATAAGTTCTGAGACCATATTGGATTCGATTATTTTTATGTACTTTGCATGTTTTGACTTCCAGAATAACTAGGTCGTTCTTCCTGAATGACTAAGTTATTCAAACCATTCACAGTCGGTCATGTGTTGGAAGTAGATATGAATCAAAATTGTCATGAGTTGGCTTGTAGAGGTCTAAGATGTTAGACAAAGTGGTGCTACAACACTAATGAGTGCTCGTAAGTTCTGAGTATTGGATTCAACTCACGCTCATTGGAATCACTTCATGGATTTTATCACAAGTGATCATGAGACGATAATATCTTATATTCTTCAAACCTTGAGATATGACTTGTTACTATGAGTTGGTTATACATTGATTGCACAAAACCGCATTGGTAACTCGATGTTATAAAGTGTGTCTTTGTGTATGATTCAACAAGTAGTAAAACAAGCCATATGAGTCGAGGTTTATCCATTCCTTTTACCTTCGGGATAAAAACGATATCTCTAGGCCCCTTGATGATTTAATGATGACACATGTGAGTGCTTGGCCAAGCCAGGACTGATTTTATCTGTTCAATCAGTCAGTCATCATGCATCAGAAATCGGGAAACAACAAGTGGACAGAGAGAATGATGTATAATCCATGTCTCAGTCCATATGATATCTAGAATGGAGGAATATATGGTCCCTTATCTAATGGAAAAGTCATTGACAACGGTCACAGTTCATCGACAAGGTCAGAGTTCGATAGCGGCTTTTGAGAGTATGATTGCCAGTTAGGTTTTGAAGTCATACTAAATAATAGTTTTAGATTTATCCAAGTGGGAAACCGTTAGATTAGTGTCTAAGTCCATAACTATAACTGGTATGTACTTGACACGACTCGGCATGGTCCATTTGGGTTGCATGGCATCGGAACATTTGGATAGACCGTTTGTGAGAAGAGGACATTTGTGACATATTAATATATTATAAGTTCTAATATATTAATATGAAATCATGTTATTTAATTAGTATTGATCAAGAATTAATTTTGACTTAATTTAGTGATCAAAAGAGACTAATTAAATATATGGGGATTGATTGTGTAAATCATTCATTCTTATATATGTGGGCTTATGATCCATGATTCCTTATGTTGGGTTTAACCCATGTGGTGACCCATGGATACTCCATGGAGGTTAAAACCCATGGAGCATAAGGTATGGGTAAAGCCATGGGTTACATGGTGTAACCCTAATGTGCACACTATATAAGGACCCCTTTAGCTTAAGAAATTGGCACTAGTGATACATATATGAGGGCTAGCTGATTTGAGCATGAGTGTCTTCTTCTCATGGTTATTCCAAGTGTTGATGATGTTGTGTGAACCATTTGAGGTGTCACACTTGGGGCACTAGGCTCTCGAGCTTCATGGAGTCAAGCTATATCAACAAGGTATGTATTCTATCTATTTTATTATCCAAGTATCAAAGATTGTATGCTAGTTAGGGTATCGCCATGGAATATTCATATTTGCATGTATAATAGATGTAAACATAGATCCAAGGTATTTAGGGTTGCATGTACACCATAGGAGTGTTAGAATGCTCAAAACCCAACAAAACTTTCGAATTCCCATATTTAATTATCTCCCTCTTTTAATAATCGAAAAATGATTATAAAACCAAAAAGGAATCAAATTCGAAAATTTTCTTTCCAAACTCCCCCTTAACACATGACTTAAACATTTTGCATAAATCTGGAAAATCCAAAAAATCTTCAATTTTCGAATTTACTCACGGACCGCCTTTGACAAAATTTCACACAATTGGGTAGAAACTATCAAATTCGAAATTCTGCAGTGACCCGGTGTGCCCAAAACAGCCTAAGATGCGAAACACTACCCCAATTGCGAAATTGGGCATAAAGTGTCTATTCGCATTAACTGCAGGGGCCTGTTTCGAAAATAATCTCATTTCTCAGTTGAAGTTGGATAAATTTTGTCAATTCTTCAAAACATTCTTCAAAACATCAGGGATTCGATTCTTGATTTTGTATAATGGGATTTATAGATTACCAATGATGTTCAATTCTTGATTTTGTTACAAGTTAAGAGGTGTGAAGTGTGCACTTATATAAAATGAGTTTAATCTCAGTTCAACCAAATAACGAAGGTCAATGGGGTCGCACTCCTTTCTGAGGTCCAATAGGCATTGCCCAGGTGGGGGTCCCCTGACTAATGGTCGGGCGGGGTCGAGGTGGGCCGCCTTCGTGAGGTGCGAAGGAACGCCCATGCCTGAAAAATTATTTTGTTGAGGAAAATATTACTTTCCGAATATATATTCAGCGAGAAGGCTTTCTTGCGTTCTTGCTTAGCTGGGGAGGCAGTGGACCAATAAGCTAGTTGTCCCAACCAAGACAGGAGCTAGCCTCTTATCTTAAAGGCTATCAATTTCCTCCTTGAGGAGCAAGGAAGATCAGAGGTCACACTGGAAAGCTATCAACTAACCTGTAAGAAGACTCTTTCTTTGGGCTTCTTCTTAGTCCGTTAGGTAGTTGCCTAGAGCTATTAATAGACTGAAAGGGGAAGAAGGACCAGTCTTCCTAGCGATGTACAATTCTTTTGGTATATGAAATCTCGATGTCTAGGTCAATTCAATATCGAACAGAAAGGTAGCAATTCTTTTGGCACAGTCTTTTGGTATATGCAATTGAGAAGCCAAAGATTATTTTGTTGTGGAAAATATTACTTTCCGAATATATATTCTCTAAAATCGTCATCTTTGAAATAAGGGATAAAATCAATATTTAATGTTGGTTTATGTTTATCTTTAGAAGAATATGAATTCCATAGAACCCTAGTTCATGTTCTCACATTTCTGCATTGATTTGATATTGTTTCCAACGAAGTAGGCATGTAGAGGCAAGAGTGGGCCACCATACAACTTTTAAGATTACATGTATATATATTATATATATATATATATATATATATATATATATATATATATATATATATATATATATATATATAAAAGTTAAATAGAAGCAAATTTAGGGCATGCCCACATCCTCAAAAATGCTTTGAATACTCAAAGAACGAATTCTTTTTCTGATAATATCATTGATTAAAACTGTAATTTTGGAGAAGATACCAACATTGTTCCTTTGATACTTTAATTTTTTTAGGTTCGTATTTTTTTGTTAGTTAATTAATGAATTATCTATTTTATGTATTTAATATATAATTTTTAATTGACATAATTCTTACCAATTTATCATTGAGATTTTTATCGTATATTCGTATGTATTTTATAAATTATGTTGTTAATTATTGCTATGAATTAAGTATTTGAATGATTGTATTATGTGTTTATTGTATTACATATAAGTTTGTTTTTTAAAAGAATATCAAATTATGTTTGTAACTGAATTTTTCTGTGATTAGTGAATTTCGTTACAAATGTGTTTTATTGTATTACGTATAAGTTTATTGTATTATATATAAGTTTGTTTTTGTAAAAGAATATAAAATTATGTTTGTAACTGAATTTTTCTGTGTTCGGTGAATTTCGTTACGAATGGGAACAAAACAGAAGAGATTAGATTCATTTTTCACGCGTAATGTTTTACCAAAAGACGAAATTTGTGAAAAAATTTCTTTTAAAATCCATACATTGTTACATTTTGTTATCATTTGAAACATTTTACTACATGTTTATATTTTGTAATTTATTTGACCTACCCTAAAAGAAATCCTAGCTACGCCATCGATTGTTTCTTAAAGGATTATCCTCATAATTCGGATTTTGTGTAACCCATACATAGGATCAAAATATGAGATTCGGAAAATGTTCATACGATCCTTCAAGAAGATCTAAGTTACCTATCAATTTCTAAAACCTTCTTATCCTCCTAAACCGTAACAGAGAAGCTCTCTCCCCAATCCTCGCAATACTAAGGAGTTGTAATGGACAGTGGGGGATAATGTATGTGACATCCCCAATTTCTCGGTCGGAAAAGACCGATTTGTTTATGCTTTGTTTTATAAATCAGAGTAATCGTTTAAAGAAAACGGTTGCGGAATGTGTTCCCAAAACAAGATATGATAAAAACTTATCAAAACATTTCTCAAAGAGTATGTATTTTCTTTAAATAATAAAACCTCGGGATGTCATGTTCCGATACAGACACATAAGCATAAACAGAACATACATTCATTTACTCTAGTGATTTACATCTCCTTTAATCTCTCAGTGCAAAGCAGCTTCGTATCGATACCTGTGATACAATTAAACTGAGTGGGTCAGGCTTGGGAGCCTAGTGAGCATATAGGGTTTTCAACCCACAATAATACATTTATTATATTCAATTATCAAACAATCAACCCAAATACTCATTCCCATTATCTCCTTTATTTCTTAAGGATTTACCCTAAGAATCAACTATCCTTTATCCATTTATTCCTAAGGATTGACCTAAGGAATTGACACAAAGTCCACCACTGCCAAGGTCCACAAATTACGACTGGTAAACACTTAGTTCAACATACTTAACAAACACCTAGTTCTAACACTCCTAGTGAACAATTCATTCAAAACATCTGGTGAATACTTAGTTCTAAAACACTTAGTGAACACACTCAGTTCAACAACACCAAGTGAACACATCTAGTTCAAAAATACTTAATAAAAACATTGAGTCCAAAAATACCAAGTGAACACATAGAGTTCGAAAATACCTAATGAACACATTGAGTTCAAACACCAAGTGAACACATAGAGTTCAAAAATACATAATGAACACATTGAGTTAAAACACCAAGTGAACACATAGAGTTCAAAAATACCTAATGAACACATTGAGTTCAAACACCAAGTGAAAACATAGAGTTCAAAAATACCTAATGAACACACTGAGTTCAAAAATACTTATTATTTCGTCTCACATCAACTATTTCATCTACCCATGTTCTACCCAACATATTTGTAAATGCAAACACATATACAGTTTAAATCTTTTAAAACATGTATAAAACATTATTTCAACATCTATCTCAAGTAAACAAACAATGTATAAACACCTAGCACGTATTTCATAGCAAATACTTCATATCTATGCGGTAGAAGAAAGTGAATATACATTCACACATATAACAACAAAATATACACATAACACGTATTTCGTATAAAATACTTCGTATTTATGCGTTAGAAGAAAGTAACCACACACTCACTTGATCAGAAGATGATCGGACAGCACTACGACTTATAGAAGTAGTATTCTTCGATGAAACCGAGATCACTTCACACACCTAGTTTCTCGCGGGCAGAGCTTCGGCTCGGAAACTCTTTTCTTCTCAGGATCTTCGGGCTTCGGGACTTGCTTCGGGTTTCGGGGTTGATAACTGGGCTTCGGGGGTACTTCTTTGCATGTAAATCGAGGTAATATGGATGAGTGATGAGAGAATGAGCAACCAAACTCGGCTGGCCCTTCAAATCTATTTATAGGACAAAACTGGCCCTTGCCACGTCGTGGCACCTTTTACCACGTCGTGGGCTTGGTCGTCACTGCAAGCGTCATCTCAAGTTGCATATGGGGGACTCCCGGAGGTGTCAGAAGACATGTCACGTCGTGGCACTGCTTACCACGTCGTGGTCTCTGACACAACTTTGGGGTTCGCGCCCCGAACTTCAGAAATTCATAACTTTCGCATACGAACTTCGTTTTCGACGTTCTTTATATCGACGCGAAGGTGAGATTATGCTCTACAACTCTCGTTTAGAATCTATTGGCTAATTTTGACTTTATTTTTAATATATTATAAGTATATTACTTATATATTATCTTTAGTAGGCCGGGACAGGAAAACTCCGTTCAAAATTCATAACTCCTTCATCTGAACTCCGTTTTTGTCTGTCTTTTTATCGTTGGACTACTATCGAAGAAATCTTCGACTCTCGTTTAGATCACTAAGGATAGATATCTATCTACCTTAAATCCACTATTTACGTCACGTTGGGTCGCGCTGGGCCATGTCGGTTCTGTCACGAAACTTCGACAGGTCATAACTTCTTCGTTATGATTTTGGTGTTCTTTATATGCACGGAAACCTTGTGAAATATACTACAACTTGGTTAAGATTAATCCTTCTAAATAATCTTCCATCAAAAAGTCATTTTTGATGCTTATTGTCTCTAATTTGACTAGCCTGGATCTACGGGCGTTACAATGTACTTTAAAGGTATCAACATACTTTATGTTCACCTTTTTTTTAATTCTCGTGTCTCTGAAAAAATGAAGTTACGTCCCACGCCCGTATAATCCTATAAACATTATTTCAACGTTAATAATATAATAAAATGGGTATATGTATTTAATATTAGAACCTTCGGTATGGTGGCCACGAAGTGGGTTGTGGTCTAGGTGGCCACAAACCACGACCGTGCACACCACCCCGGTGGTTCGTGGTGGGTCGTGGTCATGGCTCACCGTGCTCCGGACAATGATTCCAAACGACCAATAATTTCATTTCTTGCATTATATCTCGTTTGACCTTTTCTTCATCCTTCCTAACGGCTATTTTTCAATTCCTTCAACATTTTCCTATAAATACTACCACTGATCTTCTTATTTTTCATACATTTATTCTCCCTTTAGATACATTTTTGTTGTTTGATCCTTTAAAAACCATGCCTCCCAAAAATAAAAAATGGTCAGAAGAGGAAGAAGAGAAATTAGCACAAACATAGGTGACAGTTTCGGAAGAAGACGTTGGTCAAACTTACGGTTCTTTTTCGAAAAATGTTGAAAGTGTTTTCCATGGTTTAATGGGTTGTGCAATTCGAAATGTCGATGAAATATGCTTGAAGGGGCGCAATATGAGGGTCAAATATTCTGAGTTCAATGGAATTTACAACTTTGTTATAAACAACATACACGAAGCCGATATTGGTTCGGTTAATGTGGCCATGGAGTGATATGAAAACACAAATCATCAACGTTTTAGACATGTCAAAGCTTGGCAAAAAGAATTCCCCAAAATTGAATAACCTTGCTTAAAAAAACACAAATCAAAAGTTTGGTAATTTTAGCTTTTTAATTCTTAATGTTATTTTTATTGTTTTTTATTTTAGTTAATGTAATTTTTATTTTTAACTTTATTTTTATTTTTATTTTTTCATTTTAATTAATGTAGTTTTTTTAATTAATGTAATTTAGTATTTTAAATTAATGCAAATTAGTATTAAAAAATTATATGAATTTTTATGTCTTTATGAATTAAATTTAATTAAAAAAATGAGGCGAAGTGATGTGTTTAGTAGTAGGTATCCCTTGGTTAGTGGTAGGGAATGTGGTGTTGATGTGACACCCACCATTATAATGGTTAGTGGTGGGTATAACAGATGGACTTAAATCAAAACGTCCGACTTCATTTTAAGATACCTCAACAACATTTTAAACCACCATTTCATGCTTATTACATATGAGCTTCACTAGCTTTAAATGTTTTAGCAAAATATAATCATTTTAGATTTAGGGAGCATCGCATACATTTTCATTATTTCCTAAATCACTTTTATCATCAGATGATTTTTGTATGTTAGGCACTTTACATAACTCTGATTACCTTATTTAAAACTAGAAAAGTTACCCCCGTTACGCGGGGGCCAGAAGCTTTCAATGTTATTTCTGAAACGATAAATATGACAGACGTAGAAAGTGCTAGGGCTGACAAAATTGTACCATGGAAAACCAACCAACATGTTACCAACCGAACCAAAAAACTGTTGGAATAGTGTCTAAGGCTGCAACTATATTAGGCAAGTATTTGACCCGGTTGTGCATGGTCCTTTTGGGTTGCCTTCACCATAGCAACTTGATAGGATGATTTATTACGAGAGAGTAAATATTATTAATATATTATGAGAATAATATAATGAATAGTATATTGTTATTTGATTAATATAAGTCATAGAATTAATTAGAATTAATTTGGTGACTTAAAGAGATTAATTAAATAAAGGGGTATAAATTGTCAATTGTTTGATAGTTAAGCTTTAGACTGTAAATCCTTATGGATATGCTAGGGACGGATTCTAGAAGCTAGGATAGCTTCAAAATCGTCCAAGGCTTATCTATGGAAAGGATTTGGATAGCTTTAAGAGAAGATTATCTAATTAGGGTTTAGGTTGTAACCCTTAAGGAGTCTACAAGTATAAATAGACCCCATAGCTAAGGGAAATCGGCACCTCTCCTAAAGCAAGAGAAACCTGGCCGATTTCCTCCCCTCTCCTCTCTCCTAAATCATCTTCCTTGCTATTGGTGTTTGTAAGCCATTAGAGGAGTGACATTTGTGACTCTAGAAGCTCCAAGACCTCAAGATCAACAAGGAACACAAAGGTATGGTTCTAGATCTATTTCAATGTTGTTATTTAACCTAATTAGTCATTAGAAGTCTTGGATTCAAAGCATGTTTAATTAGAAAGCCTAGATCCAAGCATTAGGGTTTTGCATGCGCACATAGGAAAGTTCTTATGGCTAAAACCCATCAAAAACTTGGCAGCCAAGATATTTTGTAGCCAACATGTTTGGTTGGTAGTACCGTACCAATTGATCAATGTTGGTACGGTAATGGTACAAAAATTGGAATATCATGGTAATACCGTACCAACTAATTCATTTGATATATATATATATATATATATATATATTTCAACTGTTATTTGTATTTAGTGTTTACTGCTTTAATAACATTATATTAGTCATTTGGTCGTGTTGGTCAATAGTTATTACCACGTTAAAGCACAATATTAAAACGTTACTTTAGCGTTACTTCAGTAGAATTCTTTTGTAAACTAAAAGAATTATGTAACTAATTTCTATACCATTACCAATTTGTACCAACCAAACTTGTTGATAGCCAAATAAATTGATATCAAATATACTTGGTACGGTACCGGTAGCAATTTTTTTTTATACCAATTATAGTTGGTACGGTACACGGTTTACAGAAAAATAAATTGGTACCGTACCAATTCCACCCCTAGAAAGTGCAAGGATAAAAAGCCCTGGCTTTGCCCCGAACCGTTTTTTCATGTTTTTATGAAAAAATGTAAAAGTTTTGACTGTAAGGACCAGAAGTGTCAAAATGGTTAAAGAATTAAAGGGGTAGGAATTAACAACTTTTTAGAAAATGGATCAAAGTTGTCAAACCGTTAAAGTTTTGTGGCAAAACTTTAAATATTAAAAGGTCCTAAAAAGTGTAAAAATAATTAAAGAATGAGGAGCAAAGTTATAAAAAAAAACATCCAAATTTACTATTCCTAAGTTTGAAGCAAAATAATAATACGGAGACCAATTCTACCAAAAAATGACAAATTTATTATTCCTTTTATTAAGAACTTTAATATATATATATATATATATATATATATATATATATATATATATATATATATATATATATATATATATATATATATATATATATATATATATTAGATGGAAACACATCATTTTTAGCAATATTACCACATTTCACTTTAAAACATGCTAGTTCTTCCTTCATTTCATCACATTTAGCACATAGCATATTTTCCACATTTTTCTCGTTTACAAGAGAATAATTTATTTCATACTACCAAGTATAATCTTTGTTTTTACATGCAAAACACCTTTCATTTTCAAGCACTTCTTTTCCTTTTTGTTTGAAGAATTTATCTAACAACTTTATCTTTTTCACTGTATATTTGTCCTATGGCCTTCCAAGAAAAGAAATTCAATTTTCACTACAACTCCAAGCATAATCCATAAACGTTTTCTTTTCATTTTTGAATTTGTTTTTTTAATGCACTTGTTTATCCAGTGGCTTTTTTTACTTTACAACGATAATGCGTCAATTTCGAGTTGTTATGATTTTGGTTGGTGTTTAAGTTACTCATTCTTTGGAACTTGTCAGTCTAATCACCATTCCTTCAAACTTTATGAGATCTGTCATCACATTTAATAAACTTATTTTTAGCAAAAGATTTATAGATATTTTCACCCTTTTCTTCATAAACTAATTTATAGATATTTCTTTTCAACATTGCAACCTCATCAATGGTAGACTCTTTATATTTTCACCCTTTTCTTCATAACCACACTATCTTGGAGAGGTAGGTTTTTATGGTTTTTTTTTATCATAATCTCATTGGATCTATTTTGGTACGATGAAGTAGAATGATAAAGGAATAGAATGGATCGTTATATTTCATTGTCAAGTTTGATTGGTTTAAAAGAATGAAATGTCATTCCAATATGTTGTTTGTCATGCACAATTTGAAAACTTGATGAATAAATGAAAATCTAATATTAAAAAATGAACTTTAATCAAATAAAGATATATTGTTATATACTCATGTGTACTTCAGATACTAAAAAAAATATTATGAAACCATAAAATAAAATTAAAGTGAAATTATTTTGAAAATGAAAAAATGATTTAATTAAAGTTTCATGTTTTGTGAAAAATTTGGTGTATTATAAAAATAAAAAGTTATATATAGTTATAACAGATATATTATTTAATTAAGAGAAATTAAATATTCTTTTATATTTTATTTCTACATATCATCCTACCCAATTAAATGGTGACATGTGTAATATTTAATGTTTATTTAATAAATTTTAATGATATTTTAGGATACTAATATATCACATGTCATCATTTAAATGGGTAGAAAAATTGATAGAAAGAAAAAGTAGAAGGATATTTAATTTCTCTTTAATTAATTAATTCCATTAAAAAAAATGCCTTTTCCTCATGGAATGAAAATCAACAAGAGGAATCACGTCCATTCCATTCCTTTCTCTTTGATTTATAATCTTCATTTATGTATTAAGTCAATGACCTATTTGATAGTAACATGTTCTATAATAATTACTTAGGTTAAAGTTTTACAAATTCTAACCAAACACAAACATTAATTAATTTGACCATCAGACCCACATTAAATTAATTTGACGACATTCAACGTCTATGTGTTTCAATAAAGTTTGCTTCATTATTAACACATCTATTCTTCAACAACTTTGTCTTTTGATGGGGACACTTCTCAAGGCGTCATGTAATATGGAATTATGCTTGAAATCTTTTGACATCCTTTTACAATCATAAAATAATAATTCTATGAAAAAAAATGGAAAATGACTTACGAGACCATCGAAGTTTCAAATCCGTTCGAAAAAAATCATTCAAGTACTACATGTTCAAAAAACACCATCAAACTAAGACATATGTTCAAAAAACACCAACGAAGTACATGTTCTGTTTAAAAAACACTATCTCTATGGTTTGGGGTAACTTACATATTTAGTCCCTAACTTTTTTTCTTAACTCGGACGGTCCCTTTAATTTAAATTTGCTTCGACTTCAGACCCTGATCGAGTTAAAAGACTAATATACCCTTATTACTTTCATTTAACATTATTTTTATTATTTATTAATTATTTATACAATTTGTGTTATTATTTATTATAGATATATCAATTGTATAAATAATTAACAAGTAATAAAAATGAATGTTAAATGAAACTAATAAGGGTATATTAGTCTTTTAACTCGATCATGGTCCGAAGGAAAAATAAATATAACCGTTAGGGATTGTCCGAGTTAAGAAAAAAAAAGTTAGGGGCTAAACATGTAAGTTACCACAAACCATAAAGATGGTGTTTTTTGAACAGAATATGTACTTCGTTGGTGTTTTTTAAACATATGTATTAGTTTGATGGTGTTTTTTGACCATGTAATACTTGAATGGTGTTTTTTGAACAAATTTGAAACTTCAATGGTATTCTAAGTCATTATCCAAAAAAAAAAAAAAAAAAAAAAAAAAAAAAAAAAAAAAAAAACCTTGTAATTTATTAAGGATGTTGAGAGTGATAGAAGTAGCAAAAAAAATAAGGATGTTAATGTAGATTTATAGACAAGGCAGCAGAGTTTTTTCTTCATATAGGAGATAGGAAGGTATGTAAGCAAAATATCAAGACAGATAAGTAGCATAAGGTCATGGGTATGGGGAAAATTAGCGTGTAAGGATCTAGCTGAAGGGGTTGTTCATGCGTGAACATTGCCCCCCACATGAGTAAATGTGACGCGGATATTGAGGTTGGTTAGGAACGTTCATGGAAGATTTCATTGATTAATTCGAATTTTGACCATTTGGCATTCAATTTGGGACCATTTAGCAAATAACTTTTTTTATAAATTAAAACTTCACCTATATATCCAAAAACATAATTGTAACGCCCCGTTTATTTAAATAAATTAATAACTATAATTCCCGGACTAATTTGTGAAGAATTTTGATAGTGGGGGCTGTTTAGTAAATTACAGAGTTGATTTGAGAAGAATATGAGATGTAGGGGTATGTTTGGTAATTATCGGGACTTATTATGAAAGGGAATTATGGAATCAGGGGCAAAAAGGATAAATTTTGGATCTAATTTGAAAAGAATTAATGGGGAGGGACCATAATGGGATTATAGCGCACAAGTTTGAAATGGATACGGGATGAACCCGTCACATTGATCCTCCCGTTATTTTGGAGACATGAAACCCTAATCCTACAAAAATGTTCCAACCGTCAGCCGCCTCTCCCGCTTCTCTCTCGTTTATCGATCGGCAAAGTGTTAATCGACCGCCGCTTGCATCTCAGGTCCGATCGCCGACTGCTACACTGCCGATGAAGGCCGCCTTGCGACGTCTGCTGCAGGAAATGTCGGGGGCCGCTAGAGAACCGTCGAGAACCAGAGACAAACCCGTTACTCGTCGTGGGTGGGTCGTGAGCCACCAGAAACTCTCGGTTAGTCCTCTGCAAACCACCATCTTCTCCCTCTTTCGTTGTTTACTGTGGGTAAGACGCCGGAAGCGTCATTGTCGACGTCGGTGGCTATGGGGCCGATGTGTGTGACTTTTCGATGATAACAGCCTCCTAGTCGGCTGTTGGGGGCTTGATCTCGAGTCGTTTCATGTATGTGTTGCTGCCACAGGTTGTATGTGTAAACTCGGACCTAGAAACCCATCGTCACCACCTCATGATGGTGGTTGCCATTGTTTTCTGCCCCATTTGCCGCCACTAGCCACCGTAGGAGGTAGCTGTGTGTGTGTGTGTGCTTATTAATTATGTTGTAGTATGCGTTATTTTGGGCAGGAACCTCCGCCGCCACCGTTGGAAATGGTGGCTGTCGTCGCTGTGCCGCTGTTTGATGACCGGAAAATGGAGGAAGAACCCACCATGGTCGCCAGCCATGGTGGCTGCCGCCAAGCTCAGCTACCTGCCGCCATGGTGTGTGGGTGTGATTAGTTTGTGTGTGTTTAGATTAGTTTAGTGTGTGTGTGTGTGTGTGGGTATTGAGATTTAGCATTGTAAAATGTAATTTGAATTTGGAATAATGAAAATGAAATAAACCACCACCGTAAGGTGGTGGCCGCCGCCTCGAACCGCCATTGACCACCACTACCCGAGGTGGTAGTGGGTGGTGCCCCACAAGCAAAAACCCTAATGGGCCTAGAGATTAGTTTTGGGCTTATTGGGCCATGTTTGAGTGAAAACCCTAATTAGGGTTTAAAAAACCCTAATTGTGAGTAATTGGGCCTTAGACTTATTGGGCCCACTTATGGACCATTGGGATTGGATTGTGAATTAAGCCCAAATTATTCCATGCTATTTATCTAATAGAGTAAATGAATTAATTGATTAAGTCCTTAATGGGTTAAGTGAGAAAACCCTAAACTTGAGAAGTTATGGGGACACACACACACAAGAACTATTTAATAAGTGAAATATTAAATAATAATCATTGGCATAAATTAATCTAAGCAATAATGGACTTAATGGATTAAGTCCTTAATGAATTAAGTCCCTAGTGTGTTAAGTCCTTAGTGGGTTAAGTAAGCAACACTTAACCCTAGTTATCATTTGATGTGAAACCCTAATTTCACTTGGGCTTTGTGTTGGGCCATCCGAGAATAATCAAATGGACTAGAGTAATTAGTTGGGCTTTAGAGTAAGGCCCATATGAAGGATTGGGCCCAATTTGGAAAATTGGGCCATACATGGGCCATAGTTAGGGCCTAGATGGTTGTATGATATTGGGCCCTAGAATGATACATGTTGGACTGGACTGATCAATTGGGCCTTAAGGGATGTCCATGTAGAGGTTTGGGCCCAATTTGGAAAATTGGGCCATATGTTGGGCTTTGATCCCTAGTTGACTTTGGGCCTATGGATTGGGCCTTGGGCTTGGGTAAGCCAAGTTAGGGGTAATGTAGTAATTATCCAAAGCATGTATTTATAGTTATGCGTTAGAACCCAATTATTAATTGGGTGTTATTTGGTGTTGACAGTTCGGGAATCTGTCAACCAGCAGCTGGGGTGGAGTCTGCGGGACTTCAGCAGTGTGGGATTGTGTCTACGGGACTTCAGCAGTGTGAGGTGAGTTTCCTTCCAGTAGGAACGGGTCTAGGGCCACAATGCCGGCCCGTTTAGCTAGCAGTAGTTTTCGGATGTTGATCTGATGCAGTAGTTAGTATGTTTGATGCCTTCGTGGCTCAGACAGGATTTATGTGTTATGTGTTCCGGGCTACGACCCGATGTAGTATGCAGTATATGTGAGTTTATGCCAGTTGATATGTTATGATATGCTGTGTTCAGTCAACTTCGGACTTCGGTCCGATGGAGGGGCAAGGCCCCAGTCAGTTAGCTTCGGACTTCGGTTCGATGGAGGGGGCAAGGCCCCAGTTAGTTAGCTTCGGACTTCGGTCCGATGGAGGGGACAAGGTCCCAGACATTCAGCTTCGGACTTCGGTCCGATGTAGGGGACAAGATCCCAGTCAGTCAGCTTCGGACTTCGGTTCGATGGAGGGGGCAAGGCTCCAGTATGTGCTTGATATGTTATTGTATGGTATGTGGTAGTTTGGGGGAGCTCACTAAGCTTCGTGCTTACAGTTTCAGTTTTGGTTACAGGTACTTCCGCAAGCAAAGGGAAGAGCTCGGGATGATGGCATCGCACACATCACAGCTTCAGTTTTCATCCTGGGAGTTGATTCAGTTCTTGATTTTGATATGATATACATATGATACAGTTTTCCTCACAGTGTTTTTACTATGTTTGAGATACATCACGTATGGTTTTATGATATGATAATCAGATTATGGTTTTTGGTTATATTGAAAAATGAAATTTTTGGGTCGTATTTTTGGGTCGTTTCAATAATACACATCAAATATCTCACAACAAATACACCCAAAAATTTAAATAATTTTTTGGGTGTCTTTTCTTCTTCTTCTTCTTCATCTGATTATGATCCTAATGATGATGAGTTGATTATGCACACGTTGTTGTCTATGACACACGACATTGTGCGCCAGAGAGGCGAAAGTTCAAGCCGAGAAGAAACATAGAAAGTCGATCAACCGGGATCGTATCGCAGCAAACGAACTTGTGGTACGTGATTAGTTACCAGTGATAATTTATACCACTATCGAAATTCGAAGATCGTTTTCATATTAGTAGAAATTATTCGAACGTATAGCTAGAGATTTGAAAAACAATTATGAGTTTTTTCAATTGAGATGAGATGCTAGAGGTAAACATGGTTTTACTACATTTCAAAAATACATGGCAACTCTTAGACGATTGGCGTACGGCATAGCCGCAAACTCTTTAGATGAATATTTGAAAATGTCTGAGAGGACTGAGGACCGGTCGAGAATGCACATATCTTTTTTGCAAGTATGCTATAGAGCTTTTCGGTAACATATACTTGTGAAATCCGACTAGAAATGATGTCGAACAGTTGTATGCCGCACATCGCTGATTTCCAGGAATGCTTGATAGCCTTGATTATTACACGTTGGATGTGGGAAAATTGTCCCAATGCATGGCGAGGGCAATTCGCGCGAGGTGACCATGTCGTACCGACTGTGATACTAGAAGCAGTTCTTTCACATGACCTATGGTTTTTGCATGCATTTTTTGGTTTGGCGGGGTCAAACAACGACCTAAATGTGCTTGGAGTATCTTCGTTATTTAACGACATTTTGCAGGGTAAAACACCAAACATGTCATACATTGTAAATGGACATTAATACAATTGTGGATACTACCTTGGTGATGGGATATATCCAGAGTATGCTACATTTGTCAAGTCATACTCATATCTGACCGATGAAAAATGAAATTGTCAAGTTAGCCCAGGAATTTGCAAGGAAGGATGTGGAGCGTGCGTTTTGAGTCTTCAAACAGAAGTGACACATAATCAAACATCCAGCACAAGCATGGGATAGGGAAAATTGATAAATGTGATGAAAGTGTGTGTTATTTTACATAACATGAAGAAGATGAACAATATACTCAATCCATCTGCAGTAATACAAGTTGGAAACTCAACATACTTTACAAGGCTTTTGGAAATACAAAACAGTAAAACACATCACAATCTACGTCAAGATTTGCCTGAGCACATATGGCAACGACAATTCGAAGAGTACAATGACAATGACGACAAGGAGGATGAGGACGCATACAACGTCGAGGACAACGATGACGACGAGTAGTATTTTTTTTTTAAATTTCAATGTTTTATTAATGTTATTTTTTTATTAGTAAAATGTATGTTGAATTTTAAAAGTATTATTTTTATTTAAGTTAATGTTTTTTTGTAATTTATAAAAATTTATTTATGTTTAATAATTGTGTTTTTTATTTAATATAATGTCAAAAAATAATAATAATAATATTGAAAGATAACCATTTTCAAGAGTTAGTAAACATATAATGGAGATGATATGAAGGTTTCTAATAAACATACATATAGTGACCAACCGGTGGCCTAACACATTACTCAAAATTAGATATATGAAAAGTGAGACACGAAGAGAGTAATAATTTAAAACGTAAACTAAGTATTTTTCTTTTTTGCCTCAAACTACACACATATTTTTCCCTCGCTTCAATAGTCGAGATGCCAATTGAATCCAACGATACACAAGATCTGAATCCACAGCCTTAAATTTGTTTTTATATCTCTATCCATATTCCAAAGGCCTAAAATATATAAAGCTATAAAAAGAAAGGGAAAAATCTCAACGTCTAACATCTCTCAACTTTATATTTTGGATATAGTTTGCAATTGGTAATTTGGTATTATCCCCCTATAGCTCATCCTGCGAGAAGTAAATTATAAAAAAAAGGGAGGGTTAAATGGTAATTTAAGAAATTAGAATTTGAACTTTAATTTTTATTAGTATTATTTTACCTTGATATCATTATCATCTGCTTCCTCTTCCTCCTCGGGTTCGGCTTCATCACCACTATCATTGCCCTCATCATCAGCCTAAATTACATTCATCTCATAATATTAAACTTTTTACTTATATATAATATAATTGTTTCTTTTTCAAGGAAACGAAACCTTCCAAATGTGTCACAACTTTTTACAAATTTGCCCTTGTTGGTTCTTTCCTTCCCTTTTCCAAAGTGTGCTATCATTTTCTCAGATATATATATATATATATATATATATATATATATATATATATATATATATATATATATATATATATATATATATATTTTAAATTATTTATCCATTCAGCATTAAATGGAAAAGAAAACAATAAATAGGGACTAAAATTTCCATGTTCCATTGAGAATTCCATGGTGGAGTTTTTTTGTAAAATGTTTTCTGGAAGGAATGAAATCTGTCAATGGAATTGGAATCTAAGGAAAATCATAATTAGTCACACTTTTGAAAATGGAAAGGAAATTTGACAATGAAAATTAAATATTCTTTATAATTTGTATTATATTTTATACAAAATTTGTTAATTGTAAGTATATAAAACTGTTTTTTTTGTTTGTATTTATTTAATTTTTATGGTAGTTAGATCTTCTTCATAGAAATGAAGAACGGAATTCAATTCCGCCCACACTATGGAATGGAATCTCAAATTCCAATTCCATCGGAATCAGCAAACCAAACACACTCTAAAAGTGTAGAGAGAGAGAGAGAGAGAGGGCATACATCAGAATCAACATGATCATCCTTGGATTCCTGTAAACAGAAACCAGTGAAGAGTATAATAGTTAGAAAAAGAAAACCATTAAATAAATAATTTTTTATAACTTAACAATAACTTGGTTTCAAAAAAATTGAGAGATCTCCTTACATAAAAAAAATGAAGTTCAAAAATTGGGAAAAAAAAAAAATCATATCATACCTCTTCCTCGCGTTTCTTTTCTAGTTCTTCAAATGCAGCTTTTTCAGCCTAAGATGATGATCACAATCATTTAATTATAACATGAGAATATATATATAATATGTTATAATAGAAAATGAGTAAAAGTTTATATAGTTATAAAAGTAGCTTACATCTTTTTGTTTGGCCCAAGTTTCTTCCACTAGTTGTTTGGCATATTCAGGATCATCACATATCAATACATTGTCAAACAAAGTTCCAGATTTTACCTGAAAAATAACATAACACCAATTTGAGAATTTTATATTTGATTTAAATTTTTATTAAATATATTAAGGCAAAAAAGAAAATTACCTGCCACAACTCAATGCCAACATACTTCAGCTTGGGGAATACATAGAGATCAGGGTCATCCTTAAAATCTAAAATTCAAAAACAAAAAATTAATGTCAACTAGTGTTTTGTGAGATGGAATCAGGGAAAGAATGGAATTGTTCTTTTCATTGAAAATTTAATGATTTTCATTGATTTACAACTTTATTTTCTAAAACAAAAGTAAAAAACGTATTGTTATTATAATCTTATTTGGGTTTTAATGAGATTTTATTATGTTTAATCTTTCATTTTGTAACTAAAAGGTTCATATAATATATAAGAACAGAGTTGTATCATTTTTTTAAAATGTCACATTTCTAATTAAAATACAATTTCATCTTCTAAAATAACTAGAAAATAAACTTTCTATCATGTAACCTTATTTGGAATTTAACGAGTCTTTATTATGTTTATTTCTTTTTTTGTATATATTAAATATAGACTACAGATAAATTTATACATTATATATACATATAAATATGAAAGAAAAGAAACCTGGGTTGTCAATCATGGGTGCCTTCCACTTCCCTTTGTAGTTGGGGTTCTTGATTTTCTGTCAAAGGGTAATAAACATTTTTATAAAACATGATTAGTATAAAAAAATGTGCATTTAAAATTAAAAAAAGAAAAAGAAAAACACAAACCTTTGCCTTCCATGGACCCTTGTATTCAGGGTTTGGAATAGTTGGTATTGTCCATTCACCATCTTCCTCATCATCCCAATCTTCTGGCTGAAATTTTAGTTCAACTTATTAAAAACTAACAAATCACATAACACTAAAAAGTAATAGAAAATTAAATATTAAAAATCCCACCTTTTTAGCATCTGGATCCGGAATCTCCTTTGGGATGTCATCATAACCCTGGCAATCAAAGAATATATTCAGTTTTTTATTCCACTTGGATCTTAAAGAGAGAATCAGTCAAACTATAAATGGAATTTGAAGGAATCTGACAGAATCAACAAATAAAACAAGCCCTTAATGTTATATTACCTCAGGCTTCTTATCTTCAGGATCAGAGATGTATTCCTTCTCATCCCAATCTTCAGGCTATCATCATCAACAATACAAAAATTAGTAATACTAAAACCAAATGAGAACACTCTTTAGCCACCACAAACATGTACAACATTTGAAATTACCTTTTTGGCCTCAGGGTCCTTTATCTGTTTTGCTGGAAGAAGATCCCAATCAGAGTACAAACTTCCTGTTTGTTTCTCTTCATTGTCAATGAGGATACTGTAAGTAGCATCAGGGCGTAGAATAAAGGTATAAACATGTGTAAGTTGATCAGTTTCACAAGGAACATCTTTCTTGATCAATTTGTTTTCTCCATTGTATGTAAGAATTGCATGAACCTTCTTTGTTGCATACCCACAAATATCAGGTCCAAACATGATACTACATTCAAAACAATATTAAAACTTTTCAGAAACAATAAAAGGAGAAAATATAAAAAACATTAGAGAGAAAGTATGTGTTTATATGTAAATAACCTGTAAGGGGTATCGCCACCAAATTTCTTTTGATCCACATCACCACTAAGCAATTTCATGTATCCACCACCACAATCAAGCTTTTGCTCATGTTTGACAGAAAATTGGAAGACTAGTGTTTTATCCTTGTTGCTGAATTCAGGGTACTCAGCAGATATGGCATAAAATCTGTAGTCTTCACTTGTTTGTATACCTATTGTTAAAGGGAAAAACAGAGTTTGTCAGCTGTTTATAAATTTAAAAAATAAATAAATAAATAAGAATTTCTTTTAAAAAGCAAATGGGAAAATGTGTTACCTTTATCATTAGCATCTCCGTTCCATTTACCAGATGTGTAATTCCACTCCCCAGCCATGTTGTCCTCTTTCTTCCAGTCAGATTTAACCCACCGGCTTTCCCATCCATCTGATGAAATGTCAATAATTCAAATTAGTAGTTTATTTTAACCAAAATTAATGGAAATGCTGAAATCTTATTACTTGTGTATGGTTTCCCATCTAAGAACCGGGAAATAAGAGGATCTTAAAATTGGGACAAGGCACATGCTTAAAGATAGGGATATTTACTATAAAGAAATTATCATCACATAAACCCACATTCATCACCTGATACAGCAACTAATGGCTAACCATACATGTTTTGCTGATCTAACATCAAGTGAAACAGCGCACCTAAAAGAGCGACAAACTATTCATAATTCTAATCAGGACAGCAGCATTGATGATCGTAAATAACAGTATTGTTCAAAATCACGTAAGAGTCAACTTGAATCGTGAATAGCCGTAGGTCCACTGGAATTAAGCCGAGCAATTAGCAAAACCAATTTGATAAACTATTGATTTAACACACTCAATTCATTTCATCTCCACAGGGACAGATCAAGCTGAAAATTAAGTTACCCTAGCCTAGTAAAAACAAGTTAACATAAGATAAATTCACGTTAATCTCGATTGCTCTCACAGATGAACTACAAATTCACATTTCACCTAACTAACTAAAATGAAACCAATCGGATCGAATAATACTAGCATAATCAGACGCATATCTCCAACTAAACGCAAATGTCAAAAAAGGTCAAATTCGATTCAAGATTTGAGCAAATGCATAGCTAAGTTCGTTCAAAAAGAACGTTAATGGAAGAATCACCTTCAAAGCGCTCCTCGAAGAACACCTTGGCAGAAGCAACTGAAATGAGCAGTAGTAGAGAGAGAAATACAATCCCGCTAAATTTCCGTGTCGCCATGACCAGAGAGTAGAAAGTGAGATCCCGCCGCTAGAGCAAGAAAGTGATAGTAGGGTTTATAAGGAGGTCGTCTTATGGTCGTTACGTTTGTATCAGTGGAGGGAAGAGTGACGTGGACGAATTAAAGCTAGCCATGTCAGACCAGTTTGTCATAAAGTGCAACGTGGCTGATGTCGATTGGGTGATCCAACGATCTTGCCATGTAGATATATGGGTTTATGAAAATGCCAAATTACCAGGTTAACCCTATGTTTATTCATTTATTGAGAATATTGATGCCCATCAATAAAACCGTATTTTATGTTAAAAGGTAAATCGAGTAATCTAATATTTTTTTTGTGTGTTTTTTAAAATTATAATTTTTTTTAAATAATCATTTATTTTGGAATTTGAGTATTTCAGACTCATTTTCGGGTGGGTCGGCACATTACCGTGCCTCCAAAATTCTGATTACGGACTATCGGTTCGTGTTCTGGATGGGGAATTTGATATTCAAATTCTGTAATATAATTTGAAAAAATTCAGACCCTTGCCTTCATTCCAGATCTTGCTCCGACTTTCCGATTCGATTCCGACACGCGACCCCGATCCTAATTCTGATCTCCGACACACAACTCCGAGGAACTGTTCCAGAATGCGAGGAACTGTTCCGGAACACGAGGAACTCGTCATGAACACGAGGAACTAGTTCAGAATATTTGTCAGTTTTCGTTTTGGGATGAAATGATAACACATTTTATTTGTGCAGCACGACATGTTTTTTGATGCACACATTTCTCCAATAGAATGTGCCAAAAATCCCCCAAATAACACAAAAACTTGCATATTTATAACTTGCAATGGTCACGTCATGACCATATATGTGTCACATCGTGATGAACAATTGAACCCCGATTTTGCCACGTGTCTCGGTGACTCGTCATATGTCACGTCTTGATGACTATTAGTCATGCCGTGATGATCTATTGTTCACGTTGTGGTAGTCAAAGATTGACCCTTTAATTTGACCTGTGTTGACTTTCTCAAAATAACAACATACTTTCATCTCTTCAAATAGTCGTAACTTTCTCATACAAACTCCATTTTCAACAAACTTTATATCCACGAAATCCTTATCACACGAACTACAACATTTCTCAACTATATTTTATTAAATAACACATCTCAAATTAAAGCAAGTTAAGGCTTTATCTCATCTGTTCATCTCACAACGATCTATATCTCTTAGGGTAGTGTTTGTTAAGAAAACAAATATTACAATGTTAGGGGTTGGGGGAGCAGGAAGAAGCGATGGCCTTCTTCTATTTTTTTCCTTTCGAGATAAACAGGAGAACGAGAGAATAAATATAGAGAAAAAGAGAGAATCAACAACATGCAAGGAGTCCGGTGGTGGGTGGGACTTGGGAGTAAAATCATGTAAACGCAAATAAAGGGTGGTGGTAAAGTGGGGTGGGGTGGGTTTTTTTTCTTTCTTTAAAGCAAAATTATATTAAAAAAGGAAAATAAATTGAAAAAAAGGTATAATAGTAATTTCAGATCAAATTTATAATAAACAAAATCATAGAATCAGCCATGCAAATCTTAGAAAGCATAGGGACCATTTTTGTCAAATAAAATTAATAGGGACTGAAGTTGTAATTTTTAATAAACCATAGGGACTTATGTAATTTTGTTTTTAATGTATTTACAACTAGATATAAAACAAGCATACATCATATCATATCATATCATATCATATCATATCATATCACCATATCATATCATATGATATTATAAAGGAAACATTTTTTCTTTCACCACATTCATTTGAAACTCTCATTCATTTTCCTTTTACCACATTCATTTGAAACTCCCATGACTTTTCCATTTCTTTCTAATAATGATTATAAGTTGGTTAATAAGGTTAAATAAATATAAAAACCTAAAGTGTAATCATATACGTAGTATAAACTAAATTTCAATATTAAAATAATATATTTTCTTCTACTTATAAAGTTATGTTTTTTAACTTTTAACATATTATACTTAATTTATTAGGTCTAATATATTGTTGTATATAAACCATTATCATTTTAAAGCTATAACTTTTGAGCAATTTGTATAAAATACTTAAATTGTTGATTTAAATATAACCTTACATGATCAACTTAAATATAAGTTTTAGTTCAACTTAAACAACCTAAAGAATATTTTGTAAATAGTTAAAACTGATAAATTGTAGTGTCTTTCTAATAATTGTAACACCCCAAATTCAAGAGGACCTAGAAAGGACAAAAAAAACCTCAAAATCAGGAAGCGACTCGTCAAGTTAATGGGACGACTCAACAAGTAGGAGCGTGATTTGGGCCGCGGGTTTAGTGACCGACTCGGCGAGTTGGTCTGGGTTTGGAAAACCCTAATTTCGGGACTTGGTACCCTATTTAAGGATCTTATTCCCCTTCTCTTGGTCTCTTCTCTAGCCTCCAAGACCATAACCGTAGATCTCGAAACCCTAATGCTTGTGAGCCATTTTTTAGAGTATTTTGTGTTCTTGAAGTCAATAAGAAGAAGAGGAAACTTGAAGGCTCAAGGAAAGGCTTGTAGATCCAGGAACCTCTTGCATCCCCCTCCATTTTCTAGAAAGAAAGTTTCAATATTGACCATTATGCACATAGATCTCTCCTTTGTCACTTTTAGGGGTTTTTTGTAACATCCCAAATTTCGAGTCCAAAAATTTCATTTTAATTAACTGATTATAAAAACATTCATAAGAAAACTACGTAACAATATATCATTTTGTAAATCAATGTATCATGTCTGAAAACCCAAATCATATAATAGCAACATGTCAGAGTACAGTCCCAAAATATCTCAAGTGCGGAAAATCAATGTGTGTGTATGATGTGCTGCTACCACGCCAGCTCCTCCCCCTTCGCTGAAGAGGTTCCTGAAACCAAAACTGTAAACTGTAAGCACGAAGCTTAGTGAGTTCCCCCATCATACCACATAACATACATATACTGTCAGACATATCTGGGTGCCCGACCTGCCCCTTCGGTCCTTAAGACCGGATACTGCCTAGCATACATGGGTGTTGGTCTCCCTTTCGGTCCTCTTGACCAGATACTGACTAGCATATCTGGGTGCTAGTCTCCCCTTCGGTCCTCTCGACCGGATACTGGTGACTATTTCACCCCCTTACCACTACCACATAACACATATCACATAAATCTATCTAGCATGACTGGGTATGACTACCCCTTCGGCCCTATCGACCGGTAATCTGGGGACTATCTCCCCTACTGTCACTAGCACATAGCATCATATCATACTAGCACATAAACATATCAGGTAGTAGCAAACCTAGATGAATATCACAGAGAAGATCATCTAATCATACAACTCCTACTGATGGGCCGGTATTGTGGCCGTAGACCCACCGCTACTGGAAGGTAACTCACTTTGTATGAGTAGTTGTTGATAATCTATGCGGGAAACCTCTGTCTGTTGCTGCTCCGGAAATCCTCCAGTTATAATCCCCACAAAACACTCAGTCAGAATTTGATATATACTCTTAGGATAAAATGACTATTTTACTCCTAACCAAGTCCAAATCAAAGTCAACTTCCAGTTGACCCGACTCGTCGAGTTGGGCCGTCAACTCGTCGAGTCCCTAACCCTTTACCCGAACTTATCCACGACTCTACTCGTCGAGTTTAGCAACGAATCGACGAGTTCCCTTTCTATATGAACATCAAATGAACCTTCATCCGACTCGCCGAGTTGTATGAACAACTCGTCAAGTTCACCTTCATCTGATAAACAAGTATTGTCCTTGACTCGTCGAGTTGTATGAACAGCTCGTCGAGTTCATCTTCAACTTTTAGGAGATTGCCTTGGACTCGTCGAGTCTGTTATAGCACTCGTCGAGTCCCATGAAGTCCAGGTCTAAGGCTAAGTCCAATACGTTGGGTCACTCCTTTGGACCCTATAACACCCCTTTAACACTCAACTAGGTTCCTTCGAACCCAAACAGAAAAGGGGAGTCAAACCTTGGACTCGCCGAGTCGAGGTTGTCCAAGTATCATTTCTCGATTTTTGATGTACAACACTTGTCCAGAAGACAGATCTAGGCTCCTACAATCGATCTAGCACGTAAAGATACAAACTTTACGTGCATGCATGGGACTTTGAGCTCCAAAAAGTTTCCAAAGAAGCTCCTAGGTTGCATGGAGCCTTCCATGGGTGCAAAAGCAACCCTTTCCTACCTTGTGACCCCTCAAAGGTCCTAGATCCGAAGTTTGACCCCTAACCATGCTTGCAATCATGGTTGGTTTCCACATATGGCTTATAAAAGCCCTAAATCTCTCCAAAAAGGGATCTAACAAATGAACAAGCAAGGTATAGACTTTATACCTTCTGGAAGCTGCAAAGGAAGCACCAAATCAAACTCCTCTGGTCCTCCTTCGATCCTCTAAGCTTTTCCCTTCTTCCTTGACACCACAAAACACCAAGATCACTCAAAAGCTCTTAAATCTCTCCACACACAGTTAAGGTTCGCTATGACGGGTTTTTGGAAGCAATAGGGACGAATGGGGGCGGAATGAGATGATTAAATAGGGTGCAAGTCCTTAGATTAGGGTTTTGTCCAGTTAGAGTCTACTCGTCGAGTCTAGCCGCTGACTCGACGAGTCCAATACTTAAGTCCCGCATCTCATCCCGCTCCTACTCGAGGAGTTGGGCCTTCAACTCGCCGAGTCCCAGGACAAAATGAAAAATACTTAAATAAAAAAAATACATACCAGGAACTAGGTGCTACATTTTTAGTCCAAGAACCCTAGCATGAGAAGAATGGACGTCCTAAGGGCTTATGTTTTCAGATCTAGCACCATTAAGGGTTGTTATGGCATAAAGGTGCAAGCTTTATGCCATAGGAATCCCCATGCAAACATAAGAAGTGTTCTTTTGGCCTTTTTAGCTCAAAAGGCCACGAGTGGAGGAAAAAGGCAGGAGATTTGCATGGTTATGAAGTGGTTAGGTCCAGATCTATGTTTTGGATACTTTGTACTCGACTGAAATCGTCTGAATAGAATTGGACTTAGGAGGACTTGACGAGTTGCTCTTAGAACTTGGCGACTCAGGTCATTTTCTTACCCAAAAAACCCTTCTGTTAGCGGGTGTGTTGAGTTGGTAGAAGACTCAGCCAGTTGGGTTCATTATGGACTTGAAGATCATCGTACTCGACGAGTTCAAGGAATGAGCTCAGCGAGTCTAAGGCAATATCCCTAACTTATGAAAATGGACTCGACAAGTTCAAAGGTGAACTCGGCAAGTCAGTTGTAAAAGGGTCCCAATATGTTTGAATGTGAATTCGACGAGCTCAAGGAAGACTCGACGTGTAGGATCGATGAAACGACCCAAAAATCACGACTAAAAATTTCTTTTAAAACATTAGTAAACCATGTTTATAAAAACGTATCAAGTCATAACATAATTTTCGAGCATTAAATTCAAAACATAATCTCATTATCAGAGTAAAACATTCCCCAGGCTAACTGACTATGGTGTGTGCACTGCAACCTCTCCGAGCTCCTCTTTTGAAAACTGAGTACCTGAAACCAAAACTGAAAACCGTGCACGAAGCTTAGTGAGCTCCCCCAAACTACCACATACCATACAACATATAAAGCACATACTGGGCCTTACCCACTGCATCGGACCAAAGTCCGGAAACTGCCTCGGGTCGAAGCCCGGACTAACTGGGACCATGTCCCCTGCATCGGACCGAAGTTCGGAAACTGCATCGGGTCGAAGCCCGGACTAACTAGGACCATGTCCCCTGCATCGGACCAAAGTCCGGAACTGCATCGGGCCGAAGCCCGGACTAACTGGGGCCTTGCCCCCTGCATCGGACCGAAATCCGGAAACTGACTGGGACCTTGTCCCCTGCATCAGACCGAAGTCCAGACTAACTGCATCGGACCGAAATCCGGAACTAACTGAACAAAGCATATCATGAACATATCAACTAACATGGACACACATATATTGCATGCTGCATCGGGTCGTGACCCGGAACACATAACACATAAATCCTGTCTGAGCCACGAAAGCATCAAACATACTAACTACTGCATCGGACCGAAGTCCGGAAACTACTGCTAGCTAAACGGGTCGGCATTGTGGCCTTAGACCCGTTCCTACTGGAAGGAAACTCACGTGAACTGCTGAGCTCTGCCGATAATCCTCTAGCTGCTACTCGACAATCCCTTGAGCCGCTGCTCCTCTAGCTCTCCGAGCTATCAATATCAATATGACACTTAGTCTGACAGTCCTCTGAAATTCAACTAAGTCAACTCTGGTCAAGGTCAAAATCCTAGTCAAAGTCAACCTTCCAGGTCAACCCTACTCGCGCGAGTCGACCTACTGACTCGTCGAGTTCATATGCTCAGGGTCCTTCTATTCGCAACTCGACTCGCCGAGTCCAACGATTATCGAGTCCTGTCCTGACCAACTCGCTGAGTCTCCACCCGACTCACTGATTCGAGTCTCAACTCGAAGGGTTTGGGGTTTCGCGACCTGACTCGCCGAGTCCACGAATAGACTCGTCGAGCCCTAGGCAATCTTCAACCAACTCGTCGAGTTGTTCTTCCAACTCGCCGATTTCATGCCCAACTTCATCCGACTTGACGCGTTGTTCATCCTACTCGTCGAGTTCCTCCTCATCTTCATGCTACTCGCCGAGTCCACTCGAAGGACTCGCCGAGTCCATTCATATCTACATACATGCAGAGGACTTTTGAGTCATGCATGGACTCCAAACTGTAGATCCACTCTTCTAAAGTCTATTCCTTACGTAAAGTGGCAAACTTTATGTGTGGCTAAGGAGGTCTAGGCTCAAAACACTATAAACTAGGGTTTAAGACAAAGGGGCTTAACAATCAACCCAAAAACTGATGCTTTATGATTCTCTAGGCCAAGATACACTTAGATCTGAAGTAGCAACTTCAGATCTGAGCTTCTAACTCGAAATGGGTCTTAATCAACCATAAAACCCCCAAATCTCATAACAAAATCGATCTAGATGCAAAGAACGGAAAATGGCAGCTTAATACCTCCAAGAAGAACACAAACTGAAGTAGATCTCGGATCTACACCTCTCCTTTGAAGCAACCTTCTTGATCTTCAAGTTCCTTCCAAGATTTCCTTCCTCCAAAGCTATTTCTCTCAAATGATGGAGTCTCCCACGAAATCTAGGGTTTACAGGTTCTCTAGGATGATATGGAGGCTGAGGGAGGGACATAACACCCTTTATATAGGATACAACTCCCAGAATTAGGGTTTTCCTCACACAGACCAGACTCGTCGAGTCTCATTGGCCGACTCGCCGAGTCGGTCACTTACTCCCCGACCCGGATCCCACTCGGACTCGCCGAGTCAACCCCTAAACTTAGGGTTTCCTTTCCTTTCTTGGTCTTCAAAACTTTGGGTGTTACAACTCTCCCCCACTTAAACTAAACTTCGTCCTCGAAGTTTGCGATGGCCACCGCCTGCGATCTGCCTCCAATATCCCACCAATTAATCCAACACTAGCTGCCTACCTTCGCTGGCCTACCGCTCGGTCATTCTGACTATCATCAATCCTTGCGGATAATAGCCTCGGGTCACCCTGACCTTGAACATCCTGGAACACAACTTACTCAACCGACAATTCTTCTGGTACTCACTGAGTACTGCACCAAACCTATAGGGGTTCATCCCTTCTTTTACGCGATTCCCTTGCCTTCCCAAGGCGATGCTCCATAACTAACTATCTCCTCTGTCACTGTGAAGATCCTATCTTCACCAATCCAGTACCCCTGCTAATTCCAGTACGGGTCAACACCGCCAGCAACCACTGACACTCCTATCTGACATAACTTGGTGCCGAGCACTCCTCGATTTTGACTAACTGAAATCCACCATAGACTGCTTACCCGCAATACTTACTGACCTAAAATTTCTGCTATTCCTCATCCGCCTTTCGGATGAACCGAGACCACCCTGGTCCTTACGGATGTCTCTACTTCTGGGTTATCGGTCTCCTACCGGTTACTACACCCCATCGCAATCTCCTAGTTGCTTTCAGCGACTTCTGAAGATACCTCGACTATTTATAATTGTTCTATCCCCTCTGCCACTCATACTGAAACTATCTGAAACACTGAACTGCCTGCAATACTGAACTGCCTAGAACACTAAACTACCTGAAACACTGAACTGGCTGAGGCACTGAACTGACTGAAACACTGAACTGACTGAATGGCTGCTTCCCACAACATCTCAAGACCTTCCTGGTCTCCAATCATTCATCGGTTATCTGCAATACTAGGTTCCAACTCAACTGTGGAGTCAAAGGACTCCTCACTTAGTCGCCCCCACGACTTCTGAACGAAATCTTTCTCCGGAACTAGTTTCTACTAGTTATCCTGTCACTATGGCTCTAACAACCTTCCGATCCACCAATCAGGTCCAAACATCACATCCTGACATCATTAATTCCACGACTAACAACATGTTGGCTTCCAGACTGACGGTAGCTCTGAACATACCTGGACCCCAACGGTCCACTGCTACTCTGATCTCATAACTGAGGTGACGATCTATTGACAAATCGCCGACTTAACCATAACTGAAACACTTGGGAAATCCGAAATCTAACCCGTGGCTTCCCATATCCCCACTACTGCACCTGAACGGGTGGATACTACTGCTTCCCCCCGCCCAACAACGCACTCATGCTGCCTACCAACCTGATAAAGGCCACGGTTACGCCCGCAGACTTACAACTCTCTAATACTACCTGGCTGCTAGTGAATGCTACGGCTACCCCCGCAGACTTACAACACTCTACTACTATCTAACTGCTAGTGAATGCTACGGCTACCCCCCGCAGACTTACAACACTCTACTACTATCTAACTGCTAGTGAATGCTACGGCTACCCCCGCAGACTTACAACACTCTACTACTATCTAAGGACATCCTGACTATCCCTAGTCCTGCTAGTGATTCCTCATCCTGATTTCTCAAAACCAGCCCTCGGACATCGAATGCTACATCAACCTCGACATTTTATATCCTTGATACACTTAGCGGTCCGTCGAGGAATTCTTCGGCTTGGTTCCCAAACCAACCGTCTACTAATCCGGATACATGAAACTATCGTTGGGAAGTTTCCAAAACCCCCAACTCCTAAACCCACACAACCCTGCATGCCGTCTCTGCCACTGACTACTAACACGAAAGCATCTCTCGCTAACCGTTCTCAGGATCCTCATTTCGACTTACTATGGTCCTACAGGCGGTCCTCCAAACCTGAATTCCCAACCAGATACTAACCATCTCGATCACATGAACTCATTGTTGGGAAGTTCCTCAAACTCCCAACTCTGAACTCCTTAATCCATCAATCGCTGCACTACTATCCTTTCATCTCAGAGGTCGTGTACTCATTCTGGAACTGTGTGCTCTTACTCTTGTATACTCGGAGGGTTCTCCCCCACTTGGATTCGACTAACTCCTTACTGTTCACTGGTCGAAAGGATTCCTAACCTTCCTTCCATTAAAAGGGTGATATGTTGTCCGCCAACGTTTACCTCCGTCGGCGCTCCAACTAACTCTTACCAGATTCGCACCCTTCCTACTTTCTAATTGAGCACCCTTCGATCCTTAACTTTATTTGCTTTAGGGACTACATCCCGAGAACCTGCATTTGGGGTGCACATCCCCAACCCACTTCCTTACTGACCGCTAGCTACTCCACTAAAAACTCTGGGTTATCACTACTGAAAATATAACTGATCATTACCCGACTAACGCCTTCCGCAAGTAGTAAGGCTTTACTGCATCTTACACATACATGCTACAGTTACTGTATCCGAAGTAACCTAATCTAGAGGGAACGACCTCCAATTTACCATTCTAATTCCAAGGTATGCAGATGGCATAAAACTCAGTCACAAGCAGGTAGTATAATACCCCAACACTTAAGCTTATTGATAACAATGCAGCAACATAACAATAATATCACAAATAATAGTTAACAGGAAGGTAAAAGATACATACCTCCATCACTCAGCGCTGCTTGAATCCTTGCTGAAATCAACCGGAAAACTCGACTCCAAGCCGTGGGCACCCTTGCCCGGCCCCAATGTCCGTTGGTGGCTCTCGAAGTCCCAGGGGCAGGGGCTGGCACCTGCCCTGCTGTATACAAACTCGGACAATGGGCCTTCTTGTGGCCCCTCTGATTGCAATGGAAAGATATCAGATCAAGTCCCTGGGCAATGGCAACAACACAGTCTTTGCTAAAATGACCAATCTGGCCACACTTGAAACATCCAGCATCGCCACCACTTCTACGCCTGCACACACCCATGTGCGTCCTTCCGCACTTCCCGCATCGACTGCGGCTCTGATAGTCCCTCGTCCTCAAATCCGAACCCTTGGGCCTCTTACCCGAACCTGTGGCTACCTGAGTCTCATCCGTTTTCCTCTTCCTTTCCGATTCCCTGCCCGTCGACTGAACAACAGCTGTATGATCCTGGAGGTTCGCGACCAACCTATCAGTGATCCTCACGACCATGTCGGGCAGATCCTCGCGAATGGCTCGCGAAACCTCCTCAACTATCCAATCATGCAGAGGTGTCTCTTGGAGACAGGATGCCCCACTCACTCCTGTCCCCTGATGGCAAAGACTAGAAATGGGATCTCCCTCCCTGATGGATCCATGAACTCCATAAGAATCGGGATCTAGACGAGCCCCAATCTGTCCTGAAACTATCCCGGCCTTAAAGGCCTCAAGATGACTGTCTATACGCTCCAAAATGGCCTCTCTAACCGAGCCGAAAATCACGGGAGTCTGATCAATGATGTTGCGCATGATCTCTGCGGAAATGAAATCCCTCATCTGATCATCAAGTTGCCCGGCTCCAGAGCCCGAGCCAGATCCCTCCCCGACACCTGAACTGTTAACTGGTAACTCGCGCAATGTCACAATGCTGAAAATATAACAATTCCTGATCAATTAACACACTACTGCTGAGGGATCTCTCACACACTCTACTAGTTTCTTGGTTTTGCCTTGGCCCTTCTTGAATCGAGTACGGATCCTCTGCTTTCAGTAGTACGGGCCCATACTACCTTCCACATCTATCCGTACTTTCCTCAAGAGTTACCTCAACTCCACCAAGTCCTATTTTCTCTACTACTGATCTCTGCTACTACCTTCCTAGGCTTGCCCTAGGGAACTTCTGACTCCACCCAAACCAGTCCTCAGCTGCTGAAGGCCTCCTTGTAATGCCAATTAGCCACCACCTGAATACCATCACATGCAATGAGGCTCGGATAATTCTTTGAGTAAAAGTCTCGTCCCTACAACGGTTAGACTCAAACGAGAGCTGCGTAGTAGAGCCAAATCTAGCACTCTGAGATTATTCAACCCTGATCACATGTGATGTGACGTATTCACCTAATGGCTAACTCCCATCACTCAGAGTCCCACAAAGCACAAAGCAAGCAACATTCGGATAAAGGAAACATACTCAGGCAAAACTATTCTCATGACAAGAAACTGTACTAGCATACAATGCTAAGCTTATACTATCAGGCATAACCTACACATGCTATTCTACTACTGTCTACTCAATACTAGCATGAAACTCTTATCAATCAGAAACACATAAAGCAGGCACATAAGGCATCCTCCTAGATCCTTAGTCCTATACTAGCATGTTGTTCTACCGAAACTGAAACTGGAACTAAAACTGAAACTGAAACTAATGATCATAAACTTGTATGGGTAATTTGGGAGTACTTACTTGAGCTCGGCTGATTGCATGCACCACACCCTTTTCTCTTTTCAAAATTCTTTTCGCTTTTTCTAAACTCTTTTCTTTATACTTTTTCTAAAATTGTTTTCTTTCCTCAAAATTCTTTTGTAACCATAGTTTTTCTCTTGAAAACTTTATACCTCTTCCTTAGTTTGAGTTCAGACACACTCGGGAGTGCGCCCGAATCCCTCAAACCAAGGCTCTGATACCAATTTGAAACGACCCAAAAATCACGACTAAAAATTTCTTTTAAAACATTAGTAAACCATGTTTATAAAAACGTATCAAGTCATAACATAATTTTCGAGCATTAAATTCAAAACATAATCTCATTATCAGAGTAAAACATTCCCCAGGCTAACTGACTATGGTGTGTGCACTGCAACCTCTCCGAGCTCCTCTTTTGAAAACTGAGTACCTGAAACCAAAACTGAAAACCGTAAGCACGAAGCTTAGTGAGCTCCCCCAAACTACCACATACCATACAACATATAAAGCACATACTGGGCCTTGCCCACTGCATCAGACCAAAGTCCGGAAACTGCATCGGGCCGAAGCCCGGACTAACTGGGACCATGTCTCCTGCATCGGACCGAAGTCTGGAAACTGCATCGGGTTGAAGCCCGGACTAACTGGGATCATGTCCCCTGCATCGGACCGAAGTCCGGAACTGCATCGGGCCGAAGCCCAGACTAACTGGGGCCTTACCCCCTGCATCGGACCGAAATCTGGAAACTGACTGGGACCTTGTCCCCTGCATCAGACCGAAGTCCGGAATAACTGCATCGGACCGAAATCCGGAACTAACTGAACAAAGCATAACATGAACATATCAACTAACATGGACACACATATATTGCATACTGCATTGAACCGTGACCCGGAACACGTAACACATAAATCCTGTCTCCTCACTGTGTGCGTGGGTCTAAGGCCACAATGCGGCCCATTATGTTTATGTATCGTAGGAAGACCTGGGGGTTAGCCCTAGGTACTTATTGTATATGTTCTGGGTTACGACTCGATGTCGGGCGAAGCCCGAGGAATGTTAGGATGCTTGAGGTCTTTGTGATTCTTGCATGTGTCAGTACGTGTGACATCCCCAAAATCACGGCCAGAAAAGACCGGTTTGTTTATGCTTTATTTAAAAATCAGAGTTACATTTTAAATGAAAGTGTTGCGGAATTTGTCCCAAAACAAAATATGATAAAGATTTATCAAAAGCATTTCCATAGAAATGTATTTCATTAAAAGACTTGGGATGTCATGTTCGTACAGATCAAAAGCATAAACAGTACAATATAAGCCTTACTACATTATTTCATATCTACAGGCCTATATCCGTAATCCCTCGTCCAAAACATCTCATCTATGCTCATGCGCCACTACCTGTAATACATAAAGCTGAGTGGGTCAGGCTTGGGAGCCTGGTGAGCACATAGGGTTTTCAACCCACAATAAATAAGTTTATTAATTTCATCAATCAACAATAACCCGATTACCCGTTCCCGTTATCCTCACTTTACGTCCCTAAACACCTATCATAAGGGACCTAGCCTAAGGATCATCATCGGGACGGACACTACTGCTAAGGGGATTCCTCAGCAATAAATGTCCTAAAGGCAACCATGTGGGGGATGGAGTACACCGGTGAACACATCGTTCACAAACACCTACAGGTTGCGAGCCTGCTAGTGTTCCACTGGACTGTCTAGAAGAGTCTGTGGTCGTCATCCATACTCCGCTAGATGACAGAAACAACAACATCAACATCGAGGCCTCTCATCATTTTATCACACATCAGCTATTACATCTACCCATGTTTTACCCCAACATTTTCGTAGATATAAAATACATATACAGTTTAAATCATTGAAAACATGTATAACAATGTTCATCCAGCATAGATAGCAAGTATTCAGATAATATGCACACATAGCACGTAATTTATATAAAATACTTCATATCTATGTGTAAGCTGAAAGTAACTATGCACTCACCTGATTAGGTGGTGACTCAGCACTCGTTCAGCGCTTCGATACTCTCAAAGCGATATTCCTTCGATAAAACCTAGTATCGATACCACTAGGGTTTAGTTTAACGATAACCGCGACAAATTAATTAGTCCGAGTATTATTAAGCGTTAATAATACTCGATATAACTCATAATAATAGCCCAAATAATTATTTTAAGGACCTAATAACATTCCTATAATTATTTGAAAGCTATATTAAAAATTGCGTAAGCGTAGCATACTTACAGCGAATTTTATCGAGAACCGGAACTTAATTGGAGCAGCGTTTCGAAACCGAAAAACTCCTTTTTCTCGAGACTCCGGGAGCCTCGGGGCTTCCCTAGGGTGCTAGGGGGTTCTTCCTAGGGTTTAGGGGGTTAAAATGGGCTAGAGAGAGAAAGTAATTTAGAGAGAGAGTGAGTTTTGGTGTGAAAATGAGGGCTGTCTTCGGACCCCTTTTATAGGTGCGCAGCTCGGACATTACGCTGGGCGTACCGAGGGTACGCTGGGTGTACTCCTCGGATAAGAACTCCAGCTCGGACCCAACTGTCTTCCACTCGTCGGATGGATCAGACCGAGGTTACGCGGGGCGTTCCGGATCTCGTACGCGGGGCGTAGGGCGAGGCTTCGTGGCATGATCCGAAGCGAGATCTGAATCATCATCCGACGGCCCACAACGTGCCACGTCATCAATCCTCATCAGCCTTCGCAAATTCAATTATAAACTTTAAAAATTCATAACTTTCGCGTACGATCTCCGTTTTCGACGTTCTTTATATCCACGCGAAGGTGGGAACGTACTCTACAACTTTTGTTTAGACTCCGTCGGCTAATTTTGGCTCGATTTTAAATTTTATATTATTAACGGGCCGGGACACGATTGGTCCGTTAAATCCTCATAACTTCTTCATCCGACATCCGTTTTCACCCATCTTTTTCTCGTTACGCTACCCTTAACGAGATCTTCGATTCTCGTTCAGGTCGTGTCGGCTAAAAACCGCTCGATCTAATATTCGAATTTCGGGCTGTACACTACTATTCCGAAACTTCGAAAAATCATAACTTCTTCATACGAAGTCAGATTTGGGCGTTCTTTTTATCGATGTTCTTATTTTAACATATTCTACGACTTTCGTTTAGATCGCTAAGGCTAAATCTCGCTCTATCGTAAATTCACTATTTACGCTTCCCGGTGCCGTGCCGGTTTTACCGTGAAACTTCGACGGGTCATAACTTCTTCGTTATAACTCGGATTTCGGCATTCTTTATATGTACGGAAACCTTGAGACATATTCTACAACTTTATGTAGAGATATCGGGATTATCTTATACTTTAATTTTGACGCTTATTTTTATTATTTATTAATTATACATTTATAATTAAATTATAAGCACATAAATACACATAATTCACATAATACTCAAATATTTCATCTTTATTACTTCAAAAAGAGTTACAAGAGTTGACCTAGACTATTACATTGACAAAAATGCTTAGCCCTGAAACCCGGGCGTTACAGTACGATAGGTTCGAGACCAAGGTCCGATGCCGAGGTAAGCCCAAAGTACGTATACATGGTAGTATGTTCCGGACCGGGGGTCCAATGTCGAGGCAAGCCTGAAGTATGTTTAGATGATAGCATGTTTATGTACCGGGGGTTCGATGTCGGGGCCGTCCTGAGAAAGGTTTATATGTTGTATGATAGATTATATTTGTTGTTTGTGTGATAAGTATCTAGGTTTGCTACTACTTGATATGTTTTTTTGTGCTAGCATGATATGACGTTATGTGATAGTGATAGTAAGGGGAATAGTCCCCGGTTATCGGCCGATAGGACCAAAGGGGTAGTCTAGTACCCATCTATGTTAGATAGTATGTATATGTTATGTTATGTTATTATGTGGTAGTGGTAGGGGTGAAATAGTCCCCATAACCGATTGAGATACACCGGAGGGTAGGTCGGGCACCCAGATATGCCCGATAGTAGGGTAGGTTGAGCACCCCGGTATGCTCAGCAGGGTAGGTCGGGCACCCAGATATACCTGACAGGGTAGGCCAGGCACCTAGATATGCCTGCCAGTATGTGATTATGCTTACGTGGTCTGTGGTAGGTTGGAGAACTCACTAAGTTTCGTGCTTACGGTTTTCAGTTTTGGTTTCAGGTACTTCCAGTAGCGGAGGGAAGAGCTCGGGATAATCGCACGACACAGACCAAGAAGTTTAGCCTATGATGTTTTACTCTGATAAAAAGTACATGTTTGAAATGATACCCTGATTTGATATATAAACCTTTGTTTATAGATAAAACAATTTGATGACTTATGTTTTTATTAATGTTTCAAAAAGAAAATTTTGGTCATGATTTTTGGGATGTTACAATCATTATTATAAGTTGGTTAATAAGGTTAAATAAGTATCAAACCTAAAGTGTAATTATAAATAAACTAAATTTCAATATTGGAATAATATTTTTACTTCTACTTATAAAGTTATGTCTTTAACTTTTAACATATTATACTTAATTTATTAGATTTAATATGTTGTTGTATGTAAACCATTATTAGTTTAAAGATATAACTTTTGAACAGTTTGAACAAAATACTTAAATTGTTAATTTAAATATAACATTACAGGGTCAACTTCAATATAAATTGCAGTTCCACTTAAAAAACCCAAAGAATATTTTATGAATAGTTAAAAGTAATAAATTGTAGTGCTAAATGCAAAAACTAAATTGTAATATCAATTTAACTAAAATATTTTCTAAAGATAATTTTATAATCGTTAAAAGTTTTTAAATAATTAGCTTAAAATAACATACAATAAAACATAAAAAAAAATTATTTGATGTTTTAAATAATTACAATGATAGAAATTAAAATGTTAAGAAAATAAATTTAAAAAAAAAAATAATTAACAATAACAACAACTATAAATAACATTAAACTATATATTATATTTAATTTTATTCATGAGTAACCCGTAGGTAAAGATCATTCAAAAGATGGAGATTATGCAGTTTTAAAACGTGTATATATTATCATTAATTCAAATAGTCAATATATTATATCAAATTAATATACGAATTATTATATCAAATTTAACAATAATGTTATTGTTATATTTAAAAAAAACATTTATTTGTAAATATCTCAGTTATATTTTAAAAAACATATATTTTAACAACAATGCTTATGCGAGGACATTCACCTAATACCATTATAAACCTATTAAAACTCGTAATAAATGTGATTGACATTTAATTAAAAATTGGGAAAGAAAATAATACTTTAGAAACTTATTTGTTTTAATAAGATAAACAAACAGAAGGTTAAACAAAATAAATAAGCTAATATTTTATTATTTGTTACAATATCTTAAAATGCCAAAAAAAACACACAAAAACCGTGTGTGATTTATCAATCTACATGATCGTTTATGATCATGTTACATGTCAAAACTTACATGTTTATTACAAAAAACACACACACACACTCACACTCACTCACACACAGTCCTCCTTCTCAAGAGGTTAAAGTGTGAATCTAATGTTGCTCTCTGTTTATCTACATTTCCAAATTAAAAAAACAATTAATCGTTTTATGTCCAATTCGGGTTGAATTGTTGGTACCCATTTGAGCATCCCAAATTCTCTGTTCCAGTCTCCCATGAATCCGCATAAGGATTTGGAACACTTATCCGATAATTAGATTCTTGGATACTAATTCTAGAATTAACAAGTAACCCTGGAATCCTATTGTTTATGTAATCACTTTCTTCCGACAACATTTTCATTCCTGGTTCTTGAATCGGGATAATGGTGTCCTGCTCATAATATGGTAGGAAATGTTTTTGCATTCCAATAGGAATTGTGGGATTCCCTTCAAATTGAATATGTACTCTATCTTGATACTCATCTACATGTCTTAATGTTCCTTCATCTGAATAATAGAATAATGGATCAATCACCTAGTTTCTAAAATAAAAAAAAAACAAAAGTGTTGAGTTTTACCTAAATTTGGTAAAATGGGAGCATGATCTCTAAGAAAATGATTGGTTGGTCGATGATGTGGATCCATGTATGAGTAATCCACATAGTGATTTGGGTCATTGTAGAAAAATGAGTAGTTGTTTATCGGGAAAGGTTGTTGGCTTAAGTTGAATAGTCGATTGTCATATTGAAGAAGCTTCTCATATTGCTTATCGAGGACTCCGGGAGCAAATACAATTGAATGACGCCTGGAGAAAAATCATATTATTTAGAAACCGAAACCGATAGGTACTGTTAATGTTAGCATTATTATAGATATTATTGGATTTATGTAATAATCTAAGGACTATTATTGTCATTAGACCTTTTATGTTATACTTTAACATAAAAACACCAATGACAATAATAACGATGACCGATTCAGATGTGACTTCTGAATGGTTCCGTTTAGATATTTGACCCTTAAGTAGGTAGGTACCTGCAAATAGATGCTTGACCCCCTGTAAAATCTGTAGATTGTTTCCATTGTGTATGCTTTCGTGGCTGGGGATTAATCTCTCGGCCGAATTGCGGTGGTTGGTTTATCTGTATACATATTATTTGTGTCATATAAATAAGATCCACAAAATGGAAGAAAAAAAAAACATTTCTAGATGAGAAATAATCTGAACCTCAACTTCTAGATGTCCTGGCTGGCCTTCATATATTAAGGCTCTAATTGCTGATATTTCTGACCATTGTATTTCAATCTTGCTCTTTAAAGGCCCATCTAGAAACTCCCAAACTAGTTTCTTCTTTGCATAATAAATTTTGGTAACTAAATCTCCTTCATTTCTTGAAACTCTCTACAAACATTTTCAAATGATTTCGAATTTAGCCGGTAAATAAAATGTTTGGCTTTAAGTGTGTAATAAATATATCCGTGTTGATTATTAATCAAATGTCTTGCAATAAAGCACCAAAATTATTGAAATTTGTGTACCAAAATCGAAGTTACTATACGCATGGTGACTACTGATGGACAAAGAAGTTCATCATGATTGAAAAGTTATCTAGAAGGAAAAGTTGGACGATCCAAAATGAAAACTATTGCATTTTTATGAAATGGAATATGTTTGTTTGATTACTTTACTTTTCTAATCATATATGTTATACTTTATATCAAATCAACCAGAAAACAAATTACGTCATGGCAGAAACCATGAGAATTTTTTTTCCGATTCTTACGAAAATTTTGGTTTTGACTTTTATTGACCAAACCAATCGAGTTTCAAAACGGATATGGATTAGTTAAAAAAAATTGTATCCGTAGCTATTGACAGAAGTTTCTTAGTTTTTCCTTTTTCTGGAAAGAGTTTAAAACTTTAAAATCATTTTGTCTTATTAAAATTATATTATTATAATAATACTCTACTTTTTATAAGAAAACTACAAAACAAATAACACATGTATATATATGTGTGAATAAGAGTTTTATTTTCTATCTAATTTTGGTATAGTGATAATTTGATGCAATGACACGTGTCAAGCCTTTTCTTCACCTTATGTATCCTTAATCAAACAAAAAGTATATGGAAAATAAAAAAAGAAAAGGAACCTTCCAAGAACCGATCTGTAAAAGAAGAGCAGGGAAATTTGAAGCCTTCAACTTCTCAGGAGTCGGTTTAGAATTAGATGATGAGTTCTTGTGTAATTCCCTTTCTTGAGATAGCGTCATTTCTACCAAATTGATTAGAGAATTCGACTTCCTTAAATTCAAACCAATCGGACTTCCTCCCTGCAAAAGATTAAGTTACAGATTCAGAACAAAATTTCACATTGTTATACTCTTCTAGATCGATTTAGTTAAACCAAGTTGATGTAATGTAATTCGAAGAAAATACAGTGAGGTTTATGCACATGCAGAAACATTTTTGTTTGATGATTGATAGAATCGAACTATCGGAGGGTGTAGGGTGATTTTCATGAACAATAAGATTAGAAGAGAGAACCTGTGGATGGAGATTGAGATTGCGATTGTTGGAATCAGTTTGATACTCGAATCCTCCATTGTTGCTGCTTCCTTCGAGTGTTGCAGAAACAGAGACATTGGGAGATTCGGTATAATGATGATCGAAGCCGCCATTGTGCTCCCAGTTCGTATAGAAATTTTGAATATTATCATTCCTCATTGATGCTGAATCTTATCGAAAGATGAAATTGATTGCAAAAGCTGTTGGTGATGAGTTGATGACGACGGAGGTGAAGGTGATTTCAACTGTTCCTTCCCACTCTGGTTGATGGAGGATTCGGGGGGAAGAAAGGGAATGGAAAGGGAGGGGGATTTAAAAGGGTTTGTGGGTCCTTTTCAGATTGATCTTTTCTTTTGACTGGTTGCGACACTATCTAAACTTAACTTAAATTAAAATAAATAGTTACAAAAATAAATAAATAAATAACCAATAGTATGTTTTTTAATTTCATAAACATGAAAAAAAGTTAATAAGAATAGTCATAATTTATGTATGCCACCAACCCATTTTAAAAAATCTAGGTTGCTTGCAAGAATGTTTTTTTTAGATTTCAGTAGGTCAAACACCTATAAAACCTATAAAAATCAACATAGCCTATGGAAACCATTTTTTTTTTAAATCTTTTTTCCACAACTTTCCATTTCTTAAAAAAAGTCAATAGATTTCGACGGAAGGTAAACGGGTAACAAAATGCGTCGCTAGCCCTTTCTGGATAACAAAACTAATTATTTTGAAAACAACATATATGGATTTAAGAGATATAACATTAGAATACATGACCTGTTGGACTCTGTTGAGAAGCTCCACGCCTATGGTGCGAGAAAACCAAATGTATTAAATGCAAAAGGTACAAACGTATGTTGATTATCTATACATGCATTCTCGTGCTTTGCCACTTTGCACGCAACGACTTTCAAAGAGGCATGCCTTGCTGTGAAACCCCCGCTCCTCAAACCGACGAGAGGAGAGACCCTAGTAAGATCCACACAAGCGTGCTTCCCTCCTACCCATCCAAAGACCAAAATGTCAGCCTACCAGAGTGTGGATCTTCCATCCTGCGGGACCATCAAAAAGTTCATCGGTGCTTCTTTCTTCATAGAAATACCAACACGCCGACAAACATTAAAGAGAATATCCATAACCACATCATATCGGTACTTGAAACCAAGGAGACCTTTACAATGAGCTGTATGTTCCCCAAAAGTGTCCAAACATGTCTTGCTGAAAATTGGGCATATCTCGTCAATTGGGAATAGAGGAATCATGAGGCGGTAACGAATGATAGTTCGGTACTCCACGGGAGACATATTGTAACGCCCGTGTTTCGGGGCTAAACATTAGTAGATGATGTAATAGTCTAGGTTAACTATTGTAACTTTTTTTAAAGTAATAAAGATGAATTATTTGAGTATTATGTGAATTATGTGAATTTATATGTTTTATATTTAATTATAAATATATAATTAATAAAGGATAAAAATAAGCGTCAAAAATAAAGTTTTGAATAAACCCGATATCGGTACATGAAGTAGTAGTGGTCGTGACAAGGATTCCGTACATATAAAGAACGCCGAAATTCGAGTTATAACGAAGAAGTTATAATCTGTCGAAGTTTCGCGACAGAACCGGCACAACACTGCGCGACGTAAATAGTGAATTTACGATAGAGCGATTTTTAGCCTTAGTGATCTAAACGAAGGTCGTAGAATACATTAAACCGAGAGTGTGCATAAAAAAAACGCCCAAATCTGATTTTGTATGAGGAAGTTACGATTTTTCAAAGTTACGGCTTAACAGTATGTAACCCAAAGTTCGAATATTAGATTGAGCGTTTTTTAGCCGACACAACCTAGACGAGAATTGAAGATCTCGTTGATAGTAGCGTAACAATAAAAAGACAGACGAAAACGGGCGTTGGATTAAAAAGTTATGGATTTTTAACGAACCAATCATGTCCCGGACTGTTAAAAATATAAGTTTAAAAATAAAGTCAAAATTAGCCGACGGAGTCTAAACAAAAGTCGTAGAGTACGGTCCCGCCTACGCGTGGATATAAAGAACGTCAAAAACGGAGCTCGGATGTGAAATATATTAAATTTTGAAGTTAGAGTGGGAAATCACGAAGGTTGTGCGAGGGGGTATGCCCAACGTTCGCACTACGCCCCGCGTACACAACTCGGTATGCCCACCGTTCCGATCCTTCATGCGGTCCGAGACAGGCCACGATGCCCCACCGAAACCTCGCCACGTGTGTACGACCGAAGCTGTACGCCCCACGTATAGCGAGGGAACGCCCCGCATTCGTCCGAGGCCTCCCCTATAAAAAGAGGCCGAGGGTTGCCTTCTTTTCCACACCGTTTCTTCACTTCTATCTCTCTCTAGACTCTCTCTAGCTCTTTAAGCCCCCTAAATCCTAGGTAAACCCCCTAGCACCCGAGGCTCCTGAAGCCCCGAGAAAAGAGCCTTTCGGCTCGGAAACACTGCTCCAAGAGAAGTCCGGTTTTAAAGAAAAACCCCATTGTAAGTGAGCTACGCCTATGCTATTTTTAATATATATTTTTATTTAATTACCTAATACCTTAGAATAATTATTTGAGCTATTATTATAGGTTATATAAGTGTCATTATAATATCTTTTTTAACCACTCGTGTTACGGGGAATCTGATTTGGAAGGCCGCTTGGGTTGCTGGATTCAGAAGTGCTATATGCCAAAATGATCCTACTCTCCGGTGTTTCATGTCTGGCCCCTGTCTGTGCATGGTGGGTGAAGAGTATTGTGTTAATGCTTATATAATAGCAATAATAGCAAGGCTATTAATTAGCCTTGTTGAGCATTAGACTAAACTCTAGTGGTAATGACACTAGGTTTTGTCCGAGGGAAATTGTTTTAAGTTGACGAAGTGTTGTCCAAGTGCAGAGTCACCACCTTACCGGGTGAGTGCATAGTCTCTTTCATCTTTCACATAGATATGAAGTATTTAATATAATTTACGTGCTACGTGTTCATATTGTCTGAATACTTGTTGTCTATGCTGGATGAAATATTTTTATACATGTTTTAAATGATTAAACTGTATATGTATTTTATATCTACAAAATGTGTTGGGTAAAACATAGGTAGATGTAATAGTTGTTGTGTGACAAAATAAAATAATGAGAGACCTCAATATTGATGTTATTGATGATCCAAACATCTAGCGGAGTATAGATGACGACCACAGACTTTTCTAGACAGTCCAGTGCAACGCTAGCAAGCTCGCAACCTGTAGGTGTTTATTTGAATTGTGTGCTCACCAGCAGTACTCCACCCCCCTCATGGTTGCCTTATTTGACATGAATTATTGAGGAACCCCCGAAGCATGTGTTATCGCCCCGATGAAAATCCTTAGGCTAGGTCCCTTATGTTAGATGTTGTAGGGACGTAAAGTGAGGATAACGGGAACGGGTAATCGGGTTTGTTTGGTTGATGAAAATAATAAACTTATTTATTGTGGTTTGAAAACCTTATGTGCTCACCAGGCTCCCAAGCCTGACCCACATAGTTTCTTGTATTACAGGTAGTGGCGCATGAGCATAGATGTTTGGATGAGGGATAACAGTTTATAGGCCTGTAGATATGAATAAATGTTGTCAGACTTATAATGTACTGTTTATGCTTTTGATATGTATCGAACATGACACCCAAGGTTTTTAATGAAATATATTTCTACGGAAATGATTTGATAAATATTTATCATATTTTATTTTGGGAACAAATTCCGCAACACTTTTATTGAAAATGTTACTCTGATTTTTAAGCAAAGCATAAACAAAATCGATCTTTTCTGGCCGTGAAAATGGGGATGTCACACATATGTTGGTAGGGCCATCAACAAGGGCGGAGCTAGGGTTTTGGGATAACGGGGGCTTATATCTTAATAAAAATTTAAAATATTTTTAATATCAAAATATCATAATAGAGTTTGTAAAATTCACAAAGAAATTAATAAGAAAAAAAATTGTCTAGATATATATAGGAACGTATCGATTTTGATTAGTATCACTAATCGGATACAATTGTGTGTAATACAAAAGAATCGATGGGATGTTTGTTTTTTTATTTATTATTTACCCTATAATTATAATAAACCAAATTATCAAGAATAATTAAATTATTATTTACAAGTTACAAAAAATAATATATGTAATAAGAATTAAAATTTATTTAAAGTATTGAAATCTTGGAGATGTAGCTGTGAATCCAAGAACAGTTTCTTAAAACATAATGTTGGACAATCTTGGTTAATCGTCAATTATAAAATCTATTTGCAAATAAATGATAGTGATGAATTAAGATAAATAGGTATATAAACAATGACCAATTAAAATATAAGAAATAAGGGTGGAGGCAATGATCTTTAAGTGAGACGTTTACAATTTTCACTGTCATTTTTATTTATATATGATAATCATTTAATTTTTTAATAAATGGGAGGGGCTCATTATTAATAAGTAATAGATATGGGCTCATTTTATACATAATATATAGAACGTTCAAAGAGATCAGGGGGGGGAAGCATCCGACAACCCCCCTATTCTCTCCGCCAGTGCCCATCAATAGGGATAGTTAGCTGAAAATCATGAGCGTGAGGTTCCTGAAGACACTCAAAAACTGTTTTCTGTATGACAATCATGTCCAAGTCGACTTCCATATCTTTGACGATTTTGCTAAATAGGGCATATGCCAATGCTATGGGATTTAGGGGGTGTCCTTATTAGTGAAACCGCTGTAGTCGAATCCCGGATTCGTATCGCGAAGAAGAGTCAAAGCACAAAAGTAATTAGAGTCCATACCACATATGCCACTGTCACGTAAGATGTGGTATTGAAATGTCCAAGATTGGGCCCTCGAGGCTACAAATGCATATGAGGAAACCTCGTACGTTCAGTACAAACCCAAACCGCCGAAACGAATAGATAATGTAACGCCCGCAAATCCGGGCTAGTCAATTTAGAAGCAATAGGGGTCGAAAACGACTTTTCGACAAAAGATTATTTAGAATAAATAATCTTAACCAAGTTGTAGAGTATGTCACAAGGTTTCCGTACATATAAGTAACGCCGAAATCCGAGTTATAACGAAGAAGTTATGGCCCGTCGAAGTTTTACGGCAAAACCGACACGACACCGGGAAGCGTAAATAGCGAATTTACGATAGAGCGAGATTTAGCCTTAGCGATCTAAACGGAAGTCGTAGAATATGTTAAACTAAGAACATCGATAAAAAGAACGCCCAAATCTGACTTCATATGAAGAAGTTATGATTTTTCGAAGTTTCGGACTAGCAGTGTACAGCTCGAAATTCGAATATTAGATCGAGCGGTTTTTAGCTGACACGACCTAAACGAGAATCGAAGATCTCGTTGAGAGTAGCGTAACGAGAAAAAGATGGGCGAAAACGGATGTCGGATGAAGAAGTTATGAGGATTTAACGGACCAATCGTGTCTCGGCCCGTTAATAATATAAAATTTAAAATCGAGCCAAAATTAGCCGACGAAGTCTAAACGAAAGTTGTAGAGTACGTTCCCACCTTCGCGTGGATATAAAGAACGTCGAAAACGGAGGTCGTACGCGAAAGTTATGAATTTTTAAAGATGAGCATGCAATTTGCGAAATCTGATGCAAGACTGGTGACGTGGCGCGTTGTGGGCCGTCAGATGATGATTCAGATCTCGCTTCGGATCATGCCACGAAGCCTCGCCTTACGCCCCGCTTCCGAGTTCGGTACGCCCAGCGTACCCTTCGGTCTTATCCCCTTCTGAGTGCGAGACAGCTAGAATCGATGTGGCAGCCCCATCCGAAGTTACGCCCCGCGTAGCCAAGGATTACGCCCAGCGTAGTCCGAGGCCTCGCAGGGTATAAAAAGGGGCGAGGGCCTTCACATTTTTCACACAATTTCCACTTCTCTCTCTAGTTTCTTTCTCTCTCTAGAGTTCCAAACCTCCCCTAAGCCCTAGTTAAACCCTTAGCACCCTACGGAAGCCCCGAGGCTCCCGGAGTCCCGAGAAAAAGGAGTTTTTCGGTTTCGAAACGCTGCTCCAATTAAGTTCCGGTTTTCGATAAAATTCGCTGTAAGTATGCTACGCTTACACAATTTTTAATATAGCTTTCAAATAATTATAGGAATGTTATTAGGTCCTTAAAATAATTATTTGGGCTATAATTATGAGTTATATCGAGTATTATTAACGCTTAATAATACTCGGACTAATTAATTTGTCGCGGTTATCGTTAAACTAAACCCTAGTGGTATCGATACTAGGTTTTATCGAAGGAATATCGTTTTGAGAGTATCGAAGCGCTGTCCGAGTGTTGAGTCACCACCTACTCAGGTGAGTGCATGGTCCCTTTCATCTTACACATAGATATGAAGTATTTTAATATAAATTACGTGCTATGTGTGCATATTGTTTGAATACTTGTTATCTATGCTGGATGAATGATTTATACATGTTTTAAATGATTTAAACTGTATATTTATTTTATATCTACGAATATGTTGGGATAAAACATGGGTAGATGAAATAGTTGGTGAGTGATGAAATAAAATAATGAGAGATAGGTGATGATAGGAAGATGATGATAATTAGGTGAGGATAGATAGGTGATTATGAATCGGTGATGTAGGATACTACAACCTTGTCCGACAATTTGGAGATGTAGTCATCTACTAGACTATAGATGGCGACCACGGACTATTATAGACAACCCCGTGGAAACACCAGCAGGCTAGTAACCTGTAGGTGATGAATTACGAGTTCAGGCGATGTTGAAACTACGTATTCGTGCGATGATAGTCTAACCCGTATTATGAAGTACGAGTCCAGGCGATGTTGTGGCTACGTATTCATGCGATGATAGTCTAACCCTTATTATGAAGTACGAGTCCAGGCGATGTTGTGGCTACGTATTCATGCGATGATAGACTAACCCTTATCATGATTTACAAGTCCAGGCGATGTTGTGGCTGCGTAATCATGCGATGATACCCTAACTCTTGCTAGACACATATTGAGGGAGTAAACCCCGGATTAGTATTGTCTATGCAATGTAGGCGATGATCCTTAGGTAAAGTTCGTAGGAACACTCAAATAAGGAAATACGATGTAAGGAGATGAGAAGTAAATATGATATAGGAGATGACCCTTGAGATAATATCCTTAGGGAAGACTAAAAGAAGATAATGGGGATGGGTAATTGGGTGGATTGTTTGATTGTTTAAACATAATAACTATATTATTGTGGGTTGAAAACCCTATGTACTCACCAGGTTTCCCAACCTGACCCACTCAGTTTATTTACATCACAGGTGACGATATGAAGTGACATTACACTGAGAGATTTAAAGAGATGTAGATCACTAGTGTAAATAATTGTAAGTTCTGTTTATGCTTATGTTTCTGTATTAACAATGACATCCCAAACGTTTTAAAATGAAATAAATACGTTTCTTCGAAAATGTTTTAATAACGTATTTATCGTGTTTTTCTGGGAACAAATTCCGCAACATTTTTATAAAATGAAGTACTCTGATTTTTATAAAGCATAAACAAAATCGGTCTTTTCTGGCCGTGAAAATGGGGATGTCACAGTTGGTATCAGAGCATTAGTTTAAGCGAACTAGGAATATGGATTTATTTCTAGACTTAAACTTAGAATGCTAAGCGATGATTGTGAGGTGTGAGCACTAGCTTATTTTAGGAATGATGCCTAAATTGCTTTTATGTGCTAAATGATTTGTTATGCTTTGATCGGATCTATGGTCTGTTGCCGACCGGATCTGGAAACCTTATGTGTTTAGGATTCTAAACGTACGACTACGATATTAGAACTAGCATGTAAACGTTTCGGAGTGATAAGGATGATTTAAACGTCAATCCTAAGTAAAGGTCTAGATTCACCTCATTAGGTGTATAGATCAAGATGGTAAGATCCCGTAGCGGAAACGTGAATGCAAATGGGAACAGAAACCAACCCCCAGTGATTGAGCAAATACCGGTGATGGAAGCCACTGCTGAGCCAGTCTCAATGGCCGGAGTGCAAGCGATGATCCAAGCGATGTTGGATCGTCAAATGGAGGAAACCAGGCGTTTGCTCCAGTAAAATCGAGAGGAAGCGACCATTCAGATCGAACGGCCCGAGTTGAACGAGGGGCAGACTGAGGAGGGAAACTACAGTGGGACTGTTGGTCAAGCCAACCCACCAATGGTTAAGCAAAACCACCAGGATGGAGGAAATGATGGACGTGGATGCAAATACAAGGATTTCATGGCGTCCAAACCACCGAGTCTATCTGGAAGCCCGACGCCGGTGGAAGTCATAAACTGGATCTCCGAGATGGAGACGATGTTTGAGAGTTGTGAGTGTAGCAACAGGCAAAAGACCGCTCTCGCGGTTCCTCTGTTGAAATCTGGAGTACTAAGCTGGTGGAAGCTACTAGCTGATTCGATGCCCAAAGGAGAAGCGCACAAGATGTCATGGGAGGATTTTCTGGTGCAGCTAAAAATGCAGTACTGCTCTGAGCAGGATCTACTAGAGATCAACAACGAGTTTCAGAATCTAAAGAGGGGAAAGATGAGTGTCATCGAGTATGCTGCAAGTTTTACGGAGAAAATGAAGCTTGTTCCTTATCTAGTTCCAACTGAACTCTCCAAGGTCAATAAGTTTGCCCATGGATTACCAGCAGACTTTGGTCCAATGGTCAAACAAGCAACCACTTTGAAAGCCGCCATCTGGGCAGCCAAGAATGTTGAGACCCAAATAAGAGAAAAGGATCTGGAGAAAGTTGAAGTTGGTGAGAAGAGGAAGTTGGAAGGATCCTCAAGACCTGATAATAAGGGAAGGTTCTCGAAGTCTAACCTGGACGACCGAAGGAATGAAGCCAAGTGGTGTGAGAAGTGCAAGAAGAAGCACTTCGGAAGATGCGATGGTGAAGTGACGTGCTATAAGTGTGGTAGGACCGGTCACTATTCCAGAGATTGTACATTCGGCAACAAGAAGTGCTACGAATGTGGAAATGATGGGCATATTTCAAAGAACTGTCCAAAGAAAAACGAAGCTGCAAGACCAAATGCACCGCCGAAACCAAGGGCATTTCACATGATCCTTGACGAAGCAGAGAACCAAGCGAGGAATCAAGAATGAGGACTTCTTACCCGAAGATCGGATTATGCAGTAGCCATAGTTTCGTATGATGTAGCCTAGTAGAGGCATAGTCTAGGGTGAACTTGAACACCTATGTAATCATTTCAAGAAATAATATAAAAACCTTTGTTTCGTTATCTGATGTGTTAAGTTGATTCGCTGCATGGTGACTTGGGAAACTGCGAGACAATACTTGGGACGAGTATGAGTAGGTGTGAATGGTAGTAGAGGCCTATACTACCGGAAGCACAGGACTCACACTTGGATTAGGGAAAGTCACAAGGTTACCGAGAAGCTAGTAATTGATTTCGTTTTATTCAAGTATGTCGTTACCATCGTTTCGGTAATGACTAAGAAGATTGTTGATATTCCGACCCTTGTGGTCATATCGAATCGAGTCCGACTACGATGAGTATGTTGTGTGGTTCAGAGAAACAAGTTTGATGTAGCGTCCGACATTAAACCAAACGGTTGAAATTAAAGCGATCAATAGAAGTATCGCACTCGTTGTTAAAGAAGTTGGTAGCTAGAAATGCCTAATGTTAAAGTGTGATTATATCACATTAGAACATGAAGGAAGGCATAGTCTGTTTTAGAATTTAACTCTAAGAGACCTAAATCTAAGTGTTGCAACATACGATGATAGGTCATTAGAATATGACACATCGATCCATAGTAGTAATAAAAGAAGTCATCTCAAGTTCGTATCCAGTAAAGATCGAGATTGTGACTAGAAGGTCATAATTTGGAGTCTACCCTGAGGTAGAGAGCAGGTGCACGATCGAGTACTGCATACAGTCAATAAGTCTGAGAGATAGACTTGAAGGAATGTAGAAGTTATAATTATCGCCTAGGATGAAGAGATGATGTATGGAGTCATTATACGACCCTGTTTCGTTGATGATTCCGGGACGTAATCATCCTAAGGGGGAGATAATTGTAACGCCCGCAAATCCGGGCTAGTCAATTTAGAAGCAATAGGGGTCGAAAACGACTTTTCGACAAAAGATTATTTAGAATAAATAATCTTAACCAAGTTGTAGAGTATGTCACAAGGTTTCCGTACATATAAGGAACGCCGAAATCCGAGTTATAACGAAGAAGTTATGGCCCGTCGAAGTTTTACGGCAAAACCGGCACGACACCGGGAAGCGTAAATAGCGAATTTACGATAGAGCGAGATTTAGCCTTAGCGATCTAAACGGAAGTCGTAGAATATGTTAAACTAAGAACATCGATAAAAAGAACGCCCAAATCTGACTTCGTATGAAGAAGTTATGATTTTTCGAAGTTTCGGACTAGCAGTGTACAGCCCGAAATTCGAATATTAGATCGAGCGGTTTTTAGCTGACACGACCTAAACGAGAATCGAAGATCTCGTTGAGAGTAGCGTAACGAGAAAAAGATGGGCGAAAACGGATGTCGGATGAAGAAGTTATGAGGATTTAACGGACCAATCGTGTCTCGGCCCGTTAATAATATAAAATTTAAAATCGAGCCAAAATTAGCCGACGAAGTCTAAACGAAAGTTGTAGAGTACGTTCCCACCTTCGCGTGGATATAAAGAACGTCGAAAACAGAGGTCGTACGCGAAAGTTATGAATTTTTAAAGATGAGCATGCAATTTGCGAAATCTGATGCGAGACTGGTGACGTGGCGTGTTGTGGGCCGTCGGATGATGATTCAGATCTCGCTTCGGATCATGCCACGAAGCCTCGCCTTACGCCCCGCGTCCGAGTTCGGTACGCCCAGCGTACCCTTCGGTCTTATCCCCTTCCGAGTGCGAGACAGCTAGAATCGATGTGGCAGCCCCATCCGAAGTTACGCCCCGCGTAGCCAAGGATTACGCCCAGCGTAGTCCGAGGCCTCGCAGGGTATAAAAAGGGGCGAGGGCCTTCACATTTTTCACACAATTTCCACTTCTCTCTCTAGTTTCTTTCTCTCTCTAGAGTTCCAAACCTCCCCTAAGCCCTAGTTAAACCCTTAGCACCCTAGGGAAGCCCCGAGGCTCCCGGAGTCCCGAGAAAAAGGAGTTTTTCGGTTTCGAAACGCTGCTCCAATTAAGTTCCGGTTTTCGATAAAATTCGCTGTAAGTATGCTACGCTTACACAATTTTTAATATAGCTTTCAAATAATTATAGGAATGTTATTAGGTCCTTAAAATAATTATTTGGGCTATAATTATGAGTTATATCGAGTATTATTAACGCTTAATAATACTCGGACTAATTAATTTGTCGCGGTTATCGTTAAACTAAACCCTAGTGGTATCGATACTAGGTTTTATCGAAGGAATATCGTTTTGAGAGTATCGAAGCGCTGTCCGAGTGTTGAGTCACCACCTACTCAGGTGAGTGCATGGTCCCTTTCATCTTACACATAGATATGAAGTATTTTAATATAAATTACGTGCTATGTGTGCATATTGTTTGAATACTTGTTATCTATGCTGGATGAATGATTTATACATGTTTTAAATGATTTAAACTGTATATTTATTTTATATCTACGAATATGTTGGGATAAAACATGGGTAGATGAAATAGTTGGTGAGTGATGAAATAAAATAATGAGAGATAGGTGATGATAGGAAGATGATGATAATTAGGTGAGGATAGATAGGTGATTATGAATCGGTGATGTAGGATACTACAACCTTGTCCGACAATTTGGAGATGTAGTCATCTACTAGACTATAGATGGCGACCACGGACTATTATAGACAACCCCGTGGAAACACCAGCAGGCTAGTAACCTGTAGGTGATGAATTACGAGTTCAGGCGATGTTGAAACTACGTATTCGTGCGATGATAGTCTAACCCGTATTATGAAGTACGAGTCCAGGCGATGTTGTGGCTACGTATTCATGCGATGATAGTCTAACCCTTATTATGAAGTACGAGTCCAGGCGATGTTGTGGCTACGTATTCATGCGATGATAGACTAACCCTTATCATGATTTACAAGTCCAGGCGATGTTGTGGCTGCGTAATCATGCGATGATACCCTAACTCTTGCTAGACACATATTGAGGGAGTAAACCCCGGATTAGTATTGTCTATGCAATGTAGGCGATGATCCTTAGGTAAAGTTCGTAGGAACACTCAAATAAGGAAATACGATGTAAGGAGATGAGAAGTAAATATGATATAGGAGATGACCCTTGAGATAATATCCTTAGGGAAGACTAAAAGAAGATAATGGGGATGGGTAATTGGGTGGATTGTTTGATTGTTTAAACATAATAACTATATTATTGTGGGTTGAAAACCCTATGTACTCACCAGGTTTCCCAACCTGACCCACTCAGTTTATTTACATCACAGGTGACGATATGAAGTGACATTACACTGAGAGATTTAAAGAGATGTAGATCACTAGTGTAAATAATTGTAAGTTCTGTTTATGCTTATGTTTCTGTATTAACAATGACATCCCAAACGTTTTAAAATGAAATAAATACGTTTCTTCGAAAATGTTTTAATAACGTATTTATCGTGTTTTTCTGGGAACAAATTCCGCAACATTTTTATAAAATGAAGTACTCTGATTTTTATAAAGCATAAACAAAATCGGTCTTTTCTGGCCGTGAAAATGGGGATGTCACAGTTGGTATCAGAGCATTAGTTTAAGCGAACTAGGAATATGGATTTATTTCTAGACTTAAACTTAGAATGCTAAGCGATGATTGTGAGGTGTGAGCACTAGCTTATTTTAGGAATGATGCCTAAATTGCTTTTATGTGCTAAATGATTTGTTATGCTTTGATCGGATCTATGGTCTGTTGCCGACCGGATCTGGAAACCTTATGTGTTTAGGATTCTAAACGTACGACTACGATATTAGAACTAGCATGTAAACGTTTCGGAGTGATAAGGATGATTTAAACGTCAATCCTAAGTAAAGGTCTAGATTCACCTCATTAGGTGTATAGATCAAGATGGTAAGATCCCGTAGCGGAAACGTGAATGCAAATGGGAACAGAAACCAACCCCCAGTGATTGAGCAAATACCGGTGATGGAAGCCACTGCTGAGCCAGTCTCAATGGCCGGAGTGCAAGCGATGATCCAAGCGATGTTGGATCGTCAAATGGAGGAAACCAGGCGTTTGCTCCAGTAAAATCGAGAGGAAGCGACCATTCAGATCGAACGGCCCGAGTTGAACGAGGGGCAGACTGAGGAGGGAAACTACAGTGGGACTGTTGGTCAAGCCAACCCACCAATGGTTAAGCAAAACCACCAGGATGGAGGAAATGATGGACGTGGATGCAAATACAAGGATTTCATGGCGTCCAAACCACCGAGTCTATCTGGAAGCCCGACGCCGGTGGAAGTCATAAACTGGATCTCCGAGATGGAGACGATGTTTGAGAGTTGTGAGTGTAGCAACAGGCAAAAGACCGCTCTCGCGGTTCCTCTGTTGAAATCTGGAGTACTAAGCTGGTGGAAGCTACTAGCTGATTCGATGCCCAAAGGAGAAGCGCACAAGATGTCATGGGAGGATTTTCTGGTGCAGCTAAAAATGCAGTACTGCTCTGAGCAGGATCTACTAGAGATCAACAACGAGTTTCAGAATCTAAAGAGGGGAAAGATGAGTGTCATCGAGTATGCTGCAAGTTTTACGGAGAAAATGAAGCTTGTTCCTTATCTAGTTCCAACTGAACTCTCCAAGGTCAATAAGTTTGCCCATGGATTACCAGCAGACTTTGGTCCAATGGTCAAACAAGCAACCACTTTGAAAGCCGCCATCTGGGCAGCCAAGAATGTTGAGACCCAAATAAGAGAAAAGGATCTGGAGAAAGTTGAAGTTGGTGAGAAGAGGAAGTTGGAAGGATCCTCAAGACCTGATAATAAGGGAAGGTTCTCGAAGTCTAACCTGGACGACCGAAGGAATGAAGCCAAGTGGTGTGAGAAGTGCAAGAAGAAGCACTTCGGAAGATGCGATGGTGAAGTGACGTGCTATAAGTGTGGTAGGACCGGTCACTATTCCAGAGATTGTACATTCGGCAACAAGAAGTGCTACGAATGTGGAAATGATGGGCATATTTCAAAGAACTGTCCAAAGAAAAACGAAGCTGCAAGACCAAATGCACCGCCGAAACCAAGGGCATTTCACATGATCCTTGACGAAGCAGAGAACCAAGCGAGGAATCAAGAATGAGGACTTCTTACCCGAAGATCGGATTATGCAGTAGCCATAGTTTCGTATGATGTAGCCTAGTAGAGGCATAGTCTAGGGTGAACTTGAACACCTATGTAATCATTTCAAGAAATAATATAAAAACCTTTGTTTCGTTATCTGATGTGTTAAGTTGATTCGCTGCATGGTGACTTGGGAAACTGCGAGACAATACTTGGGACGAGTATGAGTAGGTGTGAATGGTAGTAGAGGCCTATACTACCGGAAGCACAGGACTCACACTTGGATTAGGGAAAGTCACAAGGTTACCGAGAAGCTAGTAATTGATTTCGTTTTATTCAAGTATGTCGTTACCATCGTTTCGGTAATGACTAAGAAGATTGTTGATATTCCGACCCTTGTGGTCATATCGAATCGAGTCCGACTACGATGAGTATGTTGTGTGGTTCAGAGAAACAAGTTTGATGTAGCGTCCGACATTAAACCAAACGGTTGAAATTAAAGCGATCAATAGAAGTATCGCACTCGTTGTTAAAGAAGTTGGTAGCTAGAAATGCCTAATGTTAAAGTGTGATTATATCACATTAGAACATGAAGGAAGGCATAGTCTGTTTTAGAATTTAACTCTAAGAGACCTAAATCTAAGTGTTGCAACATACGATGATAGGTCATTAGAATATGACACATCGATCCATAGTAGTAATAAAAGAAGTCATCTCAAGTTCGTATCCAGTAAAGATCGAGATTGTGACTAGAAGGTCATAATTTGGAGTCTACCCTGAGGTAGAGAGTAGGTGCACGATCGAGTACTGCATACAGTCAATAAGTCTGAGAGATAGACTTGAAGGAATGTAGAAGTTATAATTATCGCCTAGGATGAAGAGATGATGTATGGAGTCATTATACGACCCTGTTTCGTTGATGATTCCGGGACGTAATCATCCTAAGGGGGAGATAATTGTAACGCCCGCAAATCCGGGCTAGTCAATTTAGAAGCAATAGGGGTCGAAAACGACTTTTCGACAAAAGATTATTTAGAATAAATAATCTTAACCAAGTTGTAGAGTATGTCACAAGGTTTCCGTACATATAAGGAACGCCGAAATCCGAGTTATAACGAAGAAGTTATGGCCCGTCGAAGTTTTACGGCAAAACCGGCACGACACCGGGAAGCGTAAATAGCGAATTTACGATAGAGCGAGATTTAGCCTTAGCGATCTAAACGGAAGTCGTAGAATATGTTAAACTAAGAACATCGATAAAAAGAACGCCCAAATCTGACTTCGTATGAAGAAGTTATGATTTTTCGAAGTTTCGGACTAGCAGTGTACAGCCCGAAATTCGAATATTAGATCGAGCGGTTTTTAGCTGACACGACCTAAACGAGAATCGAAGATCTCGTTGAGAGTAGCGTAACGAGAAAAAGATGGGCGAAAACGGATGTCGGATGAAGAAGTTATGAGGATTTAACGGACCAATCGTGTCTCGGCCCGTTAATAATATAAAATTTAAAATCGAGCCAAAATTAGCCGACGAAGTCTAAACGAAAGTTGTAGAGTACGTTCCCACCTTCGCGTGGATATAAAGAACGTCGAAAACAGAGGTCGTACGCGAAAGTTATGAATTTTTAAAGATGAGCATGCAATTTGCGAAATCTGATGCGAGACTGGTGACGTGGCGTGTTGTGGGCCGTCGGATGATGATTCAGATCTCGCTTCGGATCATGCCACGAAGCCTCGCCTTACGCCCCGCGTCCGAGTTCGGTACGCCCAGCGTACCCTTCGGTCTTATCCCCTTCCGAGTGCGAGACAGCTAGAATCGATGTGGCAGCCCCATCCGAAGTTACGCCCCGCGTAGCCAAGGATTACGCCCAGCGTAGTCCGAGGCCTCGCAGGGTATAAAAAGGGGCGAGGGCCTTCACATTTTTCACACAATTTCCACTTCTCTCTCTAGTTTCTTTCTCTCTCTAGAGTTCCAAACCTCCCCTAAGCCCTAGTTAAACCCTTAGCACCCTAGGGAAGCCCCGAGGCTCCCGGAGTCCCGAGAAAAAGGAGTTTTTCGGTTTCGAAACGCTGCTCCAATTAAGTTCCGGTTTTCGATAAAATTCGCTGTAAGTATGCTACGCTTACACAATTTTTAATATAGCTTTCAAATAATTATAGGAATGTTATTAGGTCCTTAAAATAATTATTTGGGCTATAATTATGAGTTATATCGAGTATTATTAACGCTTAATAATACTCGGACTAATTAATTTGTCGCGGTTATCGTTAAACTAAACCCTAGTGGTATCGATACTAGGTTTTATCGAAGGAATATCGTTTTGAGAGTATCGAAGCGCTGTCCGAGTGTTGAGTCACCACCTACTCAGGTGAGTGCATGGTCCCTTTCATCTTACACATAGATATGAAGTATTTTAATATAAATTACGTGCTATGTGTGCATATTGTTTGAATACTTGTTATCTATGCTGGATGAATGATTTATACATGTTTTAAATGATTTAAACTGTACATTTATTTTATATCTACGAATATGTTGGGATAAAACATGGGTAGATGAAATAGTTGGTGAGTGATGAAATAAAATAATGAGAGATAGGTGATGATAGGAAGATGATGATAATTAGGTGAGGATAGATAGGTGATTATGAATCGGTGATGTAGGATACTACAACCTTGTCCGACAATTTGGAGATGTAGTCATCTACTAGACTATAGATGGCGACCACGGACTATTATAGACAACCCCGTGGAAACACCAGCAGGCTAGTAACCTGTAGGTGATGAATTACGAGTTCAGGCGATGTTGAAACTACGTATTCGTGCGATGATAGTCTAACCCGTATTATGAAGTACGAGTCCAGGCGATGTTGTGGCTACGTATTCATGCGATGATAGTCTAACCCTTATTATGAAGTACGAGTCCAGGCGATGTTGTGGCTACGTATTCATGCGATGATAGACTAACCCTTATCATGATTTACAAGTCCAGGCGATGTTGTGGCTGCGTAATCATGCGATGATACCCTAACTCTTGCTAGACACATATTGAGGGAGTAAACCCCGGATTAGTATTGTCTATGCAATGTAGGCGATGATCCTTAGGTAAAGTTCGTAGGAACACTCAAATAAGGAAATACGATGTAAGGAGATGAGAAGTAAATATGATATAGGAGATGACCCTTGAGATAATATCCTTAGGGAAGACTAAAAGAAGATAATGGGGATGGGTAATTGGGTGGATTGTTTGATTGTTTAAACATAATAACTATATTATTGTGGGTTGAAAACCCTATGTACTCACCAGGTTTCCCAACCTGACCCACTCAGTTTATTTACATCACAGGTGACGATATGAAGTGACATTACACTGAGAGATTTAAAGAGATGTAGATCACTAGTGTAAATAATTGTAAGTTCTGTTTATGCTTATGTTTCTGTATTAACAATGACATCCCAAACGTTTTAAAATGAAATAAATACGTTTCTTCGAAAATGTTTTAATAACGTATTTATCGTGTTTTTCTGGGAACAAATTCCGCAACATTTTTATAAAATGAAGTACTCTGATTTTTATAAAGCATAAACAAAATCGGTCTTTTCTGGCCGTGAAAATGGGGATGTCACAGTTGGTATCAGAGCATTAGTTTAAGCGAACTAGGAATATGGATTTATTTCTAGACTTAAACTTAGAATGCTAAGCGATGATTGTGAGGTGTGAGCACTAGCTTATTTTAGGAATGATGCCTAAATTGCTTTTATGTGCTAAATGATTTGTTATGCTTTGATCGGATCTATGGTCTGTTGCCGACCGGATCTGGAAACCTTATGTGTTTAGGATTCTAAACGTACGACTACGATATTAGAACTAGCATGTAAACGTTTCGGAGTGATAAGGATGATTTAAACGTCAATCCTAAGTAAAGGTCTAGATTCACCTCATTAGGTGTATAGATCAAGATGGTAAGATCCCGTAGCGGAAACGTGAATGCAAATGGGAACAGAAACCAACCCCCAGTGATTGAGCAAATACCGGTGATGGAAGCCACTGCTGAGCCAGTCTCAATGGCCGGAGTGCAAGCGATGATCCAAGCGATGTTGGATCGTCAAATGGAGGAAACCAGGCGTTTGCTCCAGTAAAATCGAGAGGAAGCGACCATTCAGATCGAACGGCCCGAGTTGAACGAGGGGCAGACTGAGGAGGGAAACTACAGTGGGACTGTTGGTCAAGCCAACCCACCAATGGTTAAGCAAAACCACCAGGATGGAGGAAATGATGGACGTGGATGCAAATACAAGGATTTCATGGCGTCCAAACCACCGAGTCTATCTGGAAGCCCGACGCCGGTGGAAGTCATAAACTGGATCTCCGAGATGGAGACGATGTTTGAGAGTTGTGAGTGTAGCAACAGGCAAAAGACCGCTCTCGCGGTTCCTCTGTTGAAATCTGGAGTACTAAGCTGGTGGAAGCTACTAGCTGATTCGATGCCCAAAGGAGAAGCGCACAAGATGTCATGGGAGGATTTTCTGGTGCAGCTAAAAATGCAGTACTGCTCTGAGCAGGATCTACTAGAGATCAACAACGAGTTTCAGAATCTAAAGAGGGGAAAGATGAGTGTCATCGAGTATGCTGCAAGTTTTACGGAGAAAATGAAGCTTGTTCCTTATCTAGTTCCAACTGAACTCTCCAAGGTCAATAAGTTTGCCCATGGATTACCAGCAGACTTTGGTCCAATGGTCAAACAAGCAACCACTTTGAAAGCCGCCATCTGGGCAGCCAAGAATGTTGAGACCCAAATAAGAGAAAAGGATCTGGAGAAAGTTGAAGTTGGTGAGAAGAGGAAGTTGGAAGGATCCTCAAGACCTGATAATAAGGGAAGGTTCTCGAAGTCTAACCTGGACGACCGAAGGAATGAAGCCAAGTGGTGTGAGAAGTGCAAGAAGAAGCACTTCGGAAGATGCGATGGTGAAGTGACGTGCTATAAGTGTGGTAGGACCGGTCACTATTCCAGAGATTGTACATTCGGCAACAAGAAGTGCTACGAATGTGGAAATGATGGGCATATTTCAAAGAACTGTCCAAAGAAAAACGAAGCTGCAAGACCAAATGCACCGCCGAAACCAAGGGCATTTCACATGATCCTTGACGAAGCAGAGAACCAAGCGAGGAATCAAGAATGAGGACTTCTTACCCGAAGATCGGATTATGCAGTAGCCATAGTTTCGTATGATGTAGCCTAGTAGAGGCATAGTCTAGGGTGAACTTGAACACCTATGTAATCATTTCAAGAAATAATATAAAAACCTTTGTTTCGTTATCTGATGTGTTAAGTTGATTCGCTGCATGGTGACTTGGGAAACTGCGAGACAATACTTGGGACGAGTATGAGTAGGTGTGAATGGTAGTAGAGGCCTATACTACCGGAAGCACAGGACTCACACTTGGATTAGGGAAAGTCACAAGGTTACCGAGAAGCTAGTAATTGATTTCGTTTTATTCAAGTATGTCGTTACCATCGTTTCGGTAATGACTAAGAAGATTGTTGATATTCCGACCCTTGTGGTCATATCGAATCGAGTCCGACTACGATGAGTATGTTGTGTGGTTCAGAGAAACAAGTTTGATGTAGCGTCCGACATTAAACCAAACGGTTGAAATTAAAGCGATCAATAGAAGTATCGCACTCGTTGTTAAAGAAGTTGGTAGCTAGAAATGCCTAATGTTAAAGTGTGATTATATCACATTAGAACATGAAGGAAGGCATAGTCTGTTTTAGAATTTAACTCTAAGAGACCTAAATCTAAGTGTTGCAACATACGATGATAGGTCATTAGAATATGACACATCGATCCATAGTAGTAATAAAAGAAGTCATCTCAAGTTCGTATCCAGTAAAGATCGAGATTGTGACTAGAAGGTCATAATTTGGAGTCTACCCTGAGGTAGAGAGCAGGTGCACGATCGAGTACTGCATACAGTCAATAAGTCTGAGAGATAGACTTGAAGGAATGTAGAAGTTATAATTATCGCCTAGGATGAAGAGATGATGTATGGAGTCATTATACGACCCTGTTTCGTTGATGATTCCGGGACGTAATCATCCTAAGGGGGAGATAATTGTAACGCCCGCAAATCCGGGCTAGTCAATTTAGAAGCAATAGGGGTCGAAAACGACTTTTCGACAAAAGATTATTTAGAATAAATAATCTTAACCAAGTTGTAGAGTATGTCACAAGGTTTCCGTACATATAAGGAACGCCGAAATCCGAGTTATAACGAAGAAGTTATGGCCCGTCGAAGTTTTACGGCAAAACCGGCACGACACCGGGAAGCGTAAATAGCGAATTTACGATAGAGCGAGATTTAGCCTTAGCGATCTAAACGGAAGTCGTAGAATATGTTAAACTAAGAACATCGATAAAAAGAACGCCCAAATCTGACTTCGTATGAAGAAGTTATGATTTTTCGAAGTTTCGGACTAGCAGTGTACAGCCCGAAATTCGAATATTAGATCGAGCGGTTTTTAGCTGACACGACCTAAACGAGAATCGAAGATCTCGTTGAGAGTAGCGTAACGAGAAAAAGATGGGCGAAAACGGATGTCGGATGAAGAAGTTATGAGGATTTAACGGACCAATCGTGTCTCGGCCCGTTAATAATATAAAATTTAAAATCGAGCCAAAATTAGCCGACGAAGTCTAAACGAAAGTTGTAGAGTACGTTCCCACCTTCGCGTGGATATAAAGAACGTCGAAAACAGAGGTCGTACGCGAAAGTTATGAATTTTTAAAGATGAGCATGCAATTTGCGAAATCTGATGCGAGACTGGTGACGTGGCGTGTTGTGGGCCGTCGGATGATGATTCAGATCTCGCTTCGGATCATGCCACGAAGCCTCGCCTTACGCCCCGCGTCCGAGTTCGGTACGCCCAGCGTACCCTTCGGTCTTATCCCCTTCCGAGTGCGAGACAGCTAGAATCGATGTGGCAGCCCCATCCGAAGTTACGCCCCGCGTAGCCAAGGATTACGCCCAGCGTAGTCCGAGGCCTCGCAGGGTATAAAAAGGGGCGAGGGCCTTCACATTTTTCACACAATTTCCACTTCTCTCTCTAGTTTCTTTCTCTCTCTAGAGTTCCAAACCTCCCCTAAGCCCTAGTTAAACCCTTAGCACCCTAGGGAAGCCCCGAGGCTCCCGGAGTCCCGAGAAAAAGGAGTTTTTCGGTTTCGAAACGCTGCTCCAATTAAGTTCCGGTTTTCGATAAAATTCGCTGTAAGTATGCTACGCTTACACAATTTTTAATATAGCTTTCAAATAATTATAGGAATGTTATTAGGTCCTTAAAATAATTATTTGGGCTATAATTATGAGTTATATCGAGTATTATTAACGCTTAATAATACTCGGACTAATTAATTTGTCGCGGTTATCGTTAAACTAAACCCTAGTGGTATCGATACTAGGTTTTATCGAAGGAATATCGTTTTGAGAGTATCGAAGCGCTGTCCGAGTGTTGAGTCACCACCTACTCAGGTGAGTGCATGGTCCCTTTCATCTTACACATAGATATGAAGTATTTTAATATAAATTACGTGCTATGTGTGCATATTGTTTGAATACTTGTTATCTATGCTGGATGAATGATTTATACATGTTTTAAATGATTTAAACTGTATATTTATTTTATATCTACGAATATGTTGGGATAAAACATGGGTAGATGAAATAGTTGGTGAGTGATGAAATAAAATAATGAGAGATAGGTGATGATAGGAAGATGATGATAATTAGGTGAGGATAGATAGGTGATTATGAATCGGTGATGTAGGATACTACAACCTTGTCCGACAATTTGGAGATGTAGTCATCTACTAGACTATAGATGGCGACCACGGACTATTATAGACAACCCCGTGGAAACACCAGCAGGCTAGTAACCTGTAGGTGATGAATTACGAGTTCAGGCGATGTTGAAACTACGTATTCGTGCGATGATAGTCTAACCCGTATTATGAAGTACGAGTCCAGGCGATGTTGTGGCTACGTATTCATGCGATGATAGTCTAACCCTTATTATGAAGTACGAGTCCAGGCGATGTTGTGGCTACGTATTCATGCGATGATAGACTAACCCTTATCATGATTTACAAGTCCAGGCGATGTTGTGGCTGCGTAATCATGCGATGATACCCTAACTCTTGCTAGACACATATTGAGGGAGTAAACCCCGGATTAGTATTGTCTATGCAATGTAGGCGATGATCCTTAGGTAAAGTTCGTAGGAACACTCAAATAAGGAAATACGATGTAAGGAGATGAGAAGTAAATATGATATAGGAGATGACCCTTGAGATAATATCCTTAGGGAAGACTAAAAGAAGATAATGGGGATGGGTAATTGGGTGGATTGTTTGATTGTTTAAACATAATAACTATATTATTGTGGGTTGAAAACCCTATGTACTCACCAGGTTTCCCAACCTGACCCACTCAGTTTATTTACATCACAGGTGACGATATGAAGTGACATTACACTGAGAGATTTAAAGAGATGTAGATCACTAGTGTAAATAATTGTAAGTTCTGTTTATGCTTATGTTTCTGTATTAACAATGACATCCCAAACGTTTTAAAATGAAATAAATACGTTTCTTCGAAAATGTTTTAATAACGTATTTATCGTGTTTTTCTGGGAACAAATTCCGCAACATTTTTATAAAATGAAGTACTCTGATTTTTATAAAGCATAAACAAAATCGGTCTTTTCTGGCCGTGAAAATGGGGATGTCACAGTTGGTATCAGAGCATTAGTTTAAGCGAACTAGGAATATGGATTTATTTCTAGACTTAAACTTAGAATGCTAAGCGATGATTGTGAGGTGTGAGCACTAGCTTATTTTAGGAATGATGCCTAAATTGCTTTTATGTGCTAAATGATTTGTTATGCTTTGATCGGATCTATGGTCTGTTGCCGACCGGATCTGGAAACCTTATGTGTTTAGGATTCTAAACGTACGACTACGATATTAGAACTAGCATGTAAACGTTTCGGAGTGATAAGGATGATTTAAACGTCAATCCTAAGTAAAGGTCTAGATTCACCTCATTAGGTGTATAGATCAAGATGGTAAGATCCCGTAGCGGAAACGTGAATGCAAATGGGAACAGAAACCAACCCCCAGTGATTGAGCAAATACCGGTGATGGAAGCCACTGCTGAGCCAGTCTCAATGGCCGGAGTGCAAGCGATGATCCAAGCGATGTTGGATCGTCAAATGGAGGAAACCAGGCGTTTGCTCCAGTAAAATCGAGAGGAAGCGACCATTCAGATCGAACGGCCCGAGTTGAACGAGGGGCAGACTGAGGAGGGAAACTACAGTGGGACTGTTGGTCAAGCCAACCCACCAATGGTTAAGCAAAACCACCAGGATGGAGGAAATGATGGACGTGGATGCAAATACAAGGATTTCATGGCGTCCAAACCACCGAGTCTATCTGGAAGCCCGACGCCGGTGGAAGTCATAAACTGGATCTCCGAGATGGAGACGATGTTTGAGAGTTGTGAGTGTAGCAACAGGCAAAAGACCGCTCTCGCGGTTCCTCTGTTGAAATCTGGAGTACTAAGCTGGTGGAAGCTACTAGCTGATTCGATGCCCAAAGGAGAAGCGCACAAGATGTCATGGGAGGATTTTCTGGTGCAGCTAAAAATGCAGTACTGCTCTGAGCAGGATCTACTAGAGATCAACAACGAGTTTCAGAATCTAAAGAGGGGAAAGATGAGTGTCATCGAGTATGCTGCAAGTTTTACGGAGAAAATGAAGCTTGTTCCTTATCTAGTTCCAACTGAACTCTCCAAGGTCAATAAGTTTGCCCATGGATTACCAGCAGACTTTGGTCCAATGGTCAAACAAGCAACCACTTTGAAAGCCGCCATCTGGGCAGCCAAGAATGTTGAGACCCAAATAAGAGAAAAGGATCTGGAGAAAGTTGAAGTTGGTGAGAAGAGGAAGTTGGAAGGATCCTCAAGACCTGATAATAAGGGAAGGTTCTCGAAGTCTAACCTGGACGACCGAAGGAATGAAGCCAAGTGGTGTGAGAAGTGCAAGAAGAAGCACTTCGGAAGATGCGATGGTGAAGTGACGTGCTATAAGTGTGGTAGGACCGGTCACTATTCCAGAGATTGTACATTCGGCAACAAGAAGTGCTACGAATGTGGAAATGATGGGCATATTTCAAAGAACTGTCCAAAGAAAAACGAAGCTGCAAGACCAAATGCACCGCCGAAACCAAGGGCATTTCACATGATCCTTGACGAAGCAGAGAACCAAGCGAGGAATCAAGAATGAGGACTTCTTACCCGAAGATCGGATTATGCAGTAGCCATAGTTTCGTATGATGTAGCCTAGTAGAGGCATAGTCTAGGGTGAACTTGAACACCTATGTAATCATTTCAAGAAATAATATAAAAACCTTTGTTTCGTTATCTGATGTGTTAAGTTGATTCGCTGCATGGTGACTTGGGAAACTGCGAGACAATACTTGGGACGAGTATGAGTAGGTGTGAATGGTAGTAGAGGCCTATACTACCGGAAGCACAGGACTCACACTTGGATTAGGGAAAGTCACAAGGTTACCGAGAAGCTAGTAATTGATTTCGTTTTATTCAAGTATGTCGTTACCATCGTTTCGGTAATGACTAAGAAGATTGTTGATATTCCGACCCTTGTGGTCATATCGAATCGAGTCCGACTACGATGAGTATGTTGTGTGGTTCAGAGAAACAAGTTTGATGTAGCGTCCGACATTAAACCAAACGGTTGAAATTAAAGCGATCAATAGAAGTATCGCACTCGTTGTTAAAGAAGTTGGTAGCTAGAAATGCCTAATGTTAAAGTGTGATTATATCACATTAGAACATGAAGGAAGGCATAGTCTGTTTTAGAATTTAACTCTAAGAGACCTAAATCTAAGTGTTGCAACATACGATGATAGGTCATTAGAATATGACACATCGATCCATAGTAGTAATAAAAGAAGTCATCTCAAGTTCGTATCCAGTAAAGATCGAGATTGTGACTAGAAGGTCATAATTTGGAGTCTACCCTGAGGTAGAGAGCAGGTGCACGATCGAGTACTGCATACAGTCAATAAGTCTGAGAGATAGACTTGAAGGAATGTAGAAGTTATAATTATCGCCTAGGATGAAGAGATGATGTATGGAGTCATTATACGACCCTGTTTCGTTGATGATTCCGGGACGTAATCATCCTAAGGGGGAGATAATTGTAACGCCCGCAAATCCGGGCTAGTCAATTTAGAAGCAATAGGGGTCGAAAACGACTTTTCGACAAAAGATTATTTAGAATAAATAATCTTAACCAAGTTGTAGAGTATGTCACAAGGTTTCCGTACATATAAGGAACGCCGAAATCCGAGTTATAACGAAGAAGTTATGGCCCGTCGAAGTTTTACGGCAAAACCGGCACGACACCGGGAAGCGTAAATAGCGAATTTACGATAGAGCGAGATTTAGCCTTAGCGATCTAAACGGAAGTCGTAGAATATGTTAAACTAAGAACATCGATAAAAAGAACGCCCAAATCTGACTTCGTATGAAGAAGTTATGATTTTTCGAAGTTTCGGACTAGCAGTGTACAGCCCGAAATTCGAATATTAGATCGAGCGGTTTTTAGCTGACACGACCTAAATGAGAATCGAAGATCTCGTTGAGAGTAGCGTAACGAGAAAAAGATGGGCGAAAACGGATGTCGGATGAAGAAGTTATGAGGATTTAACGGACCAATCGTGTCTCGGCCCGTTAATAATATAAAATTTAAAATCGAGCCAAAATTAGCCGACGAAGTCTAAACGAAAGTTGTAGAGTACGTTCCCACCTTCGCGTGGATATAAAGAACGTCGAAAACAGAGGTCGTACGCGAAAGTTATGAATTTTTAAAGATGAGCATGCAATTTGCGAAATCTGATGCGAGACTGGTGACGTGGCGTGTTGTGGGCCGTCGGATGATGATTCAGATCTCGCTTCGGATCATGCCACGAAGCCTCGCCTTACGCCCCGCGTCCGAGTTCGGTACGCCCAGCGTACCCTTCGGTCTTATCCCCTTCCGAGTGCGAGACAGCTAGAATCGATGTGGCAGCCCCATCCGAAGTTACGCCCCGCGTAGCCAAGGATTACGCCCAGCGTAGTCCGAGGCCTCGCAGGGTATAAAAAGGGGCGAGGGCCTTCACATTTTTCACACAATTTCCACTTCTCTCTCTAGTTTCTTTCTCTCTCTAGAGTTCCAAACCTCCCCTAAGCCCTAGTTAAACCCTTAGCACCCTAGGGAAGCCCCGAGGCTCCCGGAGTCCCGAGAAAAAGGAGTTTTTCGGTTTCGAAACGCTGCTCCAATTAAGTTCCGGTTTTCGATAAAATTCGCTGTAAGTATGCTACGCTTACACAATTTTTAATATAGCTTTCAAATAATTATAGGAATGTTATTAGGTCCTTAAAATAATTATTTGGGCTATAATTATGAGTTATATCGAGTATTATTAACGCTTAATAATACTCGGACTAATTAATTTGTCGCGGTTATCGTTAAACTAAACCCTAGTGGTATCGATACTAGGTTTTATCGAAGGAATATCGTTTTGAGAGTATCGAAGCGCTGTCCGAGTGTTGAGTCACCACCTACTCAGGTGAGTGCATGGTCCCTTTCATCTTACACATAGATATGAAGTATTTTAATATAAATTACGTGCTATGTGTGCATATTGTTTGAATACTTGTTATCTATGCTGGATGAATGATTTATACATGTTTTAAATGATTTAAACTGTACATTTATTTTATATCTACGAATATGTTGGGATAATACATGGGTAGATGAAATAGTTGGTGAGTGATGAAATAAAATAATGAGAGATAGGTGATGATAGGAAGATGATGATAATTAGGTGAGGATAGATAGGTGATTATGAATCGGTGATGTAGGATACTACAACCTTGTCCGACAATTTGGAGATGTAGTCATCTACTAGACTATAGATGGCGACCACGGACTATTATAGACAACCCCGTGGAAACACCAGCAGGCTAGTAACCTGTAGGTGATGAATTACGAGTTCAGGCGATGTTGAAACTACGTATTCGTGCGATGATAGTCTAACCCGTATTATGAAGTACGAGTCCAGGCGATGTTGTGGCTACGTATTCATGCGATGATAGTCTAACCCTTATTATGAAGTACGAGTCCAGGCGATGTTGTGGCTACGTATTCATGCGATGATAGACTAACCCTTATCATGATTTACAAGTCCAGGCGATGTTGTGGCTGCGTAATCATGCGATGATACCCTAACTCTTGCTAGACACATATTGAGGGAGTAAACCCCGGATTAGTATTGTCTATGCAATGTAGGCGATGATCCTTAGGTAAAGTTCGTAGGAACACTCAAATAAGGAAATACGATGTAAGGAGATGAGAAGTAAATATGATATAGGAGATGACCCTTGAGATAATATCCTTAGGGAAGACTAAAAGAAGATAATGGGGATGGGTAATTGGGTGGATTGTTTGATTGTTTAAACATAATAACTATATTATTGTGGGTTGAAAACCCTATGTACTCACCAGGTTTCCCAACCTGACCCACTCAGTTTATTTACATCACAGGTGACGATATGAAGTGACATTACACTGAGAGATTTAAAGAGATGTAGATCACTAGTGTAAATAATTGTAAGTTCTGTTTATGCTTATGTTTCTGTATTAACAATGACATCCCAAACGTTTTAAAATGAAATAAATACGTTTCTTCGAAAATGTTTTAATAACGTATTTATCGTGTTTTTCTGGGAACAAATTCCGCAACATTTTTATAAAATGAAGTACTCTGATTTTTATAAAGCAATAACAAAATCGGTCTTTTCTGGCCGTGAAAATGGGGATGTCACAGATAAGGAAGCCAAACGCCACTGGATGTCTCCAAAGAAGAGGCCTCCGCATACCACCATATCCTCAATAGACCCGTGCAATCCTTTGTCAAAGAATAAAGTTGCCTCTTCTATGTGCACCGGTTGACATGTCCTTAAACCAAAGAAAAGTTTTGCAATGCCCATACATGATCGAAGCAAAAGGAGCTCACTTTGTGGGTCACATAGTTATGGAAGAAGACCCATCCCCAGGAGCTTCACCCCCAAAGACGGTCTCACTATATCCGTTGGGAATAAATCAACATGAAACTTCCTACCATCATAGGAGGGCCAAAAAATCTTCGTTTTCTTAATGTTCAACTCATGACCAAAGCATGGACCATTCATCGAATAATGTTCAAAACTCTAGCCACCGCCTCTTGTAACATCCTGTTCCCTGCCATTTTTGTGTCGTGGGCCGAAAGTCAATCGTTTAAGTCTTTGGGCCTTAAGAAGGAAAATTTTAGTCCTTGTGGAAGTAGGTAATGATAGTTAAGAGATTTGACCCTTGAATTGTGTTTTGGACCGAAGGGTGGAAAGAGAAAAGCCATAAGCTGGGTTCTTGCGTGGAATATGGATTTTTGTTCGAGAAGTTTTTGGTCCAAGATATTTAGATAATATTTTAGAGCTCTTTAATACCTTTATGTGGATATAAAGAACGTCGAAAACGAAGTTGGAACGAAGAAGTTATGATCATTTGAAGTCATGATGATTTTTTGGGTCGACCGCTTACGTTGGGTGTAATTTGAGTACGTTGGGCGTACTGAGTATGCCTGAGTACGCTAGGTGTAATTTAAGTACGATGGGCATACAATCAATGCCCAAACCCTATTTTCGTGGTTTGAGCCCTATTTAAGCTCCTTAACTTCCCAAACCCACTCTATTCTTAGCCTCCACCTCTCCAACACCCTCTCTTGAAGCCCTAACCCTAGATTGAGCATTGTGAGCAAAAAGAAGGTGTTTTTAAGTGCTTTGGATTATTCTTGGCGCACCTTGGAGAAGAAGGAGCTCATGGAAGAAGTGTTGGTTGCATTGGAGCTTGTACATCGAGACTTTGTTCACCTTGATCTTTCTTCTAGAGGTATACAGTTTGGATCTTGATGATGATATTGTTAGATCTATAGCTAGTTTTGAGTGTTATGAGCTTTTGGTCACTTTAAAGGCATAAAGTTTAGATCTTAAAAGTTTGTGACCTTGTTATGGGTAAAGTTGGAAACTTTATCCATCCAAACATCATTTTGATTCAGATATGAAGATTAGAGACTTGGACTTAATGGATTAAGTTGAAAAGATGCACTTTTTGGGTCCCTTTGAGATTTATCGATTAGATCTTTTTTGTTGGGACCATTATAATGGATAAAGTTGGAAACTTTATCCATTATGGAGCTATTATGAACCATAAAAATATGATCGTGAGTGTTGTATGTAAACCATGCATGTGTTAGATGGTCTTAATAGGTTAGGAACATAGGGTTTTGGACATTAAGCACTTAATGGTCATGCAAGACCATAAAGTTGGAAACTTTATGGTCAAGGACATCATTTTGGGCTTGGATCTAGAAAATCAGGCCCGTGCCTGGTCAACCAACGCGTACGTTGGGCGTACTCAGCTGGGTTGAATCGATTGACTTTTTGGAATTTTGACTTTTACCTGATTTTGACCAAGTTTGACCAATGGATATTTTAGATTGTGTTTGAGAATTGGTCATTTGGATGGATAAGTGACGGTTAGAACTAAGATTTGGAGTCGGAACCTCATCAGCTATTGATCAGATCGAGAGGTGAGTTTTCCTCACCGTAGTTACAGGTCGAAGGCACCAAGGCTGGCCCATTGGATTAGATATCATGTTCTGTGATAATATGTTATCATGAGCAGTATCCTAGTAGATAGGATGATGCTATGCTAGTGATCTATAGATTTGCTTGACTTTCTGTAGACTGATTATATGTTATATGCTATATGTGCACATATTTGGTTGGTGGTTGAGGCTTTACTGCTTTGTGCGTGAGCCAACAGGTCGGGGGCATTCCAACCCGATGGTTGATTAGGCCCAAGGGTATTCCATCCCGAGGATGATAGGACCCATAGTATATTGGTATTCCAACTCGATGGTTGATTGGGCCTGGGGTATTCCAACCGGATGGTTGACTGGACCCGCAATGTATTGTCATTCCAACCCGATGTTGATTGATCCTGGGGTATTCCAACCCGATGGTTAACTGGACCCATCGTGTATTGACATTCCAGCCCGATGGTTGATTGGGTCTGGGGTATTCTAACCTGATGGTTGACTGGACCCATAGTGTATTGGCATTCCAACATGGGGTATTCCATCTTGAGGATGACTGGACCCGGAGGTTGATTGGGCCTGGGTATTCCAACCCGATAGTTGATTAGACCTGACATGCTGTTGTATATGTTATTTGTTATGTTTATGTGGTGGTACTTTGGGGGAACTCATTAAGCTTCGTGCTTACAGTTTCAGTTTATTGTTTTAGGTACTTTAGATGATTGCGACAAGGCGAAGGCGTGATCGTACACATCCTTGGTTCTCTAACCGGTTGGATCTTGAGAGAGTTTGATTTTAAATAATGTTTTGGAAACAATGTTTTTGTAAACACTTCTTTTAGTAAATAGATTGTTTTGAAAAAGTTTAAATTGTTGTAATTGTTTTTGGGGATGTTACACCTCTGATTTCCCAATGATAAACCAATCATCTAGATACCAAGCATGGAGGATGAGCTTGCAATTGTCTCTAATCTTGTGCACAAGCAGGTGAAAAACGAGAGCAAAAAGAAGAGGGCCCAAGTGGTCGCCTTGCTGCACCCCAGTGGCAAACTATATATGTTGGTCTCCTATATATACTCTCGCTGCTTGCCCATATAAGAAATTCACCCACAAAGAATTAGAAGGGCACATCCTCCTGACCTTGTGGAGCAAGGCTGATATGTTGATTGTTATGAACTTTGTATGCCAATGTTGCAAAAGTTTTTTTTCTTCGCAATTTTCATCGGAGAGTCTATTTTGAAGTTAAAAAAAAAGACAAAACTTCAAAAATGGTCCCTGTGGTTTCCAAAAATATCAAGTTTAATCCCTAAGTTCAAAAAACCTCACAGATGGTCCTGTGGTTTCAAAACTTTTGACATTTGGTCCTTCCGGCTCACTCCGTTATCATTTCACCGTTAACTCATTTTTTAATAAAATATTATAGGGGTAATTTCGTCATTTCAGTTGTAACCTTCTCTCTTTAATATGAAATGATTACCTGTTGCTTGCACATCAATACCCGTCCCTCTCCCAAGAAGATAACCAGTTACATCTGTATTCATCGGGTTCATTCCCATCGTAGAAGCAAGAACAGAAATTGGGATTTAGGTTTTTAAGATGCAAGAATTGCAATGGTGCTATCAATATGGTGTTTTCGAGAAAAATTTGTAACCGTGGAGGATTTAGGAAAAAGATACGGTACAATACTACAACAAAACTTGTTTTTTCTTGGTCTATTGTGTTGATGTAAGGAAATCACTGATTTTACTCTTTTTTTTGTGTTTGCAGAAGGTTATGACAACTGTTTCACGTTGAAGATACACTACAGTGGTGTCTTCACCAAAGCACCTGGAAGGAAATACGTTGATGGTGTTGTAGCATATGTAGATGATGTTTACACTGATTTATTTTCAGTTCATGAGCTTGACGACATGGTTCGAGAAATAGGGTACAAAACTGAGCAAACCCTTTACTACCATTTTTGTATCCCTGAATACCCTATGGACTATGGCTTAATGCCTTTAGGTAATGATCAATATGTACTTAAAATGGTATTATATGTCCCTAAACACAGACTTATTAGGGTGTATATTGAAACTGGTTAGACAAGGGTAGCTAGTTATTACAAGTCTCCTTCTAAAGTTGTTATTGAAGAGTTGGAGCCTGATAGTGTGTCACCTGAAATGAATAGAAAGAAACCTTGTAGGAGAGAAGCAGGATCATGTAGTAGAAAGCTTGATCTAAACAAGTCTATGAACCCTGATTATGAGCAGTCACAAGTGTTAGATGTTGATAAAGGCCATGATTACTCAAAGAGTATTCTACCATTTATAAGGTCACAAGGCAAACAAAGTCATGTCATTCAAGAGGAAGTGGTGAATCATGAAATTGAAACTCAAGAAGAAGTGATCGCTAGTGCAGTTGAAACTGAAGAACCATTGGGAACTTACCATGTACATGAACCAAGTTGCCAAGCTAATGATGGAGCTAATACTACAACAGTTGATGACTATGAACCATTTATAGAGGATTACTCACTTTATGCTGATTATGATGCTGATTTTAATGTTCAAACTTCATTTGAACAACAACCAGAAGTGGATTATCTAGAGGGTATGGTGAGTGATGATAGTGGAGAGGCTCTCTACTCTGAGAGTGGCCATGGTTCTGAGGATAGTGGAGATGATTCTGATGACAGTGAATACAATGTGGATGAGTCTAACATACAGTTTGATGTAGATGTAGACATGAGTGGATTCCATAATGTTGTTGATGTAGATGAACATGGAATCTTGAATAATCATTCAAAAGATGAAGGGATTGACATGGTTGATGATGAGTTGGAAGTTATTGCCACTGATGATTATCAATTTGCAGGATTTCATGAAGATGATAGGAAGAGACTGCTAAAAGAGTTAAGTAAGTCAAGTACATGCTCACATGGAGAGGTTCATGTTAAAACATTTCAGATTGGCCAGGTCTTCAAAACCAAGATTGATGTTAAAAACTACATGAACCCACATGCTGTAGCAACAAGGATGTCTTTATACCTAGCCAAAAATGACAAAATCCGGATTAGGGTGAAATGTAAAGGTGTTGTAAGTAAGCCTTCTAAAGTAGTTGATGGTGGTGGGCCCTCAACTAGAAGTAGGGCAAATTGCAAGGGTAAACATGTAATTGCCAATAAAGGTACATGTCCATGTGTAGTCCAAATATCAAGGGCTAATGAAAATCAGGATTGGTTGGTGAAAACAGTACATGATGAGCCTAAATGTTTGCAAACAAGGGCGGTTAAAGCTTACACTTCCAGATACGTAGCAAACTTAATTGTTCAACAAATACAGAGTAACCCTAAAATTCCAGTGAAAGCTCTACACAAAGAGTTGTGCAAGAAACTGGAGGTAGGAATGTCATTGCAAAAGGTTGCTAGGGCAAAGTCAATGGCTGAGCGTATCATTAGTGGGGACTACTAAGTACAGTATGGATTTTTGTGGGATTATGTGTTGGAGCTACTCAACACTAATCCTGGTACAATAGTTCGGATTGATGTGTATCCAAAAACCTCCCTGTCTATTACCACAAGAACTTTTAGAAGAATATATGTCTGTCTAGGTGCATTAAAGTTAGGATTCAAATATGGGTTAAGAGATTTTCTAGGTCTAGATGGTACTTTCATGAAGGGCTCTTAACCTAGGCAAATGTTAACTGATGTAGGGTTGGACTCAAACAATGGCATATACCTTGTAGCATATGCAGTGGTAGAGACAGAATCAACAAGTAGTTGGACTTGGTTCTTGGAACTGTTAGGAGAAGATCTAGATCTTGGACCAAATTCAAACTTTACATTCATTTTAGATAGACAAAAGGTGTGTATCACCTAACTTTTTTTTATTACCTTTTTCTAAATACATTTGGTTAACTGATGTTGCTTTTGGGTTTTAACAATCTAACACTTCCTAAGTGTGCATGCAACCCTAATAAACCTTGGATCTATGTTTTCTTCTAAAATACATGCAAATAATAATTTCCAAGGTTTCTTCCTAACTAGCATAGCATAAGGATTATGAATCATAAAAGTACTAGTAGAAATACATACCTTTTGATGATGGTTGATTGTTTGGAGTTTGAGAAACAAGCACCAATAGTGTGAATGCCTCAATTGGAATCACAAATCACCACAAACACTTGGAAAACTTTGAGAGAGTAGTATACTTTCTTGTGGAATCGGACACCACTAAGTCTCACACTACTAGTGTCACATTTCTTGCATCATATGCTTCTTTATATAGTGTGCATGGTTAGGGTGAAACCCTAATAACCCATGTCTTTTCCTTTCCAAGGATCCATGGGTTAAAAGCTCCATGGACCATCCATGGACTTCCATATTAGCTCAGCCCATTAACAAATGAGTATTAGCCCACACTATATAAAATATAATAGCCCATAATTTAATCAGTCTTCTTTTTAATCTCTAAATTAATTCATAATTAATTTAAGACTAAAACTAATTAAATAAAATGACTTCATATTAATATATTATAACTTATAATATATTAATAAATCGTAAGTATACAATTCTCATAAAATTATCCATAAATCGTTTGGGTGAAGTGCAACCCAAATGGACCATGTCGGGTCGGGTCAAGTCTGTACCAAATAAGTTATGGACTTAGACACCTTATCCAACAGACTCCCACTTGGATAAGTCTAATAACTATATTTGCGTATGTTACTTCAGGAACCAACCAGCAATCGTAGCTCTCGAAAACTCTGTTGAACTATGAAGCGCCATTTTAGATAAGTGATCATATAATCCTCTGTTCTCATGATATTAGCTGGACAAATACATGGAACAACGTCGTACTTATTGTCCAGCAGTTTGTTTCCCGATTTCCGATTTGTTTGACAAAGAACTTAATCGAACACATCAATTTAGTTCTGACCGGCCGGTACATAGGTCACAACAAAATCATCGAGGGGCCCAAATATCGCTTCTATTTCTAGAAGGAACAGATAAACTTCGACTCATATGCTTGTTCTATTACTTGTTGAATTGTACACAAAGGCACGTTTTATAACATCAAGTTACTGATGCGTTTATGTGCAATCAATGCACAACCAACTCATAGGTAACAACTCATATCTCTAGGTTTGAAGATTTATATGATATTACCGTCTCACGATCACTCGAGATAAATTCCATGAAGTGATACAAGTGAGCGTGGGTTTATTCCAATACTCATAACTTATGAGCACTCATGAATGTTGTAGCAACCATTGCTATGACTAAACCCATTTAGCCATCTACAAACTCGATTCATGACAGTCTTGATTCATACCTACTTCCAACATATGAACGATTGTGGAGTGTTTAAATAACTTAGTCATTCGGAAAGAATAACCTAGCTATTTTGGAAGTCAAAACATGCAAAGTGAAACACAATAATAATCGAATCCAATATGGTCTCAGAACCCTTTTGAATATAAATAGAACCACCTTTTATTTATCACCATATTGATTACACATTATTCATTGTATAATGTTTCAAAAAATCAACTTAAGACTTGAAAAAAAAACAGTCTTCCCATGCTCCTAGCATGTACACTTTGTTTTTCTAAACAATAGTTATGCCATACTCCAAGTATGCACACTATGTTTGTCTATGATCCTTACATTGTGATGTAGATCAATTGAACATGATTCCAATGATACTCATTTCACAATCCCAAATCCTTATTGTAAATGTGAGAATCCCCGATTCCTATCATTTACCAAAAAATCTATTAGATTTTAAACTTTTATGCAATGTTCCTCTTGTAATGATTATGCACAAAGTCACCAAAACCTTGTCACCAGTCATTACAGAGTATTCCAAAGAAGGTCAACTTCTATGGAACGGAAGTCTCATATTCAAAGTACATTGCTTTGAACATCCTTCTTGCATTAAGGTTTTCTAATCTTACATAGATTGAATAACTTCCACCTATGGAGACATTTCCATAGTCCCATTTTGACTATCACTTCCGAACAAGAGTTACTTCTTTTCAGAATATGTCAATATGGTCCTTTCCGACAACTTACATCATACTTCCAACTTTCCCTGAGCAACCAATCTTTGGCGAACCTCAGATTGTCCTCGACGATTGCTTAATCACTTTAGTCATATCCAGTTCTATACTTTTCCCTTCTCAATGCCTTAAGCATTTGGAAAATTTAGAAAAGATGAATATTATAGCACATGCAATCGATCCTATATCCGAAGCATATGGGACACGATTCATGATGTTTGACATAAAGACATGATACTAGACCTGTCTTTTGCTACAATATTTTTTATTTTTCATGTTTTCAAAATTTAACTATGAAGAAGGATGCCGTAATCATAATCGAACTTTGAAAACGCAATATATATAGAATTTCTTCAAGTTGAACCATTCCAACGTAAAATTCATATATATATATATATATATATATATATATATATATATATATATATATATATATATATATATATATATATTCTTGACTAAAGATGATTAAAATCTCAATCTAAGCTTTAGAATTGAAACGAAGTATAATTTCCTCTCCCTTAATTATAGCAAAACAACTTTTCAACCCCTGCAACTTCACGAATTGAAACTTTGTTTTCTATAATTAACATTGCTAACTTGCAACACTAAACGTAATGATCATGCTCCCACTAACATGATGATTATCAGCATAACATTTATGCTCCCACTAGCTCTGACATATTTCCAGAAATCTGCTGGACTTATGAAATTTAGATTTATACACCCTTTCTTAGATAGCTCACATGTGTGTCTAAACAATTTTCAGAACTATGAAAAGGGATACCGTAATCATAGTCTTAATTGTTTAGACCGTTGCCATTTCTCACAAGTCCATGTTAGTGTGTCGGTGAACCACACGCGCTCCACTAACGACTTTTGAAAATGCAAATAACTCAATTGATATCTACGGAAAATCTACTTAGTGAAAGCGTTTCCTCACCATCATTTTCATGAATCAGAGAGAAACCTTATGATACTTAGATTTTATAGTGTATGAGCTCCTATCCATGTGAATTTGTCAAAACTATAATCACAAGATAAGGTTAGTGACAAATTCAGCCTTACATGGATTAAACTTGTTCAATCTTAGTTTCTTGTCACCTTGGTAGCACAAGGCCCACCAATGCTTCCAAGTTGAACTCTGATAACTCACATGCAAATTCAACTTATTTGAAGTAGGTACAGAAATAAGAATTATGTCAATACGATAGGTTGCAAACCTTAAGTTGTGTGCTAGTGATAAATTACATGTTTTACTCTTGATTAAATCTTGAAACTCTTTCAGGATCTTTAAGGCTCCCACTGTCCCCTTGACATATAAGTTTCCCCAGTCAAGAACCATTCCTTGACAAAACAAATATTCAAGGGATAGTGCGGATTCTTATCAAGACTAACACTTCACACAATTGGTCTTAGTTGGTCTTTGTCTCATCCAAGACATCACAACTTACCAATCTCAAATGTACAAGGGTAGAAACATTTTACACTACATTTGATAAGTGTTTTAAACCTTACTTTATGTCACTCAATGTTACAATCTTGGAGTATGACTCTAAGAATTGTTTTGGAACGAAGTATGACTCATTTTCTCGATCTTAACCAATCCAACAATTCATGACCTCTCTTCTTAGCCATAACAATGCACTAAGACGTCCTTAGAGTATGAATTTGTGATATGGTTTCATAATCATTAAGATGATCATGAAATACGATACTAAAGTACTCTACCATCCTTTCAGATTTGAGAAACTTTTATCTTTCTGCCTAATTTGATTCTTCTCATTTGTTTTGTCATACATTGTAACCTTTCCAATGTTACAGAATTATACTTAACCTCATAAGTATAATCATATTTATTAATCTTTAGTAAATCATGACAAATAAATCTTTGTGGTGGACCTTGACCAACACACACCCATTGTACCTAATTCCTTAGTCCTTCAATTGACTCACATATACATGTGATCAAAGAATTAGTCTTAATTTTCAAAGATGAAAATTCTCATTCATCATACAATACAACTTGTATGATTCCAAGTTTCTGTCCAATTAAAACTTGGGTGATGAAAAACTTTCTTCATTCGGTAAATTCAGACACTACCACAAATAAAGGAATCAAATCCACTTTCCAATATTGCTATTACTAGAAACATATAAGCAACAATTTTCCACAGATGCCATTGTAAGGATAATTTTTAAAATAAATAAAATTAAAACCCTTTTTTTCTTTTATTTTAAAATTTGCGGAAAAACTTATCCTTACAATCCACATGAAAACCTTGTTGTTATCTATTCATAAGCAATATATTATAACTCTTAAGCAACATCTCAAAATTCTGATTACCGAACCATGCTATCGAAACCCACCTTCGCAATCAGAATCAACATATACTTACTTTAAGCTTCCTATCTTTTCTTTGATTCTTAAAAACATCAGCATGTGACCCATTCACATTATGTAATAAGAATCTCCAAATAGGAACTTAATAGAGTTAGACAGTGGACTTTACCCGAAGGAGAGTCAAACCTCTTGACTTGATCAACCTTATGACCTTTCAGGTGAATAGGGCAGCTTCGCAACCAATGCCCCTTCCTTTGGCAACAAAACACATGGACCCTTTGGTAATGGCACATGAGACTATCTCAGAATTTGCCTTTCTCTTTACTATTTGGTCAACCGAGTTGACTATAGTCGATCCCTTTCCATTGGGAAGAGAAATCCTTTTCTAGATATCCAATGCTACCATTGTCAATGTCCATGTAGACTTGGGAAGTTGTTCTTTTAATCAAATTTGCTTTACTGGTGTTCCGAATCATTGCTGATTCCACAACACCAAGCAAAAAGATAACATCATTAAGGGTCATGTCATAGTCTGCCTCATAGTAGTCCCAAAGAGACTCACTATGTTACTAAGAATGTGATTGAACATCCAACTTTCACGAGACTTTGACACCCAACTCTCCCGGCTTGTCAATATGTGACTTTATCTCCAAGATGTGAGCACACATAGACTATGCTTGCCAATAGGGATTGAGCGACTTTAAACTTTTCAAGAACTTGTGGGTGAGGGTGAATAATTGGAGGAGGTGGAGGAAGTGAAGCATGATGTTGAGGGACACCATCTTCAAGAGATTTGGGAAGATCATAGTTGTCTGAATCAGACATCTATAATGGGAGAAAATCAAGTTAGTTGATTCAAAGTCCTTAATATAACACCCAATATGAAATATTAAGGCTAGGACCCAACACAATATTTTATAATTGGGAAGAGGGATGCCGTAATCCAAGCTATAAAATATTTGAAGGTAGGCGAATGACGATTCACCAATTTCCACCATGAAAAACGAAATAATTTATTAGGTTTTAATTGGATTTGAAATTCCTAGATCTTTTGAGATTCATTGAACTTTTCAATGGCATGTTTCAATCTCGAGTGTGCCCTCTCAAATTTTGTGACTGGGATGCCGAGGATCACAAAACAAGGTGTGAATAACCATACCAATTCACTTGGTACCCTTAATACTATCACCCAATCAATGTGCCGGTTAACCACACACGCTCCATTGATCTATGACAAACATTAAGTCACCCTTCGTGATCCTTACTAGTCCAAGCTAGTGTGCCGGTTAACCACACACGCTCCACCAACGACTTGGTAAGGTACAAAGTGTGAATTCTGTCACACCCCTGAACCAGACGGCGGAAACGTCCGAGGGCTGTCGTGACTTAATTGAATACCATAACGTTGAATATATATGAAACGTAACAACATTCGTCACCATGCATTAATATGTACAACCAATAAAGTTTACATGAAGTACATTGTTTAAACATTACATTCCCAAAAATAAATTGTTCGATTCGTTAATAGGTAAACTGCAAGCCATCACTGAGTACATTTTCCTTTGATTCATTGGTTCCCTGAGAATACAAGTATTTTGAAAAACGTCAACATGCGAAATGTTGGTGAGTTCATAAGCGGTATTTGAAAAGCAATGTTTTGTATCATTTTGAAAACCACCAGAAAATCCGATATTTTCTGAAAAGAGTTCTTGAAAACATTTGTGAAGATCCATACGTATGCTTGTTTGTTTCTATAGTAGTAAAGAAAATGTTCATCAAACTTGTGTACGTTTTGAAAACCGTATGTATTGAAAAACCCTAGGAAAACCCGATGTTTTCCTAATTCTTTGAATTCCATGAAGTTAAAATGAAACCATTGCAACGCGTGAAGTTATCAATTCCAGGCGACATCGGATTATTTTTGAGCATGATTAATTGCTATAAACACGCGTTACACAAACGACCAGTTTATAACTATACCAACGATCCCGAAGGCGTCGTCCGTACTAATCACGTTATCCAACCGCCCTGACTTCCCCACATCCGAAGAGAAAGAGGACACGAAGACCCCGATGACTCCATTAACCGGTTGGGGATAAAAAAAAGGGTACGAGGGGTCCCTGACCCGCCTCGCATGAAATTCCGACTTTACTAGCAATACCAAAGGACCCTTGGGGACCGATAGTATACAAGCCATTGAAAGTCCTTTTACGCTGTGCTAGATCATGTAAGACCCAACACCTCGTAAGGTAGAAGTCTTCGGGCCTTAAGATCAGGTCATTGGGCTAGCTAGGCCCAACAAACAAGATTTTACACTTTGGGGCCCAAAGATGGTGCGTAGATGTCTGTGCACTCTCACGTGTATATTGAATTCCCAAATGTTACTTGTATGAATCGAGGTATCGTTGCGTTAGTAGTTTCGGATTTTTATTGGTTCGAGACCGAACCAATTCGTTTAACAACGACTTTTGGTATTGTTGTGTATTGTATTTCGTCGATAGTCGCGGTGCCATTATTTGATCAAATTGCGTGTATTGAATTAGCCTTGAAAGTTTTCTGTTTTCAGCCCTTCATTGTTTGTAAAATTTACTTTTTCAACCCTCTAATTAGATAACTTTCCGGTTTGGTCCTTAAATCATTTTTCTTGACATTTTAACACCAAAAATTATTGAAATTAATATTTTTCAGCATATTTTTCATTGAAAACAGTTTAAGTCCCTGAAAATGCAGTTTTCTCGGTTATAACCCCTCATTTTCGCAGTTTTGACAATTTTGGCCCAAATTGGAAATTTTTTGCAACTTTGGTCCTTTTTAAATTTAAAAAGCATTTTAAACCTTTGAAAAGTACTTGGAACACTAGTAGTCCACTGTTTTACAGAAAAACACAGTTTTGGACCTCCAAAACAGAAAATTTCGCATAATGGGCCTTATTGGGCCGAAAATGTCATTTTTAGCCCATTAAGCTTGAAATTTATGTTTTTAATCCTCCAACAAGTATATTTTCAGAAAATACATTATGGAAACTGTTTTGATTCATCTCACCCATCAGATTTCGAAATATTTCAATTTGGGCCCTTTAACTTTATATTTTTAACATTTTATGTCCAAAAATTGAGTTTTTAGCCCAAAGAAAATGTTACTAAGCCATTTGGCTATTTTTCTTGGAACACTTTATATGTAGAAATATATTTGATTCTAGTGTCATTTAACATAAAGCATATCTCGATTTTTAGGGGTTTATGACTAGATCCAACATTATAAACACACAAAAACACACATATAAGCATAGAAATCATACAAGGCATACAAAACACATATAGATCTACACTTTCACTTGTATTACCCCCCCACAAAACTCATAAAAACAGAAAATAGGGGGTATGAAGCTCACCTTAGTGTGTGATTTTAGTTTTTGAAGAAAAGATGGAAGAAAACTTGGTGATTTTTGGCCTTAGCACCCTTTTCTTGAAGATCTCGAGTTTGATGTGCTTCTAGGATGTAAGATCACGGGTTTTGCATGGATTAGGAAGAGATTTTGATAACAAAAAGAATCTAAGTCATAGATCTAAGCATAATCTTACCTTAGATGAAGAGTTTATGGAAGGATCCTCTTGAAAGCTTCTTAAATTTCAAGATCTTTGAGTGGAGAGGGAGGAAGTGTTCTTGAGTGTTCTAGAGAGAGTTTGAGAGATTTTTGGTGTATGTGTGTGTGTGTTTCGGCCGAGAGTGAGGTAGGGAAAAGAAGAAGTGATCTTTGAAGTGATACTTGCATGGAGGTATGTGATATGTTGCATGGAAATCCCTTGGGTAATGGTGAGGTGTCACACACAAAGTCAACCCTCTCTTCTTTTGGGCTTGGGCCGAGAATGAGGAGGGTGTGAGGAGATTTTTGGGCTTTTTGCCCTTAAGCCCATGCTATAGCTAAGTTTTGATGATTGTTGGTCCAAAAGAAATATAACATGATTTTCACACTTTGTTGGGCTAGTTTTGGTTAATCATGGTTCAAAACTTTTAATTTATTTCATTTTAGGCCCAACATGGCCCAAAATGTGAAAATAAATTAATGTAGGTCCAATTAGAGCCCAATTAAGGGTTCTAAGCCCATGATAGCCAAATTGGAAGCTTATTGGTCCATTGAGTCCAACAAGGAAGTCCTAGTCCAATGTGGACCTAAATAAGAACTTCTAGGGTTTCCAATTGTTTGTTAACTATTTGTAGCATTGGTATGATGTATTTGATTTGAGTTTTTGATGTCATAATAGTAGGTATCACACATGCTCTTGAGTTTTTGATTCACATTAACTTGAGTGTATAGATTACATGACACAAAATTTCCAGTTGTGACAAATTCCATGGGCTAGCACCAAATTCACATTTTTCCTAAAGTAACTAAGATTGGGAATTAAATAAAACATTTAGTTACTTTATAATAATCATTATACTTTTAATGAGAATTTAAAGTCATTGTCCTACCCGTTCGGCTAACGACCCTCCACCAGTCAAGCAAGCGGTGGGTGAGAGTGGACACCCATTAAGTTGCTATTTTATAGGCAACAACCTTATACCCACCTTATAGACCGACTTCGTGAATGAGGCCTACTAACGGTAAAACGACTTGTTCTTATACATATATATAATAATTAACCATTAATGTTATAAATAGTATAAGTGTTGAATTTTAACTTTTAAAACTCTAGGATGTGGAATTAAAGTTTGTGTGAGACTTTACAAATTCCAAAACTTGAGGGCAAGTTTTGAACAATTCATAAACTTTTGGATATTCATAACTTATGAGTTTTAATTAAGTGTTTAAAACTTTTAATGAAGAGTCTCTTGGAAATCCATAACTTGAGGACAAGTTATGAAGTCCATAAAAGCATTTATGGGAAAAACTCTTCAAGAAAATGTAACCTACAACTTCTTAAAAACATTTAAAAGAAAAACTCTTGGAATTCCATAACTTGAGGACAAATTAAGAATTCCATTAAAATACATTAAGATCAAGAATTAACTAACAAACAATTTGCAAATAATTCCTATGATCTAACAAAACTCATATGAACATGAACATCCACATCAACAATTTCAAGAATCATATGAACACATATAAACTTGAAATTTTGATTATAACTTTGAAATTGGTCCACCATCATCATTACCACATCAAAAACAAGTTTTATGAGTCCAAAACAGTTTAAGGTAATGATTCTAGACCAATTCCAGCACCAAAACTCGAAGATATGCTGTCTGGGGGTCCAACTCGTCGAGTGCATGAACCAACTCGCCGAGTTGGATGAATTTTGTCTTGGACTCGTCGAGTCCCTTCATGGACTCGGCGAGTCTGCTGTGCAGACAGCACATAAACTTCGATTTTCAGCAATTTGCATCAAGTATTCAAGAAAACAAGCCTAGGCTCTGATACCACTGTTGGGTTTTGAGCAATCTAACACTTCCTAAGTGTGCATGCAACCCTAATAAACCTTGGATCTATGTTTTCTTCTAAAATACATGCAAATAATAATTTCCAAGGTTTCTTCCTAACTAGCATAGCATAAGGATTATGAATCATAAAAGTACTAGTAGAAATACATACCTTTTGATGATGGTTGATTGTTTGGAGTTTGAGAGCCAAGAACCAATAGTGTGAATGCCTCAAATTGAATCACAAATCACCACAAACACTTGGAAAACTTTGAGAGAGTATTATACTTTCTTGTGGAATCGGCCACCACTAAGTCTCACATTACTAGTGTCACATTTCTTGCATCATATGCTTCTTTATATAGTGTGCATGGTTAGGGTGAAACCCTAATAACCCATGTCTTTTCCTTTCCAAGGATCCATGGGTTAAAAGCTCCATGGACCATCCATGGACTTCCATATTAGCTCAGCCCATTAACAAATGAGTATTGGCCCACACTATATAAAATATAATAGCCCATAATTTAATCAGTCTTCTTTTTAATCTCTAAATTAATTCATAATTAATTTAAGACTAAAACTAATTAAATAACATGACTTCATATTAATATATTATAACTTATAATATATTAATAAATCGTAAGTATACAATTCTCATAAAATTATCCATAAATCGTTTGGGTGAAGTGCAACCCAAATGGACCATGTCGGGTCGGGTCAAGTATGTACCAAATAAGTTATGGACTTAGACACCTTATCAAACAGTTGCATACATTGACTTTTGTTTAGGGAATAATACCAGTAATGGAGAAGGTATTCCCTAGTGCAGAACACAGGTTCTGTTTGAGGCATATCCAGGAAAACATGAAGAAACAGTGGAAAGGAAAAGACTTAAGTGACCAGCTTTGGGAGTGTGGTAGAGCAACAACAGTCAATCATTTTAACAGAGCAATGGATGAGTCGAAGAAGATCAATGAAGAGGCTCATGATTGGGTGTGTAAGATCCCAACAAACACTTGGGATAAATCTCACTTTAGTGGTAAGATTCTAGAAATTTATTGAGAAATGTTAATCTTCCCTGTTGTGTGTTTACTATATGTGTAATTGTCTTATCTTAATATCTATTATTCAGGAAGGGCACATACTGATTGTTTGTTGAATAACCTTTGTGAGGTATTCAATTCTAAGCTAGATGAAGGTAGGGATAAACCTATTATCACTTGCTTAGAGTATATTAGAGAGTATCTCATGAAGAGGTTATGTGTGGTGCAAAAGGAAATAGATAAGTGTGAAGGACTTCTAACCCCTACTGCAACTACACTGTTTGAAAAGATTAAGCCTGATGCAGTAAAGTATGTGGCTAAATACAATGGGGCATGAAAGTACCAAGTGGCAAGCACATTGCAAGACTAGTATGTGGTAAACTTGAATGATCAAAGTTGCAGTTGTAAGTTTTGGGAGATTACAGGTTTCCCATGTAGACATGTTGTTTATGCTATATGGGACAAAATTGAAAATGGTGAAAATGCCCCAAATGTTGATGAATGGGTCCATCCTTGCTATAGGTTATCAACATGGAAAGCCATGTATTTCAACAAAATTGATCCATAAATGGACATACAATGTGGCCTAAAAGTGACTGCCCATTCACTTTACTTCCAGCAAAAGATAAGACACAAGTTTGTATTTCAAGTACACCAAATATATAGTATACATGTGAACATGGAATGAATTCAATTTTAACTATAGTATATCAATATGTGTAGGTTGGGAGGCCCAAGAAGAAGAGGAGGGGTGTTGATGAGCTAAATAGCCAAGCTGGTAGATTGAGTAGGAAATATTTGGAATTCACTTGTTCAAAGTGTCATAACAAAGGGCACAATTTCAGAACATGTAAAGGGCAGGGAGGCAGTGGTGAAGTTGGAGGGGGTTGAAAACTATTTTTAGTAGTTATTAAGATGCTTGTGTTGTAGGTCTTTTGAAACTTAAGTCATGTGTACTTGTTTGAAGATGTGTTAAGAACTTGAAAACTTTGCATGTAATGCTTGTGTTGTAGGTCTTTTGAAAACTTTGCATCATGGTTGTGTTAAGAACTTTATAAATTTGCATGTAATGGTGTGTATGCACTTTTTGGTAATGAATTAATATGTTTTGTGTACTACCCTTCACATATCAATTAATAACATTGTACATTTCAATTGCAAATGAAAACCATCTTAAAGATGCATTTACAATACACTTAACGATTGGATTTCAAAAAGATTCAAGAAATTGAACAATCAACTATAACAAACTACATTCCATTACCATTACCATTACCACTCCATTACACATTAATCTGATACATAAACCAAATAAAGCAACACCAATTCCAAAACCACCTACATAAACTGAAAGCAAAAAAACCCCTATCCGATTAAAATTAAAAAAACCCCTGCAATGGTTACAAACCAAAAACCAAAACTCTATTACCATCCAAACCTTCACAAGATACTTAGAGATTAAAATAATACCAAAAAAAACACCCATGAACAAAACAACATCAGCTGGTAGTTCCACAATTTTGCACTTGCAATGGCAACCCTCTCTTCCAATCGATTCATTGATCTTATCAAACGTGGAATCACCACCAATGCCCTAGCACACATAGGAGGATCAGAGCATCGAAGGAACCCCCATCTTCTACAGTTCCAAAATTGTCTTCCAGGGTTACGATCCGTCCATGAAGTGATCTTCATTGCTTCATTCCCACATCTGCAAGTCACCATCTTTGAATCAGAAGCGATTGGATGTCGTGAAGGGTGCAACGGTCGAGCAACAGTGGAAATGAGGAGAGATGAAGATTGATAAAGCTAAAGGGTTTGCCCAAAAATCGGACATATAATTTCTTTTAAAGAGAGAAGGTTACAACTGAAATGACGAAATTACCCCTGTAATATTTTATTAAAAAATGAATTAACGGTGAAATGCTAACGGAGTGAGCCGGAAGGACCATATGTCAAAAGTTTTGAAACCACAGGGACCATCTGTGAGGTTTTTTGAACTTAGGGATTAAACTTGATATTTTTGGAAACCACAGAGACAATTTTTGAAGTTTTATCTAAAAAAAATATAACTTCCGACATCCAAATTGAGAGTGTAACATGTCCATTAAAAGTTTGTTACAAAGAAAACACTAAAATTTTTTTGCTCGAATGAAGTTTGTATACAAAATTTATCAATAATTAAAGTTGAGTTTATTTTTTTATATTTTTCACCGATTAGCTTACTATTGAGATAATAAATATGATTTATCAAGATTTAAATTTAAAGTATACTATGTGTTTGCATGTTACCAAAAATACAATAAAAAACTCAACTCAAATAGAGTTATATATGTTTGAAGTTTGTAAAAAAATTACCAAAATCCAAATTTTTACGAGTGGCCCACCTCTTAAAATTGTTGTAGTTTTAGAGATTTTTTATTTTGCTATTTTATGAAAAAAAAAAACTTTAGAAAAGAAAACTATTATGATTTTCTCTTAAAAAAATAGTCTCTTGTTTTGAATTGTGTTTGTTTCCTTTTTTATTTTATCTTAAGGAGTATATTCTTAAGGATATGATTCCTATCATTATATTATCCATATAAAATATTTAATTTATATTTTTGAAAATTTATTCTCTCTCTCTCTCTCTCTCTCTCTCTCTCTCTCTCTCTCTCTCTCTCTCTCTCTCTCTCTCTCTCTCTCTCTCTCTCTCTCTCTCTCTCTCTCTCTCTCTCTCTCTCTCTCTCTCTCTCTCTCTCTCTCTCTCTCTCTCTCTCTCTCTCTCTCTCTCTCTCTCTCTCATAGATACAACCTGATCAACAAATTTCTACAACCAATAATCTAGTTTTACAACATAACTTGTTTATACTACTGTTCATTGCAATGAACGAACCTAAAAATTTTCTATATAGGAGCAAACTAAAAAAAGTAAATATATTTATATACATAGTTTCATACCAAAATTAAATAAGATAAATAATCACCTAAACTTATTCGACAATTATTTTTGAATATATTTACAATAGTTGTAGCCGTTGACAACTATAATTCACAAACCATGACAAGTATTAATCTGATTACTCTATTTTCATAAGAAGTACTTATAAATCAATAAATAAATAAACTTCAAATTTTATTATTTTGATTTGTTAAAAGAAAAATTAAATATCCTCCTACTTTTTGTTCCCACAAATCTTCCTATCCAATTAAATGATGACATGTATCATTTTAGTATACTTAAATATCGTTAAATAAACATTAAATGTAACATATCACATATGTCATCATTTAATTGAGTAGAAAGATTTGTAGAAACAAAAATAGGAGGATATTTAATTTCTTTTGTTAAAAATTATGGTTAACGTTTAAAATTTTATAAATTAAGACAATTGGTCCAAACTTTTATAGATTTTGTATCTCCCAAACTTGAAATGACTATTATGATAATTAATTTATGTGAAATGATAACTTGGAACTATTATACCATTTAATTTATAGTTTTTGTATATCTTAAATTTTATTATTTTGATTTGTTGAAAATTTTAAAGGTACAACTTGTTATCTGTTTGTCTTTTTATTTTTTGTATTATGATAATTAATTTATATGAAATGATAACTTAAAATTATTATACTATTTAATTTATTTTATATTATTTATTAATTATTTTAAAATTACAAATAGAAAACATGCCTCTTTCTTTCTCTCACACACACACAAAACATGGGAGAAGAATCCACACAATATATCAATATAACAAAAAGGAGTCATGATATATGTTTAGAGAGATTAAATATTGTTTTATCTGTTTTTACTAATCATCTGAAATAATGACAAGTCTATCAATATATTATTAGTATTATCTAAATATGATATTTGTCACAATTTCTTATGGGTAATAATATAAATAGAAAAAAAATGGAAGAATATCTAATTTCTTATATGTTTACAGAGAGCAAAGGTTAACGCTGAAAACATATGGAGTTATTACATAGTGTGTTGACTTGATAGAAATTGAAAATCAGAGACAAAATTCTTGAAAATTTTCAAAACGATAGTATACCTTTGGATTATGGTTGACCTAGCTTTCTGTCATGGGGGGCGTTGAGAGGGGACAAAGTGAGCAACTATATAGGTTCCGATTTTTTTATTATATATTTTTATTTAAAAATAAGAACTTATAATAACAATAAGTATTTTTTTTCTTCTGGTTCGTCTCGGGCCTTTAAAGATATTTAATTTCTCAGGACTGACCTTGCTTTCGGTTGTGATCGATAGTTCCACAAAAAGCTCACAAGTTCCAAAAAGCTACCAACATGTTCACTACTCATCCTTACATAATGTATCCCATTCAAAGACTCGATTGCATCACCTACTATATTCTTTTTTTATGATTGTTCTTTTTTATACTACCATTATCTAATAAAAACTCTTAGGCTTGTATAGTTAAAAGTTGGATTTACGTGGACTTCAGTTTTCTCAACTCTCACATGCTCGTGATGACTTAGAATTCCAACTAGACTTTTGGCTTATGACATGACCTCACTATCATTGGATAGACTTTGCCCCAATTTCGCTTTTAAAACCATTTTGATAATGTATTTTTATTGATCTAATTTATATGTTTGGGTGAGTCGTTGTTATAATAAAACTGAACACGGAGACGCCATCTACTTTTCTTAATATCATGTTACAGCATTTATTTATGAATATCAACTATCAAGTACTTTGAGTTTTCTAATTTTAATATTATATTTTTATCTCCGGTAGATAAATATTAAACAATTAAGAAATAATATATTAAAACCGATAACAACAAAATAAATTGAACACATGTTACTTTTTTCCTTGCCTAACCACCCAATATTTTGTGAGCCCATCAGCCATCGTATCCACTAAAAGCGATAATGTCATCAATTCTTAACTTTATTTCATGCTTCACCTTTTTATCAAATATGCTTTTTTTTTAATAATAAAATTAGATAACTTAATCCGTTTCATCGGTTCATTAGGTAACATGTTAAAGATATTTATCCAAGTAAATTTGAATTACATTATTTTTGCACAAAAATGATGCATTTTTACACAACCTACTAAGATCAATAATTTATATTTTTATTTATAATCTAACCTTTTTATGCGTTCCTGAAAATTATAAATATTAATATAATAATATTACCAATTTTGGTAGGTAAAACATTGGGATATTTACATAAGACAATTGGTGGATTTTTATTGTTTTGTGTCTTTATCCCATGTGTTTATACTTAATATTAGTTGTTTAAATATATAAATTAGTTGGTTTGCACTCCTCTTAATTCCCGGATACCACATGACATGACAATGTCATGTAGTAAGGTGTTGTAATCAATAAAACGAAAAAAAAAAAAACGAGAGAAAGATTTCAATTGAATTACAGAATTACTCATCTTCATTCACACAAGATTAATATATAAAATAACAAATAAATAACTGAAACATTATAAAATTACTAAAATGCCCTTAGAATTAACAAACTTCTAACTAACTTGAAACTAGTTGGTTAACACCCCCGCAAACTTGTGGGCATTTAAGTATATCAAGCTTGGAAACAACCTTCAAATGTCAGAGTACTTTGAAGTGGTTTTGTAAAGATATTGGCATTTTGATCAATTGTTGAAACATGAGACAAATTTATTAAGCCAACTTGAAATTGTTCTCAAACATAATGACAATCAATTTCAATATACTTCATACGTTTGTGGAAAAGAAGGTTGGAAGCAATGTATATAGATGCTAAATTATCACATTTTAGATGGATGGGTGTGATATTTGGAACCTCCAATTCTTGAAATAAATTACTAAGCCATGCTAGTTCAGCACATACCTTTCTCATGGAGTGATACCCTAGTTCAACGGATGATAAAGAAACAGTCAACTGCTTTTTTGATTTTCATGAAATTGGAGCTCCACCAAATGTAATATAATAGCCATTATAAAGCGCATGGTGATTGGACATACAACACAATTAGAGTCACAATATGCTTCAAGTGTAAACTTTGGAGAATCATTAAAGTAAAGTGATTGATACATTGTTCATTTAAGATAATGAAGAACATGAATAACAACTTTATAATGTGCTTGAGATGAGGTTTTACTGAACTGAATCAAGCATTGAATTGAGTATGAAAGATCATGTCTGAAGCGGAGAAGAAAATTAAGCTTGCCAATTATTTATCTATAAAGGGTAGGATCTGGTAATGGGCTATCCATGATTGGTAAAAGTTTAGATTTGGAGGGAAGTGGTGTGGTAACAGTTGATGTATCATGAAGACATGAACATCATAGGCATGTAATAACTCTTTGATGAATTTACTTTGATGAACAACCATACCTCCATTGATTTTGTTGAATTCAATTCCAAGAAATAAATGAAGTAAGCCTAAATCATTTATCTGGAATTGGTTGTGCAAGAAAGTCTTCAAGTTTATTATTTCCAATGTATTGTTCCAAGTAACAAGTATATCATCAACATAAATTTCCACAAGAATAAAGGAACCTGTATATTTTTTAATGAAAGCAGAATGAGAATATCCTTGTTGGCTTAAAGTTGAGAACAATTTGGAATACCACTATCGAGAAACTTGTTTTAAGCCATATAAAAACTTATACATCTGCAAACTAATGATGGTGATTGTAACAACCCAAATTTTCACGCCCAAAAATATCATTTAAAATAAGTGGTTTGCAAAACATGTGTAGTAAAACATCATCTGATCATATCATTTCATAAAAACATATCTCGTTTTTGAAAACCAAATCATAAAAACAATAATAATGTCAGAGTACGATCCAGAACATCTCATGAGCGGAAAACCAATGCGTGTGTGTGTATGACGTGCCGCTACCGCGCCAACTCCTTCCCCTTTGCTGAAGAGGTACCTGAAAACAAAACTGTAAACTATAAGCATAAAGCTTAATGAGTTCCCCCATCGTCCACATACCATACAATCACATAGCATACATACTGCCAGGCATTTCTGGGGTGCCCGACCTACCCGGTGCGGCCATTCTGGGGTGCCGACCTACCCGTACGGCCATTTTGGGGTGCCGACCTACCTGTGTCAAGCCATTATGGGGTGCTCACCTACCCATGCCGAGCCATTCTGGGGTGCTGACTACCCTTCGGTCCTGACAACCGAACCTTGGGGACTATTCCCCCTCCTACTACCTCTAACTCGAATAACATATCATGCTAGCAGCTAAACATATCATAACATACTGTTAGGCATATCTGGGGTGCCTAACCTACCCTTCGGTCCTAACAACCGAATCTTATCACTATCACATATCATATCACGCTAGCATATAACATATCAGGTAGTAGCAACACAAATGAATATCACAAAGACAAACATATGTCATACGATCCCTACTGGTGGTCCGGCATTGTGGCCGTAGACCCACTGCTACTGGAAGGTAACTCACCTCGTAGTAGCTGCTGATCTATGTGGGAACTCTCTATCTGTTGCTGCTGCTCCGGAAATCCTCCGGCTATAAATCCCACAAAACACACAATCAGAGTCTGATATCTACTCTTTGGGTAAAATGACCATTTTACCCATGATCAAGTCAAGTCAAAGTCAAATTCAAATTCCAATTGGCCTGACTCGCCGAGTCCCTAACCTTCCATTTGTCGTTATCCACGACTCTACTCGTCGAGTTGGGCCGTCAACTCGACGAGCTCTTCTCTCATTTAAACGTCACATGAAAACTCATCCGACTCACCGAGTTAATGAACAACTCGTCGAGTCCACCCTCATCTGATGAACAAGTTCTGTCCTTGACTCGCCGAGTTGATGAACAACTCGTCGAGTTCTAAGAAGATTGTCTTGGACTCGCCGAGTCCAAGAACGGACTCGCCGAGTGCAGTCTTGACCAATTCCATACAGTTGATTTAAATGAGATCTAGCACACCAAAACCATAGATCTGGCCTCCTAATGTCCGCTTTATACGTAAAGTTCCAAAGTTGATGCACATGCATGGGGTTTGTAGCTCAAAAATCCACATAAAGTGTCCTATAATGTGCATGGGGATCTCATGGCCCTAAAGTTGGCACCTTTATGCCATGAAACCCCTCTTAAGGCCAAGATTTGAAGTCAAAACCCACTCCACACTTCCAATACCAAAACATGACTTAGCCATCCAAAGAAATTCCAAGTTAAAGATGAATAAACACATAGATGAGTCAAGACAGGGGCTTTATACCTTGAAGCTGCTGAAAATGAAGTAAAATCCCTGGATATACTGTCCCCAACTCAGGTTCCAAGCTCCTTTCTTCCTTCTAAGCTTTACAACCACACAAGAACACCAAAAATGGACTCAACAATGCACAAATGGCTAGAGTTTCAATGAGAAGTGTTTTGGGAGCATAAGGGACAATATGGCCGCCATATCATCGCTTAAATAGGGTGCAAACCCTCGGATTAGGGTTTTAGTCCGAGCAACACCTACTCGCCGAGTCTGGGACCCGACTCGCCGAGTTCATCACTTAAGTCCCGCGTCCCTTCTCGCTTCTACTTAGCGAGTTGGTCCTTCAACTCGCCGAGTCCAAGGCCAAAAATGCAAAATATTTAATGAATTAATAAAAAGAATACGTACCAAGAACCAGGTGCTACAAATCTCCCCCACTTATTTTAGACTTCGTCCTCAAAGTGTGCTGCTCGTTCCTGAAACAGATCGGGGTAATGCTCCATCATCTCGTCCACCGGCTCCCAAGTCCACTCCGACCCCTTCCGGTGCTGCCATTGCACCTTCACGAGCTCCACTCTTTTGTTCCTCAGATCCTTTGACTTCCGATCAAAGATCGCTACAGGCCACTCGATGTAATCCAGGCTGTGATCAACCGGAATGTCCTCCAAGGGTACCACTGCTGAGTCGTCCACCAGGCACTTCCGCAGCTGAAAGACGTGGAAAGTGTTGTGGATCTGTCTGAGCTGGGCTGGCAGATCCAACCGGTACGCCACCTTGCCTATGCGGGCTACAACCCTGAAGGGTCCAATGTACCTGGGGCCCAACTTGCCTCGCTTCCTGAATCGGATGATGCCCTTCTTTGGCGATACCTTCAGGAGAACCATATCCCTGACCTGGAACTCCAGGTCTGATCGACGCTTGTCGGCATAAGTTTTTTGCCGACTCTGAGCAGTCTGAGCCTGCTCCGGACCTGCTGAATGTTCTCTGTCGTCTTGAGCACTACTTCGGTGCTCCCCATGACCCTCTGGCCAACCTCACCCCAACATATCGGGGTCCTGCACCTCCTCCCATACAATATCTCTAAGGGAGGATGATTGATACTCGCATGATAGCTATTATTATACGTGAGCTCTGCCAACGGAAGGTAGGCATCCCAGCTACCTCCGAAGTCTAAAACACATGCCCACAACATATCCTCCATAGTCTGGATGGTCCGCTCGCCCTGGCCATCCGTCTGCGGGTGAAAGGCGGTGCTGAAATGCAGATGAGTACCCAACTCGTCATGGAATTTCTTCCAAAACCTGTAAGTGAACCGCACATCCCTATTCGAAATCACCAAAACTGGCACTCCATGCCGCGTCACCACCTCCTTGATATAGATATCGACCAATTTCTCGGCCGAGATGCTCTCCTGAATCGGGATAAAGTGGACGCTCTTGGTCAATCGATCGACGATGACCCATATTGAATCCACTCCCCGCGTGGTCCTGGGAAGCTTGGTGATAAAATCCATCGTAATATCCTCCCATTTCCACAGCGGAATATCCAACGGCTGCATCTTGCCGTGTGGTCTTTGATGATCGGCTTTGACCTTCTTGCAGGTCAAGCACCGCTCCACATACCATGCCACATCCCGCTTCATGCAGGGCCACCAATAGTCTAGACGAAGATCCCTATACATCTTTGTCGCCCTGGGATGAATGGAGAATCTAGATTTGTGCGCCTCCTCCATCAGGACCTGGTGCACGCCTCTGAGGTATGGAACCCACACCCTGCGGTGTAATGTCAATAATCCCCTGCTGTCATAGTCGAAGGAGGAAACCTGACCCACTATACGCTCACTCTTCCGATGTTCCTCCTTCATTGCCTCCTGCTGAGCCTCCCGAATGTGCTCCAGCAGCGGGGTCACCACGGTCATCCCAAGACAGACATCCTTGATCGGTGCTGCCTTGCGGCTAAGCGTGTCGGCCACCACATTGGCCTTCACCGGGTGGTAAAGGATCTCACAATCATAATCCTTCACCACGTCCATCCACTGACGCTGTCTCATATTCAGATTCGGCTGATTCTTAAGGTACCTCAAGCTCTTGTGGTCCGTGTAAATCGTACAGCGAACCCCGTAAAGGTAATGACGCCAAGTCTTGAGGGCGAACATCACATCCCCTAGCTCTAAATCATGCGTCGGGTAGTTCGCCTCGTGAGGCTTCAACTGCCTCGAGACGTAAGCAATGACATGCCCTCTCTGCATCAATACAATGCCCAGGCCTGAGATAGACGCGTCACAATAAACAACGAAATCCTCCACGCCCTCTAGCAGGGCTAAGATTGGCACCTTGCACAATCTTTGCCTCAACGTCTCAAACGCCGCTTGCTGCTCTGGCCCCCATCGGAAGACTACGGCCTTCCTCGTTAGCCGCGTCAAGGGTACAACTATCTTGGAGAAATCCTGGATGAATCTACGATAGTACCCTGCCAACCCCAGGAAACTCCAAATCTCAGATGGAGACTTCGGAACCTCCCACCTCATCACAGCCTCTACCTTGGCTGGATCCACCGAAATCCCGTCCTGGTTGACAAGGTGCCCAAGAAACTGCACCTCCCGCAACTAGAACTCACAGTTGGAGAACTTAGCATATAAGCTCTCCCTCCTCAGGATCTCCAACACCTCTCGTAGATGCCCCTCGTGCTCCTCCTACGTCTTAGAATAAACCAAAATGTCATCAATGAAAACAATCACATACCGGTCCAACATCGATCTGCACACGCGGTTCATGAGGTCCATGAACGTGACATGAGCATTGGTGAGCCCAAACGGCATCACCACGAACTCATAATGGCCATAGCGCGTCCGAAATGCCGTCTTCTGCACATCCTCCTCTCTAACCCTCATCTGATGGTACCCTGAACGCAAATCAATATTGGAGAACCAAGATGCTCCCTGCAGCTGGTCAAAGAGGTCGTCAATCCTCGGGAGTGGGTAATGGTTCTTCACCATTACCTTATTCAGCTCCCTATAGTCTATACACATACGATGCGACCCGTCCTTCTTCTTCACAAACAGAATCGGGATTCCCCAGGGAGAACTACTCGGTCTAATGAATCCCTTGTCCATCAGCTCCTGCAGCTGTGTAGACAACTCCTGCATCTCGGGAGGAGCCAACCGATATGGTGCCTTGGCTATTGGAGTTGCACCAGGGACTAGGTCAATCCTGAACTCCACCTGTCACTCCGGAGGTATCCCAGGCAACTCCTCGGGGAATACATCCACAAACTCTCGAACCACGGGCACATCGTCCACTATTGCCTTACCCGCCTCCCGGGTGTCCATGACATAAGCGACATATCCTGCGCAACCCTGCTGAAGGTAACGCCTCGCTCTCGCCGCCGAGCATAAGGCTGGCCCTCGCTGTGGTCTCTCACCCTGAATCACCAACTCTCCCCCACTTGGGGCTCTGATTCGCACTAGCTGTTGCGCGCAGTCTATCACTGCCCCATTGGGGCTCAACCAATCCATACCGATAATGACCTTGTTCCCCCGTAAAGGTATGGGAACCAGATCCACCAGGTAGCGCTCCTCAAATAATCTCAGCACACAATCTCGGAAGACCTCAGATGCTCGCACCGACCGGTCGTCCGCAATATCGACCTCCAGAGTGCAATCCAACATGCCCGCAGACCCAGAAAACTTCTTGCTAAGCGCAAGAGAAACAAACGATCGGGTAGCACCCGAATCAAACAACACCTGAACGGGGATACCGTTCACATGGAACGATCCTAAACAAGGCACGTACATGCAACATATCAAAATCACAGCAGCATAACATAAAAGCATAGATAAGAAATTATACCCGTCACCACATCGGGTGTGGCGCGTGCCTCCTCTGTAGTCAGCTGAAAGGCCCGACTCCTCACCACTGGAGCCTCCGACTTGACCTGCCGGCCATCTGTGATCCGCAAGGTCGCTGGGGCTGGAGCCTTCACCGGTGCTGCTGCTGCTGTCAACTGAGGGCAATTGGCCCTCTTGTGGCCCCTCTGGTTGCAGTGGAAACACAACAACTTAGATGTCTGAACAATCGAAGCAGGGGCAGTACAATCCCTGCTAAAGTGTCCCGTCTTGCCGCACTTGTAGCAACCTGACGATCCCAATCTACACGCTCCCTCGTGCGACCTGCTACATTTCCCACAGTGGCCCGATCCTCCTTGGCCTTTCGGCCTACCATCTGATCCCTTGGGCTTCTTCCCCAAAGCCCCAACCACCTGCCCCGCCTCTGCCTTCCTCTTCCGAATATGCTCCAAATCAATATCGCTCTCCCTTGCCCTGGCAATCATGGACTCCAGGGTAGGGCAAGCTGAAAAGCTAACATGCTCTCGGATGTCAGCCCGTAGCATGTCATGGTAGCGGGTCCTCCTCATATCCTCATCACTTGCATATTGGGGCACTAACAACGCCCTCTCCCGGAACTTAGCGGTGATCTCCGCCACAGTCATCGTCATCTGCCTCATATCCAAAAATTCCCTGGCCAGCTGCTAAAGCTCGATAGCCGGCGCAAACTCTACCCTGAATCTGGTCACAAAGTCCGACCAGGTCATAGCCTTAACAGCCGAGGCTCCCAATGAGTCACCGACGGACTCCCACCAATCTCTAGCTCGGTCTCGTAAACACCCTGCTGCATACCTCACCTTTGACCCCTCAGGGCAGAAGCTAATCAATTTTTCAGACTCAATGTCTGCGATCCATCGTCTGGCCGCAATGGGGTCCTTCGCCCCATGGAAATCTGGTGCACCACTGCCCCTGAAGTCCTTAAAGGACAGTGTGCGGGATCCTGACTGGCCTGATGCCATATCACTCCTGAACGTCCTAAGGCGGTCCTCCATCAGCTTGACTATCCCTTCTTTAATCGACCCGAAGATGATAGGGTTCGACTTAAGGATGCCTCTAGTGATCTCTGACACGATGAACTCGCTTAGGCTCTCATCAACTGGCTCGGAACCTGAACCTGAACCTAATCCCTATCCCTCTCCTGAACTGCCAACTGCTGGCCTTGGATGTAGCACCACCATTCTGCAATACACCATAATAATCATCAGCGATGCTAACACACTAGAGGGATTACATCTACCATGAGTTCCTTGGTCTTGCCTTAGCCTTCCTTGACTTGAGTACGGATCTTCTGCTTTCAGTAGTACGGGCCCATACTACCTTCCACATCTATCCGTACTTTCCTCAAGGACTGCTTCGACTCCACCAAGTCCCTTCATCACTACTGCTCTCTGCTATCCTCATCCTAGGCTTGCCTAGGGAACTCCTGACCCTACCCTAATCAGTCCTCCGCTGCTGAAGGTCTCTGTGTGATGTTGCTTAGCCATCACCTGGATACAATCACATGCAATGAGGCTCAGATAATCCTTCGAGTAAGGGGCCCACCCCTACCATGGTTAGGACTCAAACAAGAGCTACGAAATAAAGTCAAACCCCTCACTTTGAGATTATCCGACCCTAATCGTATGTGATCTAATGTATCCACCTGATAGCTAACCCCCATCACCCGAAGTCTCTCAAAGCACAAAGCAAGCAACATTCAGACGAAGAGGGAACGATATCAACAATCACTTCCTCAAGGCAGGAACTATACTAGCATACAATGCTAAGCTCACACTATTAGGCATAACCGATACAGGCTACCCTACTGCTGTCTACTCAATACTAGCATGCAGTTTTCATAAGCAGGAACACATATAACAGGCACATAAGGCATCATTCCTAGATTCTTAGTCCTATACTAGCATGCTGTTCTATTGAAACTGATAAACATAACACATCTCGTATGGGTACTTTGGGGAATACTTACTTGAGGTCGGCCGGTCGCGCACATCACACACTTCGTACTTTTCCCAAAAACTCTTTAGTTTACCTTTTAGGAAAAATCAGTATTTTTAGAAAATTCTTTTATTCCCTCAATTTGAGTTCGGACACTCCGGAGGGTGTGTCCGAATCCCTCAAATCAGGGCTCTGATACCAACTTGTAGCGACCCAAATTTCACGCCCAAAAATTTTCATTTAAATTAAGTGGTTTGTAAGACAATTGTAGTAAAACATCATCTGATCATATCATTTCATAAAACATATATCATGTCTGAAAACCCAAAACATGAAAATAATAATAATAATGTCAGAGTACATCCCAGAAATCCATAATGCGGAAAACAAGAGTGTGTGTGTGTGTGATATGCCACTACCGCGCCAGCTCCTTCCCCCTAGCTGAAGAGGTACCTGGAACCAAAACAGTAAACTGTAAGCATGAAGCTTAATGAGTTCCCCCACAATACCTCATACCATGCAACCATATAATGAACAACTAGGAGATACGAGCCTTGCCCACACTCCGCTATCTGGGAGATACGGGTCTCGCCTACACTCTGCTATCTAAGAGATATGGGCCTCGCCCGCACTCAGCTACTAAGCCATAACATACAAGTATCACACAGACAACGAGTATAAACAGTTCTATCATACTAGCATATATCATAATCAAACTCAACTATGAGATACGGGCTCTGGCCACACTTCGATACTACATATCGTCTATACGGGCCGGCCTTGGTGCCTTAGACCCGTTCCTACTGGAAGGAAACTCACCTTGAAAAGTAGCTACAGAAAGTCTGCTTGCTAGACGTCTGACTGCTGCACCGATAATCCTCCAGATATAAATCCATAAACATAGATTAGTCGCTCATGAATACCCTTAGGTCGAATGACTGACCTACCCTTGGTCCACGGTCAACTCCTTGGCCAAAGTCAACTTCTAGTTGACTGAACTTGCCGAGTCATGGCACAGACTCGCTGAGTCCCTCTCCTACTATCCCAGTACTAACTCATCAAGTCCCTCTTCCCACTCACCGAGTCACCCATAACTCACTTCTTGGGACGATTAGACCGACCCGCGATCCGACTCGCCGAGTCCGAGAACAACTCACCGAGTCCCGCGAGCAGATCTCCTACTCGCTTCCAAATCCTCACCAGAGCATCCATCATGAGGATTTGGGTTTCTGGGACTATTGCTACACGTTAAATTGCTAACTCCACGTGCAGCTACAAAGGGTTGGACCTTCTACAATTAAACCCTTCTTAACTCAATAACATATCATATGACTCGCCGAGTTTGAAGAACAACTCGTCGAGTTCCAGGCAGTCTTAATAGGACTCGCGGAGTCGTTCATCCAACTCGTCGAGTCTAAGACCATCTTCATAGAACTCGCCGAGTCCCTTCAACTCTCCTCCCATACAGACCAAATCTGAGACATGCAACGGTTCCAAACCATAGATCTAAGCTCCTAGGGCATGCTTATCATGTAAAGTTGCAAACTTTACGTGCATGCATGGCCCTATGAGCTCCAAAAGGCAATTCCAAGCTCTTTATGAGGTCATACACTCAATAGGGACCTTAATCACTTCAACCACAGAGACTTTACACTTCTAAGATGTCCATAAGGTCCAGATCTGAAGTCCTTTCAGAACATAGAGCATAAACACATGGAGTTTGAGGTTTTAGGGCTTGAAAACCACCAATTAGGGACAAAAAAGGGGATCTAATAAACTAGTGATCAAGGTAGGAACTTTTCTACCTGAATGGAAGCTTCCCACCGTGTAGATTTCGGATCTACCTCCCCTTCTTGGACTCTTCAACCTCCTCCTCCTTATACTAAGCTCCAAACTTCCTTCACAGGGCCAAGATCACTCACAAGAACAATATGGGGGCTAGGGTTTCGCTCTACAGCTCTCTGGAAGTGTTAGGGTCAAAGGAGGTCGAGTTAGAGTGTTTAAATAGGGTGCAAACACCCGGGTTAGGGTTTTTGTCCAAACAGGGTCTACTCGCCGAGTCCGGGACCCAACTCGCCGAGTTGACCGCTCAAGTCCCGCATCCCTTCCCGCTTCTACTCGGTGAGTTGGACCTTCAACTCACCAAGTCCAAGGCCAAAATGCAATGTATATGACAAAAGAATACGTACCAAGAACAAGGTGCTACATCGGGTGCGGCACGTGCCTCCTCGGAAGTCAGCTGAAATGCCCGACTCCTCACCACCGGAGCCTCTGCCTTGCCCTGCCGGCCATCTGTAATCCGCAGGGTCGCTGGAGCTAGCGCCTTCATTGGCGCTGCTGCTGCTGTCAACTGGGGGCAGTTGGCCTTTTTGTGGCCCCTCTGGTTGTAGTGGAAACACAGTAACTCAGATGTATGAATAACAGGTGCAGGGGTGGTACAATCCCTGCTGAAGTGCTCCGTCTTGCCGCACTTATAGCAGCCTGACGATCCCAATCTACATGCCCCCTGATGTGGCCTGCCTTATTTCTTGCAGTGGCCAGGTCCTGACTGGCCTTTCGGCCTACCATCTGATCCCTTGGGCTTCTTCCCCGAAGCCCCTATCGTCTGTCCCTCCTCTGACTACCTCTTCCGGATGTGCTCCAGATCTATCTCCCTCTCCCTTGCCCTGGAAATCATAGAATCCAGGGTAGGACAAGTTGAAAAACTAACATGCTCTTGAATGTCGGCTCGCAACATGTCATGGTAGCGAGTCCTCCTCATATCCTCATCACACGCATACTAGGGCACCAATAACGCCCTCTCCTGGAACTTGGCGGTGATCTCCACCACAGTCTCCGGCATCTGCCTCATATCCAAAAACTCCCTGGCCAGCTGTTGAAGCTCTACAGCTGGCGCAAACTCTGCTCTAAACCGGGTCACAAAGTCCGGCCAGGTCATAGCCTCAATAGCCGAGGCTCACAATGAGTCACCAACAAACTCCCACCAATCTGTAGCTCTGTCTCTCAAACATCCTGTTGCATATCTCACCTTCGACCCCTCAGGGTAGAAGCTGGTCAGTTGTGCATACTCAATGTCTGCAATCCATCGTCTGGCCACAATGGGGTCCTTTGCCCCGTGGAAATCCGTCGCACCACTGCTCCTGAAGTCCTTAAAGGACAGTGTGTGAGATCCTGACTGGCGAGATGCCATATCACTCCTGAACACCCAGAGGCGGTCCTCCATCAGCTCAACTATCCCTTCCTTGATCAACCCGAAAATGATGGGGGTCGACTCAAGGATGCCTTTGGTGATCTCTGGTACGATGAACTCGCATAGCCTCTCATCCACTGGTTCAGAACCTGAACCCGAAACCGATCCCTCTCCTGAACTGCCAACTGCTGGCCTCGAACGTAGTACCACCATTTTGCAATACATAATGACAACTGTTAGTGGTACTGATACATCTTAGAGGGATCACATCTACTGCAAGGTTCCTGGTCTCGCCTCAGCCTTCCCCAATTCAAGTACGGATCCTCTGCTTCTAGTAGTACGGGCCCATACTACCTTCCACATATATCCGTGCTTTCCTCAAGAACTGCCTTGACTCCACCAAGTCCCTTCTACTACTACTGCTGATCTCATGCTACTCTCATCCTAGGCTTTCCCTAGGTAACCACCAACCCTCTCTCCGTCATCAGCTGCATACGAAGTCCCTGCTTTCTTCCCCTAACTAGCTCGCGAATACTATTACATATTACTCAGACTAGATAATTCTTCGAACGAGAAATCCTACCCTACAACGGTTGGACTCAAACAAGAGCTGCGAAATAGGGCTAGACCCAACCTTCTGGAATTATTTAGTCCTTGCAATATGTAACTTAACATATTCGTTTACTAGTTAGTGAAAGACAACTAGAACTCCTAAAAGCACAAAGCAAGCAACATTCAGACAAAGGAAACTACTGAAGCAAATCTATTTTCATAACAAGAAACTGCACTAGCATACAATGCTAAGCTCATACTACCAGGCATAACCTAAACAGGCTATCCTACTGTTATCTACTCAATACTAGCATGCAATTCTCATAAAACTGAAGCACATAAAGCAGGCACATAAGGCATCATTCCTAGATCCTTAGTCCTATTCTAGCATGCAGTTCTACTGAAACTGGTAAATCAAAACATGAACTTGAATGTGTACTCTGGGGAAAACTTACTTGAGCTCGGCCGGTCGCGCACATCATACATCTTGTTCCTTCTCAAAACTCTTTTACTTAGCCTTTAGAAAATTCATTCTTTATAAAAATCTTTTAATCCCTCAATTTGAGTCCAGACACCCCCGAGGGTGTGTCCGAATCCTTCAAACTAGGGCTCTGATACCAAGTTGTAACAACCCAAATTTTCACGCCCAAAAATTTCATTTAAAATAAGTGGTTTGCAAAACATTTGTAGTAAAACATCATCCGATCATATCCTTTCATAAAAACATATCTCGTGTCTGAAAACCAAATCATAAAAATAATAATAATGTCAGAGTACGATCCCAGAACATCTCATGATGCGGAAAACCAATGCGTGTGTGTATGACGTGCCGCTACCGCGCCAACTCCTTCCCCTTCGATGAAGAGGTACCTCAAAACAAAACTGTAAACTGTAAGCACAAAGCTTAGTGAGTTCCCCCATCGTCCACATACCATACAATCACATAGCATACATACTGCTAGGCATTTCTGGGGTGCCCGACCTACCCGGTGCGACCATTCTGGGGTGCCGACCTACCCGTGTCAAGCCATTCTAGGGTGCTGACCTACCCATGTCGAGCCATTCTGGGGTGCTGACCTACCCATGTCGAGCCATTCTGGGGTTCTGACTACTCTTCGGTCCTGACAACTGAACCTCGGGGACTATTCCCCCTCCTACTACCTATAACTCGAATAACATATCATGCTAGCAGCTAAACATATCATAACATACTGTTAGGCATATCTGGGGTGCCTAACCTACCCTTCGGTCCTAACAAATGAATCTTATCACTATCACATATCATATCATGCTAGCATATAACATATCAGGTAGTAGCAACACAGATGAATATCACAAAGACAAACATCTGTCATACGATCCCTAATGGTGGTTCGGCATTGTGGCCGTAGACCTACCACTGCTGGAAGGTAACTCACTTCGTAGTAGCTGCTGATCTTTGTGGGAACTCTCTATCTGTTGCTGCTGCTCCGGAAATCCTCCGGCTATAAATCCCACAAAACACACAATCAGAGTCTGATATCTACTCTTTGGGTAAAATGACCATTTTACCCCTGATCAAGTCAAGTCAAAGTCAAAGTCAACTTCCAGTTGGCCTGACTCACCGAGTTGGCTAGCCAACTCGCCGCGTCTCTAACCTTCCATTTGTCCTTATCCACGACTCTACTCGTCGAGTTGGGCCGTCAACTCGACGAGTTCTTCTCTCATTTGAACGTCACATGAAAACTCATCCGACTCGCCGAGTTAATGAACAACTCGTCGAGTCCCCCCCTCATCTGATGAATAAGTTCTATCCTCGACTCGCCGAGTTGATGAACAACTCGTCGAGTTCTAAGAAGATTGCCTTGGACTCGCCGAGTGTAGTCTTGACCAATTCCATACAGTTGATTTAAATGAGATCTAGCACACCAAAACCATAGATCTGGCCTCCTAATGTCCACTTTATACGTAAAGTTCCAAAGTTGATGCACATGCATTGGGTTTGTAGCTCAAAAATCCACATAAAGTGTCCTATAATGTGCATGGGGATCTCATGGCCCTAAAGTTGGCACCTTTATGCCATGAAACCCCTCTTAAGGCCAAGATTTGAAGTCAAAACCCACTCC